>NC_067476.1:162381788-162681788 GCF_947179515.1 Apodemus sylvaticus | reverse complement strand
AGCCTGAGAGTCAGACCTGGGCCTGAGGTTCTGTCAGACTGTGCATTGCTTCCCCATGAGACATAGAAATACCAGTCACAGGATAAAAAGGCTGCTCAAGGGGGCCAGGCAAGCCATTTTCACAGATTCTCACGATCAGGTCAGGGCAGATGATGCTAAGAAACTCAGATACCACATAAGACACACAGTTCTCAACAACACACATATACCACAGAGAACCACACCACACATACACATATGTAACTGATACATAGCTCACACAGAATATCACATGTGTCATAGCACTCATCAATACATGTACACATATGCTACCTAGACATATGAAGAACACACAGCATACTGCATATGCTATTGCATACATACACATTACACACATTTATAGCACAATATCTGACACAGACATGCCTAATATATGACACATGCATATATAACATATGTGCATATATAATATATGTGCACATAACATATGTGCATATATAATATACCCAACAATACACATGTGCATATGTATATCTACACACATGTAACATGCACAGATACACACACAGTCATGCTTATATTTCATATAGCACACAAGACACACATGCACATATAATATGCATAGCATACTCACACAGCACAAATACACATCTAATATGCACACTGTGTATATAGATGTGGTGCATACACATGTAACATACACAGAGAACAGATAAGACAAGACAGGCCTCCTGTGCTCCCAGATCTCGGTTCCGGAAGGGAACATGACAGATGCCAGAGTGATGGATACCAATGGAGAACAGCAGCCAATTAGGACCAGGAAAATCAGGTGAAGAGTGGCTGAGAGCACACTTTGAGTGGTTACCTGGGGAAGGAGCCGTGTCCGACCACAGGCTGCCTGTCATTTCCCTATAAAACCCTGACTTCTAAGAACTGAGCTCAGAGGGTTATGGAGAAAGAACTGAAAACCAAGGTGGGCCTCCGGGGCAGTGTGCAGATAGAAGCAATTCTTTCTCTGTGGCTGAGGAAAGGCGTGCTTGATGTTGGCCTTGGACACTGGTAGCCTGGGGAGGTCTGGAATGATTGACTACCTGTGTCCTGGTCTCTGTGGTGCCCCAGGCTGTAAATAAAAGGGAGGCAGCTTGCTTGTAGGGTGCTAACTGGGCACTTTATCCGATTGCATGTTCTCCAAACAAAGCACAACTTAGATTTAATTTGATCTGAGAAGATGACTCAGTGGATGATAATGAATTTGATGTTCAAGTGTGGGAACCTGAGTTTGGATCCTCTGCACCCCAATAAAAGCTGGCTATGGGAGCGTGTACCTGTAACCCCAGCTTTGGGATGTGGGGACTGGAGCACATCAGGGGCTTGCTGGCCAGCCAGCCGAAGCTGGTGGTGGTACAGTGAGCTCTAGGTTCGGGGAGAGACCCTGTGGTTGAGGAAGACCCCTGACATTGACCTCTGACTGTCAGGCAAACGCGCACAGGCGAGTGCACTTCACACAGCATGCGGGGATGAACCAAGTCCTTCTTCCGCTCATCAACATTTGTGCAGAGAGGCAATACGATCTCCCACGTTCAGATTATAACTCTGATCTCCCTGTCTGCCTTTGGGAGCAGACTTGGGACATGATGGGGACAGCTGCCATGACTTCACATCTCAGACTCCACGGCTTCCACCCCATCTGCAGAAGCCCCTGCTGCTGCTTAAGATGGTGCAGTTGCTGGGCATGGACATCACAGGGACACCTCTCAGCCCACACTGAAAGACTACGTTGAGACCATGAAACACGAGCTTCATGGGGGACCCAGGCTCCTCAGTCCCACCTCCAGGGATGACTGGAGTCTCAGGATGACTGAGTGGAGAAGCAAGAAAAAGAAAGTCGTATAGCCCATCTGTCTCCATCAGCGCTTCCCAGCAGGGTGGGGGACCCTCCCCATGCCTGGAATAAGGCTTGAGCCAACAGCCACCCAAGTAAGGAAAACACGGAACGCAGTCTTTGGCTTTCCTGGCCAACCAGGAGCCATACACAAAGCAGCTTGGACACGTTCACTTCATTAAATACTGCTTGTGAAGACTTGATCAGGCTTAACAAAGAGACAGGTGGCAGACTACCCTGAGGTGGCCCCAGGCGGGATGAGGCCAGGCGCCCAGAAGGAAAGACCTTAGAAAGGCTCCCGGTAAAAGGAGGTCTTCATCTGCACAGGAGCTAGCTGCCCCCCCAGGTCTCAGTCCTCGGCAGTGCTTAGAGTGGGGTCTCCTTCCTTTGTCCGGATCTGACTGGAGGAGACTCAAAGGAATCTAGTCTCTGCTTCCCCATATCCTTAAAGGACTGAGGTTTCAATAATACCTCATTCTGCCTTTGGACATTTGGGGCGACTTCTGCACTGTAAGTTGGCATCGCAGCACGGTGTAAAAGTGCGTGTGATTTCCAAGCCCCCAGTTGTTAATGAAATCCCAAACATTCAGATTTTAATTGAACTAGATAAAGATTAAGAAGCTTAGCAGCAGCTGGCATTACGAATTAGTTCTCAGCAGAGTTTTATGTTGTACCCTAAATCACTGCTTTTGTAATTGTCCTAAATTGTCCTTTATCTTGCTAATGCAGATACGATTCCCGGGGCCCATCGGGCTCCCTGTCTCCACACTGCCCGAAAGATTTTGATGAGTAAAGTCTTAATAGTAATTTTAATAATATTATGACCTATACGTATGATATATATTCAATAAATCCTTACACTAATTAGAAGAGAAGCAGAGGCCTTTATGCGACCTATTTTTAGAGATGAATTTTATTGCCCGGGAATAATTGCTGGAAACAACTTAAAATGCAAGAAACTCTCCAGAGGTCTCTGACCGGGCCAGGGCACAACGGGCCAGTGAAGGCATCGTGGCAGGCGCACCATGCACAAATACACGCAGAAGGGACCTGCAGCATTGGTGGTCACCTCCCTGAAACTCAAGGGACATTTGTTGCCAGATGGCCAGCAGTGTGTGCCAATGCTGCACCCATGAAAGTATGTGAAGGCCGTGGCTGCTGTCCCTTTTGATTCCAGAGAAAAGAGTGAACGAGGCCTTTTGTGGGTCCCCTGGGAGCCAGGGAGCTATGTAGCTCCCATACTGGGCACTTACTGGACAGCTACTAGAATTCCATGTTGGTGTAAATCCAAGCCTTTCCCAAGGCTTATGAGAGAATGGGGAGGTTCTTGTCCACTGCAGTGGGTGGCTACCAACTGTGGCTTGGAATGCTATAGGGGTGTGTGTGTGTGTGTGTGTGTGTGGAAAGAGAGAGAGAGAGAGAGAGAGAGAGAGAGAGAGAGAGAGAGAAAGAGGGAGAGAAAGAGGGAGAGAAAGAGGGAGAGAGAAAGGGAAAGAGGGAGAGAGGACACATATGTGGGGTGTGAGTGTGTGTACACATGTGTGGGGTCACGGGTGTGTGTGAGTGTCTGTGAGGCTCTATTGTGTATATGTATGCTTCTGTGGATATGAGGTCAGAGGTCAGAGGTTGACTTTAGGATCTTTCCTCAGTCATTCCTCACCTCTATTTTCTGAGGGTCTCTCCCTGAACCCAAAGCACATCTATTTGTCTTTGCTACCCGGCCAATGAGCTTCAAGGACATGCCTGTCTCTACCTAATCTGATCCCCCAAGCTGGGGATCCAGGCACTCAGCACCATAATCAGCTATTTATGTAGATTCTGGGGTCACACTCAGGTCCTCAAGTCTGCACAGCAGACTCTGTCCTTTTTAAGCCCATCTTCCCAGACCGGAATGCTTGAGGCTTCAATGAAAGGCACATGAAGAGGGCTTGTTTCCCGAGTCCCTGCCCTCTAATGGCTGTGTCAGAAATCCTCCTTCTCTCAGTCAGATAGGATGGCATCCTGGGGACGGGGGAGAGGCTGCCACAGCCTTGCAGAGGTCCCTGAGCCTGGAGGTGTGCGGGGCAAAGAGGAAAGCTGTACACATCAGATAGGGCTGGCCATGCTGCAAGGGCAGGGTGGAACAGCAGACAGAGGTGGGTGTGGCATGATAAAATGGAAGGTGGCACAGCAAGGCAGGGCAGCTGGGAGGGACAGGGCTGTGAGTGACAAGTGACTTGGGTTACTGGAGGCTTGTGTCAGAGAAAGTGGGAGGTGCCCTTCTAACCCAGAAGTTACTGCTTATACCAGGCAGGGCCTGAGCCCATGAAGCCAAGACGTCTGGTCATTCTGTGGAGCCTACAGGGCCTTTGTGCCTGCTCTGTCCTGACCACTGATCCTGCCTATCTGCAGATAGCTCTTCTCTCCACCTGCTCCAAGTCAGAGCTGCTCTCAGGCGCCCAGCCTATCATCTCGCTTTGGGCACTCATAAAAGTGCAAGTCTGTGTCTTCAGTCTTGCCGTCCACTGGCGACAATGAACTGCAACCGGGTTAACATCTCCACTACCCACCAATAGACCACTGGTAGGTAAAACCTTGTCTACGGTGTTTGCAGAGTGAATGAACAAACACGGCCCCTAAATAGTAATCTCCCCCTGTGAGAACTCTTTCCAGGTCCACTCAGCCCTTGAGGCTTCATTTTGTCTTGGGAGTCAGAGGCGGCCATCCCATGCAGGTGATCCAGCAGAACCCGTAGTGCTTGGATAAGCCTGCCTCCCTCAGCTCTGTCTCTGCTGTCTTGAGCGAGAGGCAGATCCAGGCTGCGAGCAGCACACCTGGCTCTCGTCCTGAGGATCACAGATGTCCTTGTAACAGCCCCTGAGTACTGGTACCAATCCTGGCATGGGATGGAGAGACTCAGCAAGCAATCCAGGAACAGAACACGTCTGCTCTGCTCGTAATGGACAGAGCTCCTCCACATCACTGCTCGGAGTGCCGGGGAAATGTCAGAAGGGACATTTTTCTTCGTAGTTTTTCAAATTGACACTCCCTCTGTGACTCACCCTTCTGTGTTCACTAAGGCACAGCTACACACCGGCAACTTAAACAACAAGGTCTAGAAGCCAAACTCCAGAAGTGGGCCTGGCCGTGCTCCCTAAGAAAGCTCTAGAGGCTCCCTTTCCTCTCCCAGTGCCTGGTGGTCCCTGCTCTTGGCACTCTTGTGGTTCCTTGCTCAGTCTGATAACACCAGCCTCTACCTCCAGCATTTACCATGCCAGCCATGTTGAACTTGACTCACTGCATAGATCCTGTTTTCCCAAACAAGGTCACATCCATAGGTCCTGGGTTTGGCCACAAACTGTTGAGCTATCACACTAAAAAAAAAAAAAAAAAAAAAAAAAAAAAAAAAATGTTCACAGGAAAATTGGGCCACCCTGACTGTGGCCTGCCTCTTTCAGAAGCTAACTCGTTCTCTCAGTTCTAGAACTCCATCAAGCCGCTGTGTTTATCACACACAGACACACACAACATTTGCTTTTCTCGTCACTGTGAAAAAAGTAGGCTCTCACCCGAGATCCGTTTCGGGCCGCCCGGCAGCTTGACTTGGAAAATGTTCTCTTTGCTTTGTGTTCTGTTAAGATTATTTTTAATATATTTTGGCAGGAGGAAAGGGGTAATGATCAGAGTAAAATCGGAAAGTGCTTCGTGCCAGAAGTCTCAGTATGTCTGTCAGATGCCGTGTTTTATTTTTCAAAGGAAATGAGGGGCCATAGGTGTCTGACTGGGCCGGGCTGAAGAAGCTCCAGGCACAAGGATGTCTGGCCCTTGTTTTCCTGGGGCGTGAACAGGCTGTGGCCTGTGAAAACCTTCTGGAAGTGGGAAGGAGCCAGTTCTCCCACTGAGCCATGGATTGCAGATCTCTGGGGGGCTCAGAACCCTGAGATCTAAGACATATGATTCTAACCTAATCCTGACACTTCACACACTCGACGTAATTAAATCTCTACTCGTGGAGAATTGACGGCCAGCAAACCTGCAGTTCACAAAGGTGAGACACTGAGTGAACAAACCTAGGTGGCCCCTGAATGGACAGAGGCTCCCCCAGACCAGCATGGGCTAACATCTGTGCTCCTATCATTCCAGACACCAATGAATGGCAGTTGGGAGTCACCAAGCAGAAGCAATTGCACAGGGGTGTAAGAGATGGCTCAGTAGTTAAGGGCGACTCCTGTTCTTCCAGGAGATCGGAATCCAGTTCCCAGCACATCTGGCAGTCCATATCTCCCAGTAACTCTGGCTCCAGGGACTCTGGCCCCCTCTTTTGGCTTCTGTGGGCACCTGTACAAATATGGCAGATACACAGGCACACAGATATACAGACACACACACATATATAAAAATAAATCTTAAAAAGAGAAGCCAATACACAATGACAGAAGCCTCCAGGAATACCTAGAGTCATTTCTGACATAGAACACCAGGCCCCTGAACCAAGCCAGGATCACAAGCCCAGAAAAAGAATGATGCACTTTTATATCAGCCAAGACGCCGCTCCTGATTGTCATTCACTCCACAGCGTCTTTGATGCATTCATTCCAGCTCCCCATGGACTGGTGAAAAGTTCAGGGAAGGGCATGCAGTTATCAGATTAAAGGATAGCGCTGAAACAATGGAAATCCCCAGTAAAGGTCTGACGTGTGCACTGATGTCTCTATCACACTAGTGTGTGTGTGTGTGTGTGTGTGTGTGTGTGTGTGTGTGTGTGTGTGTGTGTGTGAACATGCACTTGCTGCTCTTGCGCTCATAGGGGAAGCTCTGTGGGCTTCTGGAATGCATCTAAGAGGTGAACGAGCTTCCTTCTGTAGCTTCAGCTAGGTGCTGTCCCTGGGGCAGGCAGAAGTACATGAGTTTCAGCACCTGACAGATACTGCTCTGTCTCCTCAGAATCAATGCTTTATGTAAGCAAAGTCTTTCTCTCTTCTCATACATGATACCAGCTGTTCATGCCACAGGAGCAGAGCTTTGCCCTACTAAGAAAATAAAACTAAGTCCTGGAGAGACAGCTCAGATGGCTCCATGGCTAAAAGCAAAGGCCACTCTTGCAGAGTAAGGTTTGGTTCCCAGTACCCTCATGGTGGTTCACAGACATCTGTAATTTCAGTTCCAGGGGATCCACCCATCTTCTGAGCTCTGTGAGCACCATGCATGTATGCAGTGCACAGACAGGTAAAACTATCATAGATATAAAATAAAGTTTAAAAATATGAAGTAAGGAATTTCCCTGGGTGGGAGGGTATCCACCTGTAGACCCAGATACTCAGAGGCAAAAGGATTCCTTAAGGCCAAGAGTTTGAGGGCAAATAGCAGGACTCTGTTCTGGGAAGGAGGGATGGAGGGAGACAGGCAGATAGAGACAGAGACACAGAGAGAGACAGAGAAAACACACACACACAGAGAGAGAGAGAGAGAGAGAGAGAGAGAGAGAAAGAGAGAGAGAGAGAGAGAGAGAGAGAGAGACCCAGGGCTTTGATCCCAAGTTTTCCAAGCATGCCACAACCTCAGAAAATCTGCAGATGGGGAGCACGATGAAGACGATCCATTGACGCATCCACCCTCCAGCTGCCCAGGTCCTGCCACCTTTCTTCCATACAACCACCCTCTCTCCACTTACTCTCCATTCATCCATCCATCCACCATCATATACCCACAATCCTCTTCTATCCCTTCACCTTTTTATTGAGTCACTGACCCACTCAATCTTTGATCCAAATCTGCTGTATTTACCTACCACCCACACACCATCCATCCATCCATCCGTCCACAGTCCATCCATCCATCCAATCATCCATCTACCCATCATCCATCCACCCATCTATCCATCCATCTTCCATCCATCCATCCATCCATCCAAGAATCCATCATCCATCTACCATCCATCCATCATTCATCCATAATCTATCCATCCATCATCCATCCATCCATTCATCCACCACCATCCATCCATCATTCATCCATCATCTATCCATCCATCCATCCATCCATCCATCATTCATCCATCATCTATCCTTCTATCCATACACCATCCATCCATCCATCCATTATTCATCCATCCATCCATCCATCCATCCATCAATCCATCCACCATCCATCCATCATTCATCCATCATCTATCCATCCATCCATTCATCATTCATCCATCATCTATCCATCTATCCATCCACCATCCATCCACCATCCATCCATCCATCATCTATCCATCTATCCATCCACCATCCATCCACCATCCATCCATCCATCATCTATCCATCTATCCATCCATCCATCCACCATTCATCCATCCATCATTCATCCATCATCTATCCACCATCCGTCCACCATCCATCCACCATCCATCCACCCACTCATTCTCATATCTGACGTGGTTTGCACTCTAAAGCATGGAGCCCTTCATCATGTTCTCCCATTCACTCTTCCTAATTATCCTCAAATGCCCCCTCACCCCTGGGATCCCAGAGGGTTCCACTCACATCATTGACACTGCTGAAGTGGGTGGCAGTAAAAAAAAAAATTCTATTTTAAAAAATAGGCAATATGAAAAGACACATTTTAATTATGTCACTAGAGCCTTCAATACTATTCTGTAATGCTCATTTCTGCTTGTGTTTTGGTGTCATGAGCAGTGGAGGGTGTTTACTGGCTTACACTCATATTCTTTTCTGAGTCGTGATCAAAAGATGTTGAGTGGCAGCCCTGGGTAGGACCCACCTGTTTGAATGACAAGTTCCACAGGAGCAAAGACTTGACACTTCAGTGATGAGAACAGTGACTGAGGGTTAGGCACACACACACACACACACACACTCACTCACATACAGTGACACATACACACATACATATTCACACACATTGAATATATATACTGCACACATGTACACACACTCACACAGACAGCACACACACATACAAACACACTCACACAGACACCACACATACATACACTGCACACTAACATACACTTATACACATACACTCATACACACACTACATACATACACTGCACACACATACACATACTGCACACACACACACATAAACATGCACGCATACATATACTGTACACATACTCTGCACACATACATTCACACATGCATACTTATACCACACACACACATACACTCACACATATGGACACTCACACTTGCTATCTGAGATAATTTTTTTTGTCTAACCCTAAACATGGCGTGACAACTTTCTATCTGAACCCTGAAAACCCTCTGCTTTGCTCAGACAGTTCCTCTTTGTCCCTCAGTCCCACCTTAGCCTGTGCTCTGTCTCCTCAAGCCTCCCACCTTTGTAGCAGGCACAAGCTCTCTCCCACACTTGGGGTCTATAGCACCCAAGTGCCGATTACATAATGCCTTATCCCTCAGCTCTGGCCACTGATTGGCCTATAACCTCCAAGAGGTTGTGGGATAACACCTCAGAGAATCAGTCACGGAGACAGGAAATGCCAGGAGACAGGAAATGCGGGGACTCAGCAGTGCAGTGGCCTGTGTGGCAGCTGCTGTGACCTGCCTGGACCTTCACACTGGCTCTGTCTGCCAGCATTGGATTCAACTCCCTTCATCTTAAGCTTAAGGTCTCCACTGCCTGTGGCTTGAAACACCCATAAACACATCCCACCCACAAACAAGTTAAAACCCTTTCCATGAGCAGAATGAGGGTTTAGTTGCATTTAAGAAAACAAAGCAATTCCTCACACCAATATAGATCCAAACGATCGATACGTGCATACATGCTAACAATTATACCACATTATGTCCCAGCCCACACAGACACACTGCTCCAGTGAAGTGGCCAGACTGGCTTCTCACACAATTGCATTAAGGATACACTCCAGGAAGCTTACTCTCTCTATCTAAAGCACACAGTTCTAGCTCATCCTCCCCAAAAGCACCATAGCCACATCAGCACACAGAGCGTCTACTTGGGAGACCAGTGACCTTTCACCCAAGGCTCCAGCTAGAGTCGATGTCAAGGCTGGGGCTTGTGTGTACCCTGATGTCTGTGCTGTGTCTCATGAAGGAGGTCCTGGTCTGACCTAGCCTTGGGATTCAGTTTCCCCAGCTCAGCCCTATGGGCATCAGTCTCACGTCTCACCAGCTTGGGCTTCTGCACAGATAAGGGCCATTGTGTATAAGGATTCCTGCACCATGCACCTGCCCTCAGACAAGGTAGTGTGTAAATGGGTGCACTCTCCAAAGTGGATTGGCCACGTGGTCCAATGGAGAGTGTATCTGGGGCAAGCTCTGTGTCTAGGGGACTTAAAGTAAGGACAGTGTAGGGTTTCCTTCCCCAGAGCCCTGAGTGATAAGTCCAGTCAGTCTCTGGGAAGTACTCTACCCCACAGACCCCTGGCACCAGGGAGATGCTTCATGCACAAGCTGATGTCCTCATGCACAACAAGACCACTCACAGATCAGGGGTCAGGGACAGATGAGTTGGCTGGAGCTGTGTCTGCAAACCTTAGGCCTGGCACCTTCTGAATGTCTGCGCTCAGAAGCGCCACCCATGATAACCACTCTAAGGAGCTGGGCTTTGTCCTTCCTAATAGGATCTGTGTAAGCCACTCTCCTGGCCCCAGTTTACTTTCCAGGAGTGAGTGCCTGTGACTTCCACCTGAGAACATGATGATTTTATTATTGCCTGCAGACAATGAATACCCTTGAACCTGCCGACACAGATAAAAAGTGGAAACCGCTTATGTTTGTATTGTTCCAATCACCCTGTAAAGTCAGTGCCAGGCGCGCGTGCTCTGGGAGCAGGCTCCTTCATTTGCAGCTTGCTCTGATGCTGTGTCCCTGGCCTCAGAGAGCTGGGTTTTGCACAATGATGGCTACTCCCAAGCTGTTTGAGAATTACTAAGGCCCAGGGTTGCTGGGTCTCTGGCTGGCCAGCCCAGGTCCCTGGAGACAGCAGGAATCTGCTGGATAAAGCATCACTGTTAATCAGGAATTGTTCAGCATGCCCCCATTGCCATTCCTGAGTTCTCTATGGCCATCCTCCACTAGACAATACCAGTGATAACCCAAACTCATTCCTACCCAGACCCAAGACCAGCTCAAGGGTGGATAGCAGGCCACTCTGCAGTCGACAGCCACAGTCCCACATGCTAGCTGCCTGTCAACTGTGAGCAGTTGTCAGCCATGAGCAATGTTTTTTTTTTTTTTTTTTTTTTTTTTTTTTTTTTTTTTTTTTTTTTTTTTTCCAGCTAAAGCGGGTTATACAGACAGACTTCAGGGGCTTGGCCGCAAGACTAAGAAATCCCTATTTATCCAGCTCAGCCAGAAAACAGGACCAGTCCCATGAAAGGGGATTTTTCATGGAAAGATATTCCCGGTAATATTCCTGGTAACACTAAAGACTCAGAGGAACGAACACACTGTGCTCGGAAAAACCAAAGCGTGTTTGAAACAGTAGACAGCCTCTCACCAGGTGGATAAGCGGAAGCTGAATGGTTGGTGGTTGTTTTGAGACAAGGCCTCAGACTAGCCCAGACTTGACTGGAACTCATTATGTAGCCCAAGCTGGCCTCAGACTCACAGCAATCCTGCTTCAGCTGGAACTACAGACAAAAGCCACTATGCCTGACCAAATTTAATGATTCTTAAAAGCACATAATTCTTTGAAATCCAACTGTCTGTCATTTTCTTGCCTTCTGTAAAATTCATGTTTCATGGAAACACATATGACTCCAGACATATTTTTACTATGGTTAAAGTCCAAGAAAGTATTGGTTTCCTAGCTTTGCAGCTCAGTGCTGCTGGGTACCTGGTCTGGCCTCTGAGCTTCTGGGGTTTCGTTCTTAGTCACATCAGCGGTCAGTGACAGGCACATTCTTCCCTCACGGGAGTCCCCATGTTGGGCTCAAACAACAAGCTTCACCTCACAGGGTAAGATATCTTCTCTATCTGTCCCAGCGACTACTCAGGATATGTCAAGTAAGCCTAACACCCCATAAGCAAGGTGAGTTGTTCAGCTTCAGGAAATCACTAATGCCCAGCTACAACCATACCTGCACTCACCGGGGAGAGTAGAGACCACCTTCTGATCACACCTGAGATAGACCACACCTGAGATAGATCACGTCAGAGACAGAGCACACCTAAGACAGAACACACCTGAGATAGATCATACCTGAGATAGACCACACTTGAGAGGGAGCACACCTGAGAGAGAGAGCACGCCTGAGAGAGAGCACACCTGAGAGAGACCGTACCTGAGAGACCGCACCTGAGAGACAGTGCACCTGAGAGTGCCATCCCATCAGGAGAAATAAACAGAGCTTGGAGAGGCCTGCAATCTACCAGTGCCTTTAAGACTGCCCTTCTTTTAGAAAGTGGCTGGCAAAAAGAATCAGAAGAAGAAGAAAGGAGGAGGAGGAGGAGGAGGGGAGGTGGAAGAGGAGAGAAAGGAGGAAAAGGAGGGGAGGTGGAGGGGAGGGAGAGGGGAGAGGAGGAGAAGGAAGGAAGGAAGGAAAGAAGAAAGGAAGGAAGGAAGGAAGGAAAGAAGAAAGGAAGGAAGGAAGGAAGGGAGGAAGGAAAGAGGCTGGCACAGATTAAGTGGTGGCCACAAACCAGGCATCCTGAAGAGTGACCACTGTATAAGATTAGACCTCACAGAAGATACATGGCATTGGGGTCAAGAAGCAAAATGGAGAGGGCAAGGGGGAGCCCGTGGGTGTGACAGTCCTGCATGTCTGGGGATCAGCAGCCCCATCTCAGGTGGCTGCTCCACAGAGCGAGTGTTCTGAGGAGTATCATGAAGAAATCTCCCGGGAGCCAGGTCCCAGGGCAGCCATTGCTTCCCTGAGGCTGGCCTGGCCACTCTTCCAACTGCCCTCCTTGGCACCCAACCTCGGGGCAGAGTCAGTCTCAAAGCATCCAAAAAATAAAAACGAAAGAAAGAAAGCTGGAAAGGCAAACAACCCGGAGGATGTCTTTAAACTCACAAAGAAGTAACAGATGTGACTCTGAAATCTACCCATAAACAAGCAGAAATGAAGCCGTCAGCTATTCGGGATCCTCCCGCAAGCTGCCGCACATCCTTCCCCATTGTTTTATTTTGGGTTTCCAATGTCTTGTGAACCAGACCGATGTGCAGGGCTGTTAAAAAGCTCCTCCACCACTGTATGTTTGTTTCCTCAAAGTTGCCGAGCAGACACGTTTGCTCCTAATTTCCCTTCTGAAGCACAGAAGCCTGAACTTGACTCCAAAGCCACCATCAGCATTCCCCGGCACCTGCCAAACCACACCCCAGAACATGTAGGCAGAACTTAGAGTCACTTGATCTGGAAGAGCCACGTGTATAGATGTCTGCACACATTGGCTACATACACCTAGCCACATCTGTGGGGAGCACAGGTCAGCCGGAGGGAACATCTGCACCCTAGTCTTGTGCACTTGGCATGGTTACTGGAGTCAGGCCTGGCTTTGAACAGAGTAACTCATGGTATGATGTTCCCTCTCAGTGTGGCAAGGCTACTGGGGCGGGATGAGCAGAGTTAGTCAGCTCACCAGCGATTGGGAAAGTCTCCCTCTGTTCACCTGCACCTCCCTGGGGTCAACTGGCACAGTCAAGACAGCATTTACACCTGGAATCCCTTCCTTACATGTGCACAGCTGTGTAGGCTGCCTGCAAAGTGCACTTGACCCTAGACTGAGCCAGAAAGACAATGCAGTACTGGAGAGAGAAAAGGTTACTTACTCATCATGGACAGGTGACCCTAGGCTGAGCCAGAAAGACAACGTAGCACTGGAGAGAGAAACAGTTACATATTATGGACGGCCTCACCTGCAGGGCACCTGCTCCCAGCCGGCGTATGCTCCTAAATCACCCTCCCTGCCCACCTAGACTCAAAGCTGGTTTCAGCTCTCAGTGTGCCCAGAGCCAAAGCAGGGTATGAGCTTTTCAGTGCTCTGACCAAATATGCGACACATTAAGAAAGGAATGGCTTGTTTGAACTCAGATTTTGAGGGCACCTTCCATAATAGAGAGCAAGGAGGAGGGGTGGGTCTTGGCCATGGCGGGGGAGGGGGAGGCTGCTTGCCCATATCTGGGTTAGTCTAGAAGCAGAGAAGACAGGAAACAGAGTAGCCATCACCCCACCCCAGGGGGAACACATTTCTTCTAGTAAGGGTCCAACTTGCAATGGCTCTGGGACCTCCTATAATAATGCCACCAGCTAAGCACCAAGTGTCCAAAGGGGCACCTGAGAGTGTTGCCTCACTGTCATGGGGTGAGGACGGGTGACATCACCAGAACCTAATGTGTTCCTCGGGGCACTGGCACTGCTCCCTCTAATAAGGTGGAACATGACATCTGAGACATTAAGGTTCTGAGCACTTCTTCATTTCCTTATCTGGGATGAACAGCGCAGGGAGGAAGTGAGGGATTGGCTCATTCTTAACTACAGATTTGCACTCACAGATCATTAAACTGCACACTGAAGGCGCTATCCATCAGTGGTTGGCAATGTTTCATTTCCTTTATCTCTCATTATTACGGCCATCGGCATGGTATCGCCATTATCATCTGCCCTGCAGAAAGCGCTCCACGGCAGGGATCAGCAGGGCAGCCCTGGGTATCACTCCCTGTTCTCTCTGGGTCCTTGCCTCCTCTGCTTCCTGAGGCTGGGTGGCACTGGTGAAGCTGTGGCAGCCACCACAGTCTTCTGCTCCACTCCTGAATTTGCATGGGCAGTGCCATTCCTGGGTGGTAGCTCTGCCTCTGAACATTCACGTGACTGTCACTGTGTGTCTGGCATTCCAGCTGCAGCTCCCCTTCTCTCACAAACTTGTGTTGAAGACTCAGGGACAGGTGTGCAGGGCAGCATTCACACCCAGAGTCCTCTTCCTCCAGACTCACAGGAAACAGGAAAGAGGGGGAGAGAAACGGGCTGATAACACAGATGAGCAGCCACGAGAGGCTCTGTGTTCTCGGTCAGAGAGAGAGACGAACAGCAGCTCAAGGGTGGACTCTAGAGCCAGTTGCCACGACTAAGAAAGTTTTATTAGTACACACCACCCATTTGTTTCAGCCATGCCCCGTCTGTTCTCTGTGGCATCCTTTGAGCCAAATGCAGAGTGAGTGACCGACCACATCCTTCTTGGCCTGACAAGCCTAAGGTCTTTACCCTCTGGCTCTTTATGAAAACTCACACAAATCCTTTCTGTAGAGGAGGAACTGTCAGAGGAATCCTTACTTTCAGGCCTCAGACAGTTCCATTCCATGTCAAATAAAAAAAATCCCACCAACCACATACATAGATAGCACTCTCATGCTGCCTACATACTAAGCAATGAGGAACAGATCCTTAAGAATGTACCAGAACCATATAAAAACCTTCCATGTGGCTGAAATGCTCCGTGGTGACAGGGCTGAGCAGACACCAAAGCTGTGTTGTGGGTGAAACCAGATGCCCACCTAACTTTGAACCCATCTTCACTGGTTCCCCCCCAGGAGAGAAGCTGCCAATCACAGGCAGGTATCCACAGGTTAACAAACATCAGGCTGAGACACACCATTTCACACTGGCCTGAGAGGAAATGGTGCAGAAGAATGACCCCTGGCAGAATTCCAGGCCAGCGGGCACCCCTGCTCTGCTCTTAGCAAACAGACTGGCTCCACCCCTCTGGGACATTTACATTCCTGGATGCAGAGTCTGGATGCCAGGCCAATCACAGGCAGAGCCTTCTCTGAACCAGAAACTGCACTGTGAATCTAATGACTCAGCACACGGAGGTGAAGGAAATGCAGCAGGTGATGCTTACAGATGGCTTTCCTCACAGATTACATCCTGAAGCAAAGGGCTGCAAGTGCCCTTCTCCCCACCACGCACACGCATGCACACACATACATATGCACACTCACTAGCACACATGCACACAAACACACACCAGTACTCTCCTATGCATGCTTTCATGTGTGCATATGATACAGAACCATGTGTGAACATAACACACATTTGTACACACAAACTCATACACATGACTATATAATGTATGCACTAAATAATGGCTTCCCACATGTGCCTGTGTGTACAAGGACATTCATACATGCATGTAAGCACACACATACACACACACACACACACACACACACAAACATACAAATAAGACGACACTGATTGAAGGAAATTTGCTCAGGGAGATGAGATAGGTAACAATCATTTTCTTTGCATTTGGCAGTCAGCATTTAAAAAACACAAAATACTTAAAGTCTGGTTGTCTTAGCTGGAGTTTCTATTGCTGTGATAAAAACACCACGACCAAATCAAACTGGGGAGGAATGTGTCTATTGCATCTAATAGCCATCTTTCAGGGAAGTTAGGTCAGGAACTTAAGGTAGGAACCTGGAGACAGGGACTGAAGCAGAGGCCATGGAAGAAGGCTGTTTCCTGGTTTGCTTCTCAGTGCTTGTTCATCTTGCTTTTTATACACCCTAGAAACACCAGCTCAGGGGTATTTCTCTCCCCAGTCATCAATCACTAATCAAGAAATGCCCACAGGCTGGCTTACAGGCCAGCACGGCATCCCTCTTCCCAAATGACTAATTTGTATCAAGGGGACAAAAACCTAACTAGGATACTGGTGCAGAAGCACAGCCCTTTAACCTCAGCACTTGGGAGGCTGGGGAAAGAGGCTTGCAAGTTTGAAGTTGAGAGAGGGAAAGACAGGGATGGGGAGGGAGAGGAACAAAACCACAAAGCTCCCATTAAGCAAGAGGGCAGCTGAAGGTAGACTTTTTTTTTTTAGCATCTTCCAGATGCTAATGCTCCATTTATTCTACCCTCTGCTGGTCCTGACGGACAGCTTTCCTAATTCCTTCCTATCAACCAGACTTCTCAAAGAAACACTCAAGTGGATGGAGTGTTTTACAAAGAACTTGCTAATTTGCAAACCAAGTGTGTCTTCTCCTTTGCTAAGCATGTCAGCAGTCATGATAGACAACTGACAGTTCCCAGCTGTGCCTGTCCCATTGGAAGCAGTGTGACCCTGTGAAGTGAGAATCTGAGCACAGACCTTTGGTTCTGGCTTCCCTGATGTCATTGCTTGATTTTGTTATCCAGGAGGCAGGTGACAACGGGTGGGGGTTGGGGGAGACACCTGGCTACTAAGGGTCTCCACAGCCTAATCCTTTGGTGCTACTGTTACAAAATACCACTGACTGGACAGCTGAGAAACAGAACAAAGTCTTCCTTCTGCATATTGGAGGGCTAGAAAGGCAAGGTGATAGCACCAGTAGATTCTATGTCCTGTGAAAGATGGTTCCTGGTTTGTAGACACCTCCTCTGCATCCTGGCAAAGGAGGAGAGGTGATAAGGTCCCAAGATCTCTTAAATAAAGTCTCATTCCAGAGGGTTCCATTCAAATGACTAATTCCTCATGTAACACCTTCTCTCCATGGGTGGGGATTCTGATGTTGGGAGTTTGGGGGGTATACAAAGATCCAGACCACAGCCCTACATAAGAACAGGCTATGTGATTGAGAGGGAGATGAGAGGCATCCTCCCATCTTGCATACCAGGGAAGCTTGTAGCCTGGACATCCCATCCAGGTTTTATGTCCTATGTGAAGACCCTGTATACACATATATTCTATTGCCTTTAACAAGCCACACCCTGAGTGGGAGGTGGGAAGGCAACAGTGTAGAAACCTGACACCAGAGACAGTCATATTAGGAGGCTTTGTGGGAACCCAACACCACTCTCCCCATTTGCAGGGACTTGGTTAGAACCTTGGTTAGGGGTTCATAAGAACATATCAGCTATCGGCACAAACTCCATACCAGAAGGCAAGCACAGCCACCATGTACATGCCACAGAACTGCTTTAGCCTAGGGTTGCTGCAATGGTGGTCACCCCCATGGCAACTTCCTACATGTCAAATTGTGTCTATTGTATTTAATCTACTATGTTATTTAACATAAATGTATATGCAATACTTATACCACTGCTCCAACACTGCGCTAATGAATAGCACAGTAAACATAGAGTGATAGCCCTTGCCTTTGTATCAAACAGGGCTTGCTTTGGGGAAGGGGGGCATGAAGGAGCCAGGCCACCTGGTGCTAACCTGGATATGGACAGAGAACTAAAAGCCACTAGGCAGATTGTGTGCATGTTGTGATGGCATCTACTGTACTCTGCATGAATCATGGGTACTTACTTGGAAAAAGTCAAGAAATAGCCAAATGTTTTGGATAACTTTTGGCTCTAACAGCCCACATTCAAACCAAATATGTTCCAAATCCTCCACTCCACTATGAGCATTCAAGGTCAAGATAAGCTGTCCTTCCTGATCAGTACCCACCTACCTCCTTTATGTTCCATCTCTCACCTCTGCAGGGAGCCCATCCCACCAGAACTGGGTTCACCAGAGAGCCTCACTCAGCACTTCAAGGTCAGCAACACCAAGAGAACTCATAGCCAGTGTAGGAATCTGGATGTCCCAGTCCTTCCTTAGAGGCCCACAGCACTCTGGTCCCCACCTGGTTGACCCTTATTTCTAGTGCCATCCGGTGCCTGGGATAATCAACTAGAAGATGCTCTCTTTCCTGCAACACCAGGCTCAGACTAAGAAGTTTCATTCTCTCCTGATGTTCCTTCCAGAAGGCATCAAAGGCACATAGTAACACTGGATTCTATGTTGTCACTATGCCTTTATAACAGGCTACAAGGCCAGAAAGAACTTGTGGGCTCTTACAAATAGAGACATTGCAAATGGAGGGCCAGACTGCCTGTGCATCTCTGGAACTGGAAAGGAGGCCAAGCCTATGCTTCCAGGGAAGAATGTAGCATTTTAGCTAGAGGAAAGATTCCCAGTATGGACTCCATACCATACATACTTCTGTCTCCTCACTCCTCATTTGCAGCCTTACCTTGGAGGCATTGAGGGTAACCCACATCAATTTTAGGGATCAATAACTTTCACTCAATAGCTCCAATAATTAAGCACCAGCAGGTGCTATATGGGAGACGGACCTTGTTCATGAGCTCCAGGACTTCAAGTATGTGGAAACCGATAATCTCAGGCCCTGAGAGACTCCTGACACCATAGTTGTAGCAGGGGTTCCAGCCATGAAGAAAGAGTAAAGGCTCCAGATGAGATTGAATGTCCTCGAGGGTTAGTACAACCAACTAAGTAAAGATAAGAAGGGCCAGGAGGGAGGGAGCATTCAGCTGTCCCCTAGGAAGAGCTGTAACACTCAGCAGGACCAAACACAGAGGGAACAGTGAAGGAAACAGTATTGTGAAGAGGCCGGTGGGTGAGAGTGCTCCACCTTCCACCTTTCCCCATGGACTATGATTGGGAAGGCTTAGAGCGGAGAAAGGCCATGAATTCAAGTCCTGAGTGAGTCACTATAGCCACATGCTCTGGTATCTAAGACTGGAGCACGGGTTTCATACTCACAGAACCCGCCACATCAACAGTGAAGATATGTGGGACAGAGCAGTGGTGGTTCTGGGTGGCCATAGGCTCTGTACAGGCTGGTGTGAAAGGCGAAGAGTAGGAAGGGTGGAGAGACCTCTGTGGGCAGGGACCAGGTCTAATTACACAACAGCAAGAATCACAGGTAGAGGCTCTCAAGCCAAAGTCATGACCCTACGAGAGGCCCCAGGATAAAAGAAGAAAGGAGAGGGCAGAATATGTAGCTTGGAATTTGTGAGGGGTGGGGATGGGGCTCACACACAGCTTACTTGTCACCATATATACCAGGATCCACTGGGCTATTACATACAAAGCTCATCCCAGTTGGAGATGGAGGGAATAGAGGACAAGAGGCCCAGGGAAGGCTTTTCCCAACATCTTAGGCAGGAAGAATGGCATACCCCACCATGTATCTCCTGAGTTCAATCTTTACCCAAAGTGTGGAATGTTCTCGGTAATCATTCAATTACATTCAGTAATAAGAGGCTACAGAGATGGACAGTTTTTAGCAGTGAGTTGCAAATAAGGGACTCCCCGTCACTAGCAACAAAGAGATATGAGCAACAATTTAGGGGAAAAGAAAGGGGGACCTTTCTGTACTGTAAGCTCCCCAAAAGTGTGCCTCTCTGCTTACACATTCACCACCTTCAGCTACTCACGCCTGAATGAGTAGAGACTTCAAAAGCAAATCTAGTTTCTCACCAAATGAAGAATTCTTGTCACAAAACTCCAAAGATATCCTTTACTTAGGGAATACATTTTGTCAAACCAACACCCTCCAGGTAACAGACTTTCAGCCCATGAGGTAAGACTACTGGGTAGTGTTATTCTCCTCTGAGCCCCTGACATTTGTGGGCCAGTTGCTCAGACAGGAGAGGAGACTCTGCAGTCTCAACTGCTCATGGAAGAAAGAAAGCATGCTTTAGAAAAACTTCAATTCTCTCCATTTTTTCCCTACAAATGTCCTCAATTTATCTTTCATTTTGCACATCCTCATTTACTGTAATTATTGCATACATTTTAAAAAGACTTTAAAGAGATAGTGTTCTGGGTAGGGGGATTCATGGCAAGTAAAAGAAAATGGCTGTTCTCAAAGAAATTCTAATCATATAGCCATGTGAGATTCTGCCTGCAGGCATCAGGGTCATGACAATAATCAATGTCCCCAGCTCACAAACACATCACTTCAGTGTTCACGGTAAGGACATCTATGCCATGGTCAGCACCAACACATCAGTACTGCACTAGGGAGAACTCTGGCTCAGGGGAGCGGAGGGAGGGAATGAATCAATAAATGCTATCAGCCAAGCAGCTTGGCTCCTGGACATTTAAGCACATGGGCACTTGTATATCTCGGCTCCTGCAGGTCAATATAATTTTATAGTGGTGCCTAATCCTCAGCAGTTGAGATGAAACTGGAAGACAGCACCAGCAAGGGGGAGGGGGATGAGGTTGGGAATGGGTAGTAAGTCAAGCACTTTAAACAAGGTAGACATTTAGAGGTGGGCTCCTTGGCAGCCTGGCCCTGAGGAGAGCAGCTGCCTGGAATGCAGGCTCTTGAAACAGGAATATACCCATGGAGGAAATGTTTTACCAAAAGGCAATAGAGATGCTTTTCTGTGAGTTTGTAGCACTATCTTGAATACAAGAAGAATAGAAGGGAATGGATGGTGCAGCCCATCAGGCTTGACTGCTGTTTTGAGTTTGGACTAGAGTCTGAGACTCAGCCCTTTCCCTGCTTCCTTAGGATGAGTGGCTGTGTGCAAAAGGAGCACAGAGGAAAAATCTGTCCAGTCTGAGGCCCTCAATGTAATCACTGCCATTGTTATCCAATTATGTGCTGGATAACTGAAGGTAGCACAGCTCACAAGGGGGCAATTTCATTAGATGAAGACCTACTTGTCTTCCTTTACTTTGATAATAGCTTAATAAATAAACTGAGTAAGCCCAAATGCACCGGTGCAAAATGAAAAATACTCCGGTTTGCTGTTTTATGTATAATGTTCTTTAGTTATCATGCATTCATATCTTCTTACTTGTAGGTTCAGCTTTTCCCTATTTCTAGAGGTGGGAAAAGCTCATCTATATCCTTACAAAGATTCTTTTATGAGAAGATGGCTTGGTTTGATGTGGGTAACATCTATCTCTGTTTATGGCTCCATCGAAAACACACACACACACACACACACCACTCCTCAGTTCCATAGCTGTTTACAGCATACATGTATGTGTGTACATATACACATGCGAAATAATAGCATAACATCAGTTTTGGGAGGGCACGAAATACAGCACAGTTAACACTGTAGCATTACCATTTAGTAAGACCATGAGAAAATAGTGGTAGAAATATGTTGACTTACTTTAGAGAGTTGGGAAGAGAAATCAGAAAGACTGAGAATAAAAAATAGAGGTGGGTGTCATACAAGTTAGAAGCTCCTGAAGTTATTTACACACACAGGGAAAAACATAATGGAACAAAGGCTGGAGAGTCAGTTGAAGGGCTAAGAGCATACTCTCTTGCAGAGGACCAAGCTTAAATTCTTAGCATATACATGACAGCTTACAACTGTTTGTAACTCCAGTTCCAGAGAGTTCCATGCCCTCTTCTGGCCTCTGTGGGTAACATGCACATGCATGGTGCATATACATATATGCAGGAAAACCATTCATATAAGAAAAGTACAAGGAAATTAATCAGCTTTTAAACAAAAACAACAAAGGAATACCACAGGGAAGTGGCAATTCTTGCTATTTCATTGGGCAGTAAGGGACTGGTGTCTAGAAGGGAGTGGGCATGGCTCAGGGAAAAAGGGAGAGGTTGTGGCAACACTGAAGGTCCTGGAGGACAGCATCTTGGTCTTAATTTATGGGATTTAAGAGAGTCTAAGCAACTCTGGGACTTTCAGGTTAGAAGGGGGAAATGGCTACAACTCCTTTAATATCCAGAAATTTTAATACTATTGAGCATCTATCCAGCAAAGCCCTAAAGATAACAAAAATGAAAAATATGTATTAGTAAAAAGTATGCATCTTTTTTACTAAAAAGTATGCTCCATTTCCTTTCCAATAGCCCCTGTGCCACCAAGGCTATCTTGGAACCACTGTTATAAACCTGAAGGTCTAGTATCTTTTATCCAGAAACACAGGGGCCTCCAAGAATGTTTATCACATCAAAACAATTGCTTTGGGAATAAAGGAATTAGTATTTCCTGTAAGAGAATCACAGGACACCAGCCTCTGAAGAGTGTGTGCTTCCTGGGCATGGCACTTACTTCCAGAGGGAGTAAGGAAGTATGAATTTAGCACAAAAAATGGAAGGAAATTTTCTCACTGGTCAAATGGGCTCCTCAATCTTCCTTCTCCCAATGTGAAGAAACCACCAAGAATAGTGCCTTGATCAAAAATGCCTACCACAGATCAAGCTACTTGTCCCAAGTCTAGCCATGTGTGTCTGAGGTCAAAGCTTGAGGTCACTGCAAAGATAAGGCATGGAACCTCTGTATGTGCATTTATCTCTAAAATACATAGAGGCACTCTGCCTTTCCTTTCTAGCTTAGGAGTTCAAACAGCAATGAGACTTTAAATTATACTCAGGAAAATAAAAATAGATTAATAGGATCCAAGTAAAATTGCTAGAAGAGGTTTTTCTTTGCCAAGAGACAGGCGCTGAGAGTTTCCCTAAACAGGTTATCATTTTAACACCGTAAAGCACTACATTTATTTTTTTAAATAGCAAAACTACAATTATCTCTGCATGTCTGTATCACCACTCTGCAGTGCTCCAACATAACGAACCAACTGTCAGCGATATGGACGGATGAGAGTATCAGAGCCACGCCAAACAGCCGGCCTTATCAAAATCCACCCGTATTAATCCCCTTTCTTACATCAAAAATCAAATAACTTCCTGAAGAGAGGCCACAGTCTCACCAAGAGCAGTTCCACAGAGAGCTTCAGTAGAGATTAGCAGTGCAGTATGTTAGGAAATAAATAGATAAGGCTTTATCTTCCATCCTACTGATGTTCAGAACAAGGATTCTATCCACAACACAAGGGTGCTGAGCTGTACTATTCTTAGTTTACCATTCCTGGGGGCAGGAGAGGACACCTACAATAAACAATGCAGTCGTTCAACACGTCGTTTTCCAATGACAAATGTTTGACCCAGCTGGCATTTAAGCAAAAGGAAAAAATATTACTTAAAACCCAATAACGGGGCTACACTAAGAACCCTTCACTAACTGTGGAGGGGACATTCTTGGTAAAATAGGTGTCATTCGAAGTGGGGAAACATGGTGATTTCCTGCTTGGTGGGGAAGAACTAGTAGACAGAAGGTGGCTGCAGGCTCCTAATCTTGGGAGCAGCTCCTTGGCTCCCCTGAGGCTGGAAGAAGTGATTAATTAATGCCTTCTTCAAGTATAACCTTGGGGAACCGCTAGGGACTCTACACATACATCTCAGAGAATGATATTCTTCCAGATTCCTTCTTCCTTCCTACTCTTTCTGGCTATTCCTCCGCATAAGTTCTGGTGCTGACCCCAACCATTAGCTGGCCCACTCTCTCCCACAGATGGGCTGCCTTATTTGAGCACAGTACATACAAATAGAGTTCTGAAGTCCCACCCCATACCCAAAAGCAAGCCTTGGTACAGAGAGGGATGTCCCTCATACTTCCTCTTCTGTTATGAATGGGCAACATCAGAAGTCTCCCAAGTGGTGAAAGATCCACCTCATTAGTGGCACCTTTACTCCCATCCAAGGAAAGGTGCGGCCTCCAGTTTGACAGTGCTGAACAATCTAATTCTTATTTATGTTCATGCGGCCTCAAGCAGCATGAGAGGGTAGAGGGCTAGAGCCACAGATGCAACATCAGGTGAGCACGGAAGATTGTCAGAATTTAAATGCAGACACGTGTGCTTCTGGCCTGGATCCTCATATTCCAAGACAGCAAAGCCAGGGCCTGTGGCTCCATGCCAGCCTGCAGGGTAATTTAATCCTGCTCACAAAGAAATTACAAAGACAGCCCACTGGCCTGCTGGTTACGCTGATTCAGCTGCCTGGATGCAGAGGCCATCTTCCATCACTTAGAGAGAACTCTGTTGTCAATGGGCTCGATTTAATATAGCAGAAGATACTGGACCCAAAAGGCTCTAGGAAATTAGCACAGAGAGCAATTAATTTTTAGCTGGGCTCTTTGTATAGCCTCAAGATGCAAAAGCTTTTGCTCTGACCACTCAGACTTGAAGCTGTGTTAAAGCCAAGAAGTCAGGGACAAGAAGGTAGAAATACTCAGGTAAGGGACTCTGAGTCTTCATTCCCTCTCTTTCCCTTTAGCTGGCAAAATGGGCCAGTTGAGTAAAGGAATTTGACAGGTAAGCCTGAGTTCAATGCTCAGAACCTACATAAAGATGGAGGGAGAGTGCTAACTCCACAGAGCTATCTTCTGACCTCTGTACACACCCACACCCACATACACACCCACACACGTACCTGCATACACACACAAACATACACTCAGACATGCTCACAGTCACACTCACAAACTCACATATATTCATACACACTCACACACATTTGTGTACATATGCATACACACAGACATACACTCAGAGACACACTCTCATACAGTTACACACATATGTGTATACACACTCATACACATGTCCACACATAAACACACATGTATGTGTACACACATGCACACTCAGATATGCATGTGCACACACACAAGTTCAAATATGTACACATGCATGCATACACACTCATAGACACTCACACACAAACACACACACACACACACATAAATATTCCAAGATGTTTTAGAATGTCTGTGCAGAGGTTACAATCTAAATAATTCCTTTCTGTTTGATGTACAGTACAGCAATAGTCTCTTACTACCACCACATTGAAAAGCTGAAATTTGCCCAGATTATTGTACTATGACTTTTAACAACAGCCCCAGCGGTCCAGAAACAACTGGAGACAGCCTACATGAATTAAGCTGGCTAGATCCATCATAATAGGATTCAGGTTCAGGGTCTAGGCCCAGAGATCCAGGGATGTTAAGACACATACATACCCCACTATAGAAAGATGGGTACCATCCCCTAGGGGTACTAGGCCTCTACCATCACACATGCATACCCTACTATGGAAAGATGGGTACCATCCCCTAAGGGTGCCAGGCCTCCACCATCACACATGCATACCCCACTATGGAAAGATGGTTACCATCCCTTAGGGGTGCCAGGCCTCCACCATCAGACATGCATACCCCACTATGAAAAGATGGGTACCATCCCCTAGGGGTGCCAGGCCTCTACCATCACACATGCATACCCCACTATGGAAAGATGCTTACCATCCCCTAGGGGTGACAGGCCTCCACCATCAGACATGCATACCCCACTATGGAAAGATGGGTACCATCCCCTAAGGGTGCCAGGCCTCCACCATCACACATGCATACCCCACTATGGAAAGATGGATGGGTACCATCCCCTAGGGGTGCCAGGTTTCCACCATAACAAGATGATGCTTAGTGCGCTATGCACCAATTTCAAAATATGCAAAGCTTCAAAATGGATTTTGAACTCCTCTGTAATTCTAGCTGTTTGACACTTTATGTCTTGTAAGCTATTTTTATTAGCCAAGATTGTAGAAAATTGGTGTTTACCACCCATTAACCTTTCAAGCATATACCTTCATTCTCCCCCACATGGAAGTCTATCTTGCACTCCTGAGGGGACCAATCCCTTAAGCTGTCTAGTTCCTTTAAGAAGGAAAAGTAAGTCATTGAAACCACCTTTCTCCCCTCAAGAAGAACATAACTTCTGTAATTTTACAGACTTCTGATCACACGTTTATACCCCTTGGCCCTGCAGCGGGCCCCAGCCCTGCACTGTGCTGTTTATCTTACAATATAAGACCCAGATAAGGCAAGCTTTATAATCCCTTCTTTGTTAACTGGGAGGAAGATAAGAAAAGATAAGATAAGAAGTAAAAAAGTCTATTTTTAAACAGTCAGGGGCCCACAGTGGGGCTGACAGCAGGGGTCCCACAGTAGGGCTACCTCTGTAGTAAGTTGCTTCCAACCCCACAAGCTCCTGTGCATTTATGCATTAACCACATTAACTGTGACAGGACATTTCAGGGATCCTGGTGCGAGTAAACAATGAGAGTGAGCGACTGGTGCTCACACATCTGCCCACAATCCCGTGAAGCTTTAAACAAATCACTCCATAATCTATTTACTCAATTTTGAAAACACACCTTTGCCCAGAAGGTCTCTAGCCACACATAAGAATATAAAGTCTGTTAATGAGAGAAAGTCTCCAAAGAGAGGCACAGAGCTCCTGGGATAGAGAAGGCACCCACCACTAAATGCAGAGCCCAGGTTCTAGAGTGGGCTTGTTGTAGGAGTTTGGGGTCTTCCCATAGACAATTGGGAAGGATGGAAGAGAAGGCTCCCAGTCTCTGAGTATCCCCTCCTTATCCAGGAATTAGATGAACTCTGGGAAGCTTTGCAAGTCTTTGGGGCCTGATTCTTGTGGCAGCACTGAAGACTGAGGCCGAGATGGAGACAGGAAGGGGGATGAAGGCCACTGCAAGACAGGGAGCAAGGGCGGAGTTCACCTGGGTTTACTCCCTAGGTGCTGGTGCATTTCCACAAGCAATGGTGACAGGACTATTCTGTACAGCTCTGTTCCCATGCATCAGGCACATAGCAACACACCAGTGGGAATAGTCTGCCACAACCTTAAACCCTGCCAGGGAAAGGGATCTGTTACCGTATCCCATAGAAGGTCCACAGAGCTTTGAGACATGGCTAATAACTGGGACCAGAACCCTAAAGTGGGTCAGACTCTGAAGCACAGTCTCCAGGCAGGACACAACCTGGTCCTGAGGCCATTCATAGAGCAGGGGTGGAGGCTAGGCCTCACTGCAAACTCAGCCCTCTCAGAACCTCAAGCAAGTGAGCCCATTTATACACATAGCTGAGTCCTAAACTCCATCAAAAGAGTTCAGAAGGCATCCATTGCCAGAGGAGAGGGAGATGCAGATCAGCCCAGCTGGCATGGATGGGAGGCTTGCCCTGTGCTTGCCCAGGAAGGGTCAGTTCAATAGGCAAGAACTTCAGAGCCAAGCTCTCCGTTCCCTTTAGGGATGCTACCCTAGATGCTGATAGGCTTCTGTGAGGTACTGATGCCCACCAAAGTTACCTGCAGGAAAGTTTTCATTAACCAAATACCAATAGGTGCCCCAACAATGAGCCCCAGAATCTCTGTGGATATCTCACTGAGGGAGAGAAAGGAAAAAGGCATCTTACGCCTTTATGCCAAGCTGGGTTCTAGCAAAAGGCAATGAGAGAGGGTCCTACACATTTGGCTCTGACCTCACCAGTTGGACCTTCCTGCCCTGTCCACTTGACCACAGCCACCAGACCTGGGTAAGACCTAGATGGCATGAAGATCCACCCACAACACCAGGGGTGAGGCTGACAGGTGTGTGCAGCCCACAGAATCACCTGTGCTATCATTCCCTTCGGCCACTGTGCTTAGCTTCTGTCTCTGGTTAGGTAGATCAGCTAGACAGCCAGAGAACAGGTACTGTAACCCGAGAAACAAACCCCTGTGGCCAGAAGCAAGGCCTTTCTACATCTCCACAGTAGAGCATTTTGGAGAGCGAACAGGCCTGTTTTATAAATACTTCCTCCTGCATGCCTCCATGTGTCAGCAGCAGAGGAAGTGTGCTTTGATTCTGCCGAGATGTCTGTCCCCAAATACAGTCCTTAGATTAACAAACTATTCACAAGGTATCTATCTTAAGGATCTTCTGTGACCCATATCCCATAAGTCCCATTCAACAGAGGAAGAGGATGGGCAGGGGATACATGTACACACACATACATACACATACAGACATATACGCGCATGCATGTATACACATACATATACATACATATACACACATACATATACAAACACACACATACAAGCACACATACACATAAATATACACGCATACACATACATACGCACATATACACATACATACGCACATATACACATACATACACACATATACACACATATATGCATGTATACACACATATACACATATACAGACAGATACATATATACACACACACACATACACATACACACACCTATACACATACATATACATGCATATATAGGTACATATGCTCACATATATACATATATAGACACATATACACACATACATATATATACATACATATATATACACATACAAACATATACACATATACACATACATATTCACACATATACACATATACATATACTTATACACACATATACACACAGACATACATATACATATACATACATACATATACAGACATATACACACACATATATATAGGAACACACATATACATACACATACGCACATACACACATACACACATATATATATATATATACACATACATATTTATGCATCTATGCATAAGAGTTTAGTTTATTTTTAATTATGTGTATGTGTCCATGTGTGTATATGTGCATACGAATGCAGGTATCTGTGGACAGCAGAGACATCTGATCGACTGGAGCTAGAATTAAAGGCACTTGTGAGGTACTCGGTGTGGGTACTGGGAACTGAACTCAGGTCTTCTGCAGGGACAGTGTATGCTCCTAACTACTGAGTCACCTGGCAAATCTAATTCACATATATTTTAATTACTTAACACCACACCACACTCTACAATGTACAAGGTGATATTCTGAGAAGTTCCTGTGCCATTCCAGCAAGATGGAAACGAGGGGTGCCATCTTAGCCATCAACCACAGGATGCTTAAGGACACTAGTTACAGTGAGATGTCTTGGTGGGTAATGTGGGCGCTCACAGGGCATGCTGATCCTTGGAAGGCCCTCCAATCTCCATGAACATCAAATTCCTGGGGAGACAGACTCTCAGGAGATTCCAGGCCACACTCCTAGGATTTCCAGGTCAGTGAGTGGGCTGGCTCCTTTTGGCTCCTGCGATGAATGAGCAAGCACTTGGTAGCACAAGATGAGATGCTTTAGTCCCTGCAGACCCTGGAGGTCTGCGGGCAGGCCCAGAGGAGTGGGTGGGGCCACAGACCCCTGAAAGTTCTAGGAAGGACTGTGACTAATCACTCTAATCTCTATGTCCCCACATGGCCTCCTCTGTGTCCCTAGGAAGGAAAATGATTAGATGTAGGGCATGCTCAGCTAACTGGTGTCTTAGTCACTGTTCTATTGCTGTGAAGAGACATCATGGCCATGGCAGCTTTTGTTTTTAGAAGAGCATTCAGTTGAGGGTCTGGCTTACAGTTTCAGAGGGTTAGTCCATTATCAGCATGTAGGGGGAAAATGGCAGACAGGGTACTGGAGAAGTAATGGAGAACCACATCTTGATCTGGGGGTGGGGGGGAAGAAGAGAGAGACAGAGAGACAGAGACAGACAGAGATGGAGACAGAGAGCGAGGAGAACGAGGGAGAACGAGCGTGAGAGAGAGACTGGCCCTAGCCTGGGCTACTGAAGCCTCAAAGCCTATTTCCAAGGATACATTTCCTTCAACAAGGCTATGAGGCTTAATCCTTCTGATTCTACCCAACAGTTCCACTCCCTGGTGACTGAGCCTTCAAATATGTGAGCCCGTGGGGGCCATTCTTATTCAAACCACTACACCTGGGATGACATCATGTTGAGATTCTTAAATATACCTGCAAAGACCTCCTCCTCTCTATACAGTGTCACAGATTCCCAGAAGGTGGACCACTTGGGGGCCCTCTCTTCATCTCACTGTAGAAGGTCTGGGATTAGACTCAGAAGCCACGTCAGTTGAGTGCAGCCAGGCAGGCCACAGAGTTGAACATTCTGAAACCTCTGAATTTCAGTTTGGGAAATCAAGGCTGGGTCACCTAAGTGACCCTCTCCTAGCCGGATGTTCTCTGTGACCTGTGGCCGTTTTGGTTTGGGTTGCTCTGAGGTCCCCTTCCAGTTTTCTGGGTACACTAGCAGAGCTGGCATGATGGTCTATCTTCATTGTTGTCATGGTTTGTATATGCTCCGCCCACAGAGTGGCACTATTAGAAGGTGTGGCCCTGTCAGAGTAGGCATGTCCTTGTCAGAGTAGGTGTGGCCTTGTTGGAGTGGGTGTGGCCTTGTTAGAGTAGGTGTGTCACTGTGAGGGTGGGCTTTAAGACCCTCATCCTAGCTGCCTGGAAGTGAGTATTCTGCTAGCAGCTTTCAGATGATGTACAAACCCTCAGCTCCTCCTGCGCCATGCCTGCCTGGATGCTGCCATGCGCCCACCTTGATGATAATGGACTGAACCTCTGAACATGTAAGCCAGCCCCAATTAAATGTTGTCCTTTATAAGACTAGCCTTGGTCATGGTATATATTCACAGCAGTAAAACCCTAACTAAGACAATTGTCAGCCTGATAAGATTTGAAATCAACTGAGGAGGAGGCACTTCTGGGGGTGTCTTAGAGAGTGTTTCCAGGCAGGTTCCGGTGAGGATGCAAGCCCCACCCTGCATGTGGACAGAAAACCAAAGGGCTGGGGTTCTGGGCCCAATACAAAGGAGACAAAGAAAATGGAAGCTGAACCTTGGCCACCATTCCCAGTCTCTGTGCCTGTCCCAAGCTTCTCCCTTCATAGCAGACTGCGCTCCTTTGACAGTGACCAAAACAAACCTTTCCTTTTAAGTGGTGTTTTGTTAGGAATCTGGTCACAATGATGAAAAGAAACACAAGAAATACAGAAACAATAGAGATCAACAAGTGGGGCCCCCTGGCCACACAGCTGTTGTCCTTCCAAACTGGTTGTGGAAGGAGTTTGGAAAATGTGGAGCTGTAGGCTAGAGAAGCCACTGAAGTCTGTAAGCAGAGCTTAGTGGTCCTCCGTGTTGAATATTTGGAAGAACAGACTCCTGGGAGAAAGTCTGACAGAAAAGGACAGGCTCACGGTGCTTCAGAGGACAAGGAGTCTATCTGGCCTGGGCTAAGACCATTGTGACACAGAATCTAGCTATATTTGCCACACCCTCATAAGTTGAGTGAGACTACATTTGAAAGCAGTAGCTGAGGCTGTCAGAGGAAACATGGCGCCATTACGGCTCACTGCTCTTGGTCAGAGCTGCGATGGCAAACAGACTTGAAAGGGAAACTGTTCAGCTTGGAGAGGAAGAGATTGTAAGCAAATTCAAAGGTACAGCCTCGGTGGGTGTGGGGGAAGCAATTATAGTCGTTAGTAAGATTAGTGTGCCCTAAAGGACGCCTTTCAGAGCTGGGGAGATGGCTCATCAGAGAGGTGCGTGGAACACAAGCCTGAGGACCTCAGCACCCAGGCAAAGCTGACTCAGCAGCAAACACCAGTAATCCCAGCACTCAGGGGAGGGGCAGAGACAGCCAAACCAGTGAGAGACTGCCTCGCAAAAATAAGATGGGAAGCAAACACCTTTAATTCCCAGCGCCCAGGACACCGGGGCGGATAGATCTCTATGAGTTCAATGCCAACCTGGTCTACGTACCAACTTCCAGACCTACCAGGGACAAAATAGTGAGACCCTGTCTCAGAAACTTTTTGGATGCTTATCAGTAAGAAAAGTAGTTTACATTCTTGCTGCGTGGGAAAGTGCACACCCTCGGTCGCAGCGTCAGGGAGGGAGAGACAGGAGGATCTCTGTGAGTTCCAGACCAGTTCATTCTGCATGGTGAGTTCTAAGACATCCTGGGAAAGAGTCTCAAATGAATGAATGAATGAATGAATGAATTAATTAATTAATTAAAAATACAGTGGCTCCTGATTGAGGAAGACACCTATTACTGACCTCCAGACTCCCCACACCTTCAGCCCTCTCCACCTTTCCCACCAGAATGTCCGTGTGTATCGTCCACAGATAAACACATGTAAGCACCCTTCACATACAAGATAAACAGATGAATAGTTCTCACTTTGTACTGCAATAATAGGAAAGGTACCTTCAAAGCAACTTTCCATCCAGCAAGGGCTCCAGCTTGTGAAGATGTGGCTTAAGTTTAAAAGTAGAGATCTTGGAGTGTGAACCAGTTGAAGGGCTCCTTGATTAAAAGCAACTAACTACTTGGGGAGGTGTTTTCCCACGCTCAGCCAAGAAGGCACATAGGGGCCAAACAGCTCTGGGGCGAGAGGGGGCTGGCAGCGGAATGCAACAGAACCATCTATGAGGTGTTGGTTTGCTCACACGCGGAATGAAAGGGTTAGAGGGACACAGAGGCTTGCACCAACGTTCTGTAAAGCCACTGGCATCAGGCAGTGTGTGCAAGGCTCGGTTCCCATAGCGAGGCCACGAGGGTGCTAAACAAGTCTATGACAGAAGAGTCCTGCGCTGCAATGAACATGGTAGAAATTCAAGGACTGTGGGATGTCCTCGGATGAACGCTGCTGGTGTGGACTGAAGAAAAAGAGGCTATATGTGCCAAAGGTGTCAAAGACAAGAGGAATGGGGCTTTTAAGTCTGCTGGCACCCAGATGATCTCTAAGATCTTCAGATGGCCAACGTGGAGCTGCATGGCATGGGTCTTCCTTGCTGCGTCTTGGTCTCGCTTTGCCCTCTCCAACCCCCGTCCTCCCCGCTGCCCTCCCCCTCCGTAGGATCTCATCTGTCCCTTTTAGAATGGAAATGTTTACTCTGTGCATGTGTTAGAAATAGGTAATTTAGTGTTTGTTGGTTGTTTGTTTGATTTATAGTGGTCCACAGTTAAGAGATCGCCTTTACTCTCAGAAGACTTTAGGAGGCATTTTCAAGTTGGTAAAACTTCTAAGACCAGGGCATTTTAGACTCTACGATGGATGTATCTTGTGGTATGAAATACCTAATGGCCTGTGGGATCCAGAGATGGATTGTTATTTTATAAAGTGATATATTTGGGTGACAGGCTGACAAAGGGGTGGACCTTTGGAAGTTAATTTCGATTGCCTACATTATTAGGTTATAAAACATCTGGGCCGATCATGAGGTTCACCTGTGGATGTGTCTGTAGAGGAATTTCCAGAGTTTTAAATGTGGGGGTAAAGCACATGCTGAGTGTGGGGAGCTTTATCTCATGAGCTGGGCCTTTAGTAATGGCAGAAAGGCAGTTGAGCACCAGCAGTCTTCCGTCTCTGCTTGATCCACACCACGAACCAAACTACCCATGCCATTACGATGTTAGACTGCATTCCCCAAGAAGCAAAACAACCCCTTCCTCTAGGAAGATAGACTGTGTCAAGTGCTTGGTCACAGTGATAAGAACAGTCACTCCTACAGGTGTTATACACACTCATATTTAGGCAGCATAAATGAGAACCTGTGCAACCATGAAAGCGGTCCGTGGCCTGGCTGAGCGAGGCTTACTCTGAAGACCCAGTAGAATATTCTACAAGGGATGGAACTGTGAGCCATGCTCCCAGACACTTAGGCTCCTGACACAAGGCCCTCAATTCCATAATCCTGTGGCCATCAGTCACGTAGGGCCACGCCCTAAGCCCCTAGTACTCTGGACTCCACTCCCACAGTTACCTGGCTACATCCAAGTATGCTCCTCCCACAGTTACCTGGCAACAGCCAGGTAGCCCAGCTCACTATAAGAGGGGCTGGTTTCCCCCTTACGCTCTCTCTTGCCCTTGCTCTCTTACTCCCTTGCTCTTTCTCTTGTCCTCTTGGTCCCCTCTCTCCACGTGGCCATGGCCTCTACTTCTCTACCTTTTCTCTCTCTACTTTTCTACAATTCAAGCTCTAAAACCATGGACTGCCTCTTTTCTCATCTGGGCCTGCTGTGCTGGAGCACTTTAGCAGGTTTCCCTCCAAGGAGCCTAACCTCCTGCGGAAGCCTCACAGCGTTCCAGCCATGGCTTTCATGAAGCCAAGCCGCCATCAGCAGTTAGACAGGACCAAAGATTTGCCCATGTGGGAACCAGCCAGCACTGCCCCCCTTTCCCTTCAGCCAGGGGCTACTGCTACCCCAGGGCTGCTATCCCAGGGCCCCCATCCATTCTCAGCTCTTCTGCAGAATCCAGTGGTGCTCTGAGATGCCCAAGAGCTAGAACCTGCCATCCCTGGCCTCCATGAGGCCCAGGGATCCTGGCCTGTGCTTCCCCTCAGCGGGATCCAGCAGCCTCCAACAGCCTGATGCACCCCCCCCCCCCCATCCAGCAGCAATTCCATGGGGACACACAGCAGTCTCCCGTGTCTGCCAGCCCAGTGCCCCTGAGCTCTGGCGGGACGTGGGTCCTCCCCCACCCCCCCGCCCCTTATTTCCCCACAAGAGCCCTGCACTTCTTCTGGTCAGGCACCTGGAGCAGTGGTGGCTCAGTTTCCTCCAGGTTCCCAGCACAACCAGGAACCAAGCCTTGGAATGTTCAGAGGCACCAGGAGACAGGCCCATGCTCAGGACAAACACAATGCCCACATTCTAGGGCTGGAAGTTTCAAATGGAAGAGGTACCCTCTGGGGTGGGGGGAGGACAAGTGGACCCTCCCATGCCTGTGGCTGACCTGTGCCTCTGTCCTAGACAGGAAGCTCCCAAGCTCCACAAAGTCCATCTGACTATTAGTGAGGTACAGGAATCCCTGGTGTGCCTGTGGATATTCATCTGTCCCTAAAGGCTTACCTTAATCCTCCCTAAATCCCCACACACTGTCAGGAGGAAACACAGTGAATAAGGAGGAGACCAAGTTAAAGCAGTCCAATGGGAAGTCCTGTAGCTGTCTGGCAGGGTCTGCTTCAAACATTCCTGTGACCGTCTCCTCTCAGCGGGCTGCTGGGATGCAGCTGTCCTTCTGTGTCCTAATTATGGACACTGGGCAAAGCGAGGCACTGCATCGCTGTGGGCGTGCAGGATAGGATAGACTGAGAAGAGATGGACAGCTGTGAAAGGCTGAAGCTCTCTCCTCACAGAGCGCTCTCTGACAGTGGTGGCTCACTTGCCTCAGTTTCCCCCATAGGCATGCCATGGGCTGCTGCGATTCCTCATAGGTGACAGCCCGAGAGACTCCCAGAAGTGGTTGCTGTGCTCTGGCCCTCTGCACAGGGCATGCTGAGATAAGAGGGAAGCTCTTGGTTAAACTGGAGACTTTGGAGCTGGAGACGATCATAGATTGTGTAGGGAACCATTGCCATCACAGATTGTCCTAAATCCGATGAGAGGCAGAGAAGACCCACGCATGGCTGGAGCAGGTATGGCGCCTCCTGGCTGGGGAGGGAGGGAGGGAGGGAGGGAGGGAGGGAGGGAGGGAGGGAGGGAGGGAGGGAGGGAGAGAAAGAGGGAGGGAGGGAGGGAACGATGGCCACTGGAAACTGGAAAATTCTCCCCCCGGATCCTTCAGGGAGAGCTAGTCTGTTCACCTTCATTTCAGCCCGCTGAAGCCCATGGCCGCCTCCTGACCTCAGAACTGTTGGTTGCTAAGCTCCACATCTGAGTGAGTTTGTCTCACAGTAAGAATCACGCAATCTGTAAACTGGGGGAAATCTACAGAGCCTAAGTCCGTGGCCTGTGGCCTGAGCATCCCCTTAGAGCCGCCTGAAATCTGTAGGTACTGAAGCAGAATCCCACAGAGAGACACAGGCACAAGACACATCCTCCAGACACCAGATGTCCCTCACCCCTGACCCCTGAGGGGGCACTGTAAGGAAATGGCCTTTGTAGGGACAACCTGGTCACAGATAGTCAAGTGCTTTGCTCTGCTTAAGTTTGTGGTGCTGGTGAGGGAGCCTAGGACTTTGCAAATGCTGGTCAAATGCTTTCCCACGGAGCTACATCCCCAATCCCTTGTTCTCTTTACATTTTCTGTTTATTTGTACACAGTTACGTGTATCTTGTATATGCATATATGGTGTGAGTGCCCTCGGGGGCCAGAAGAGGGCATTGAATCCTCTGGAACTGGATCTATAGGCAGTTGTGAGCTGCCTGTGGTTGTGAGCTTAAATAAAAATCGTGGTTTAAATAAGAATGGTCCCCAAGGCTAATATATTTGAATGCTAAGTCACCAAATACTGGAACTCTTTGATAGGGTTGGACGGATTTGGAGGTGTGCTTGTTGGAGGAAGTGTGCTGCTAGAAGTGGGGCCTTGAAGTTTCAGAATCCCAGGACCAGTGTCCGGTGCTCTCTATCTGCCTACGGACCAGGTGTAACTCTCAGCTCCGGTGCCTGGCTGTGTCCCACCATCCTCTCTGTGTGGTGAGAATGGACTAAATCTATGAAACTTTGAGTACATTCCCAGTTAGATGCTTTCTATTAACTCCTTGGTTATGGTGTTTCTTCACAGCAACAGAACAGCGGCTAAGAGACTGCCCAACATGGGTGCTAGGACAAACAGTAACTGGAGGCCTCTAGAAGAGCAGCAAGCACTACTGACTGCTCCAGTCTGCCCTACCCCACACCTTGTTCTGAGTAAGAATACAGAAGACAACAAATGCTCATGAGGAAATGGGGACTTATTTTCAGTTGGTGGGGTTGCAAACTGATTATGGAAATGATATGGGGGTGTCCAGAAAATTAAAAATGGAATTGGTAGGACCCAGCGATACTGTGGCTGGGCATACATCCAAAGGTTTACATCCTACAATAGAGACGCTCTCAGATCCATTGCTTCACTGCTCGTGGTACCCAGGAGGTGAAGCCAGCCTAGATAGATGTTCATTAACAGAGTAGATCGTGAGAGTGGGGTGTGTGTGCACAATGGAAGATCATGTAGCTATAAAGAGAAATGAAACCATGAAAATTTCACACACACACATATACACACACACATACACACACACACACACACACACACACAAACCTGACAGATTTGGAAATTACTATGTTAAGTGGGGTGGCCAGTTTTCAGAAAGACAAAGCCTTATGTTCCCTCTCACATGCAGATTTCAGCAACTTTTAATTGCTATGCATGTGCATCTGTGTGCATGCATGTGTGCATCTGTATGTACATGTGTATCTGTGTGCATACATATGTGTATCTGTGTACACCCATGTGTGCATCTGCGTGTATGTGTGTATGCATCTGTGTGCACGATTACGGGTAGAGGTGGCAAAAGCTGAAGGAAGACCGTGAGGAGAGATGGTATTGAAGAGTTGAGGTCACAGAACACGCATGACATGAAAGAGCAGTGTGGGGAAAGCATTAAGAGCTCAACACAAACACATTTACATGCTAATTCACAGAAAAACACACAGTACCAGGCTACTAGGAAGATGGCGTCTTGGCTGATGTGGAATCCCCAAGACAGTATTAAAGGGAGCAGGAAGAGCCCAGCCCAGAGCCAGGGTTCAAAACACAGGCCAGAGACCCTCTAGGGATAAAGAGGCAAGCGGATGCCCTGAGGGCATCCGGGGAACTCTATCACCCTCCACACACAAGCTTCTCTGGGCTCATGGCATTTTTTTATAGTGGAATTCACTCTCAGGAAAAATTGCTCCTTCAAGAAGTCAGAATAATAGGCACATTCTAGGAAAAGATGAATGCCTGCCTGTCTGCTCTCACCTCCTGACTAGTTCTGCCATTTGCTTAACCACACTTCCAAAGGAAAAAAGGAAGAGATGGGGGAGGGTCACCCAGCCTCACCTTTAACCTACATGCACTTGCAAATTTGGTGAATTCATGAAATTTTCACATTCTTAATTCTGAAATTAAGACAAGGAAGGATTTTGAAGAAACACCACAGGTGCCTTGTGCGCTACACGGAGTTCATTTAGACTATTATGAACTATTGTGATCTTTAGTAAAATTTACAAACCCAGCAGGGAAGAATTGGAAAATCACTATTTCTGAAGCGAAACAAAACCTCCAATGTTTTGGCAGCTGATACAAAAGCCACAGTCTGGAGAGATGGCCCAGTGGTAAAGAGCGTGGGTCGTTCTTGCAGTGGACCACGGTTCCATTCTCAGTTCCCAACACCCACCTGGTGGCTCACATCTAACTAGAACTCAGATCCCATGACACCTGACACCCTCTTCTGGCCTTCACAGACAACAGGCATGCAGATGGAGCACAGACATACAAGCAAGCAAAATGCCCATGCACATTAAAGTAAATAAAAATATATATATAACAAGTACTACTTGTTAGAATTGATCCTGTCTGTGCCTTGCTAGAGAAGGTAGCCTGGGGCAACCTCGCAGAGAGGTTAATTAACATGGACTGAGCTTGGAGGAACTGGAGAAAGACCCTGGTCTCTGGAGCTCACATTGAGAGACTAGGATGGGGTCCTCAACACCCAGCCAGGACCCCACGCCCCAACAGAAAGGATGCACATGTGGGGAGATGAGACCTGTATGTTTGCAGGTCCTTCAAGAGGTGTGTAGGCAGTGGAATCCCAGGATCTTCATATGAATCCATGATCAGCCTTCTTCCAGGTCCCTAACGCCAGTCAGGAGTCACAACGTGATGTGACAGTGCTTCTGTGCGTAAACCCAGCCAGGGAGCAGTGTGTTCAGGCTTCATGAGCTGGCCAGACCTTCATCTACAACCTGTTGTGCTATGTGCCCAGTGGCACAATCTGAAAGCCCTGCCCAGGACTGGCACTGCAGAATCCCAGCCTTCCAAGGTCAGACCTGCCAGTGGGAGCCCAGTGCTCCACCAGCTGGAGCTAAGTATGAACAGGAGCCGTGCTGTGGAGGGCTGTTGACATGCAGTCTCTGTTATGAAGCTGTCTGAGCAGGGGGGCAGTCAACATACCTCCTGGTCACCCTCAACCATGCCAGTGGCTCTGATCGCGTGGGGGATCTGACTGTGCACATGTATTTCTGGGCTCTCTATGTCATCTGCCCTGATGTCATAGGGAGACGAGAAACAGGTAGGAACACGGGGCTGAACAACGGGAAGGAAAGCAACCCAGCCAATTGGCGGCACTGACCCTTGGCTCCTGATCTAGTAACAGACTTGAAGATCTACTGAGATATCTGCAGAGGGCAGCTCAGAAGTCTTGTGGCCCGTCATCTTACGGTTTGATTAAAGACAGGGAGTCTTCAGTTTGTCCCCACACCCTGCATGGGACTGGCGTGTTAAACCTAGAAGCTACCAAGAATGCTATTTTCCGACATCAGCATGTCCCCAGCGGTAGAGTATGGAGGGAGCTGTTGTCCATGGCGGGGGTGTGTGTAGTAAAGAGGCACAGCCCCTCCATCAGGCCTTCCTTTCCTTATAGGCAGTGGAACTCTGGGATCTGTCTCCCAAAACTGTCACTTACAGACATGAACTGAGGGGCAGGTGGAAGAACACCAGTGTGTGTGTGTGTGTGTGTGTGTGTGGTGTGCGGTGTGCACTTTTTTCCTTGGCTGTCAGGATCCTCTGTGTGTGAAGCGCACACTTGGGCACAAGCACTGTTTTTCATCTCCCTGGACCCAGCTCCCCTCTGTCCTACAGAGCCCTGCTGCCCACTCTACATGTTAGCCTTGTATAAGACACCCACCTGATAGAGCAAAACTGTAAGAAAAAAAAAAGCAGTGACTGATGCTGAGATCGGCCCTAGAGACAGTTGGTCATTCTGGGGAGACCCCTAGAATGACAGCCAGGAGAAGCACGGTGTCCCTTTCTGATGGTATCCCTCTCTAACGGTGTCTCTTTCTGGCCACAGGAGCAGCCAGCAGGGCAGTTTGGTGTCTGGGGCTGTGTCCCCTCAACCTCATGCCACTTTGACCTTGTCCGAGACTCTGGCGTGTTGGTAGAGAATTGCTACACACAGGGAGACACACAGTATGGCCTCCCACTCCTGCAGAGTGCCCAGGCCACTCCTGGAGCCAGTATCTCCTAGAGGCTTGGGTGAAAGTCGTGTGCTGACACATTTAATGTACATCATCTTCCTGGCTGGATGGGGGTCTGAAGGGGTGGCTGTTTGTTTTAAATATCAAATATTTTCTGGTGTGCCCTGCACGCTCACTGCACAAAGGAGTGGAGGCCAGGTCTCAGGATGGATTGTAGAGCCAGGTATGGGCTCCACAGCTGGTGCCCACAGCTATGACTGCCCCTCCACTGGGGGCCTGCTCTTAGTCACTCGCCGGGCTATCTACAATTCTCCTGTCTCACCTTTGCCAAGGTTAGAGGGTGATCTGTGGTGAGGCCAACTCCACCATTCTAATAGTCACAAAAAGCTACTTGACTAATAAGAAATACGTCTATATTCCAGACACAGGGGAAAGAACACAGGCATAGCCAACTTAGTTTTTTTTTTCTTCTGTCACAATTTTTTTTATTTAAATCTAGCTTTCCCAGAAGCCTAACCTAATTAAATACCACTGACCAGAAAGAGGCCACATTACCATGTGGGTGTAAAAGCCCACAGACATTTTAAATGAGGCCCACAGTCAAATAGGCCAGTACAGAGAGGGAGGAGAGCCAGGTCAGGCAGCCACGGGATCTGAGGGTTCAAGACACCCACTTGTGTCTTGATTTCAGTCTCTGTAGCAGTTCTCACCCTGTCACGTGTGGGGCAAGAATGCCGCTCCAGGCCGTTTACTAATGGCATGGCCGACTCCCCGAAGAGGCTCAGTGCAGGACAGGCACTGGACAGATTCATGCCTGCCCAAGCCTTCTGCCCTGCCAGGATTGCTGGGGTTTAGAAGTGGGTCCCATCCAGACACACGGGCAAAAGACACTTCTTGATGAATTATAAAAGACTGTTTGGGCGTGAGGAGCCATGGCTCAGTGAAGCTCAGCGAGCAAGAACACTGGCTGGTCTTGCAGAGGACCCAGATTCAGTCCCAGCACCTGCATGACTGGGAATGGCCTGAACTTCAGTTCCAGGAAATCTAATGCCCTCTTCTGGCCTCCACAGGTACTGCATGCACCTGGTGCATATACACACATGCAGGCAAACACATATACATAAAATTAAAATAAATCTTTTTAGAATGCTCAGGAAGACGGCACCTCTGGAATTCAGTGCTTTTAGGATTCAGCATGTCTTAGATATTGACCCCAGGTGTCTTTCATGACCTTTGCTGGGCTGTCCTCCCATAAACACGTGGGTCAGGGGTCAGGCATAATCCTCAGCTCTTAGAAAGAAGAGATAGAAGATGGGGGTCATTTGTAGCTACATGGTGAGTCTGAGGCAAAGGTGGGCTACAAGAGGACCGGAGGGAAGGAGGGAGGGAGGAAGGGAAGGAGAGAGGGAAGGAGGGAGGGAGGGAAAGAGGGAAGGAGGGAAGGAGGGAGGGAGGGAGACTGACTGGGAAAGCAGCATTTGGCAGGCACTAGGGCTGTTTGCAGGGCATCTTCCCCTCCCTCCTTCCTAAAACGAGACCCTAGACCCTCGGTCCTTTCGGTCCTTTCCAGAGACAATTGATTTAAAACAAGTGTAACAGTTCATTTTGTGCAGGCAGAACACCATGTGACCTGGTGACAGCAGATGAGAACCCTTGTGGGGATTATGAGAAAATGCTTTCCTGAGGCAGGAAAGAAATGCAGAGGGGTCTTCTGTTTCTTCCTTCCCACCTCCCACCCCCACTCTGCCCTGAGCTCGGATGCAACTCACAGAACGCAGCAGCTGGTCTAGAGCGACGTGGCAATAAAGTAGCAGTTTCCACAGCACAGTGGCAGGAATAGAGATGAGGCTCCTGCTAGGCGTGGGTCTGATCCTCTGCCCATCTCTTGGCCATAATATCTCAGCACTCGATGTAGTGTGAATAAAATCAATCCCATTTATTCAAGGGCCTGTTATTAGGTCTTAGCCTGTTGGCCAAGTATGCCTTTGAATAGAAAATATGGTAAAAACTGAGCAACAGGCCTGTTACCTCTGCAGTCCTCAAGGTTTATTTTATAAGAGACGCAGCTGGTTGACAAGAAACCGGTGTGGCCAGTACACAGACTGTCCCAGACTAATAGAGGATGGAGACCGGAAGAAATCTTTAAATGAGGTCATTAATGGCAAAACCCTTTTTTCTAACTTCTTTGAACTCAGCACAGACTCGTCAGGTGACTGGCCAACCCCAGCCCTCCTACTACAGAGCAAACAAGGCCAGGACTGAGAGTCATCTTTCTCTAAGACTGTGGTGGGGACCTGACCCACATATCCACATATCCTCCTCTGAGACACCTGAAACCTTCTTACCTTTGGGGGACCATGAGATTAGGCAGGGTAGACCAGACTTGGCCCTTCTTGCAGGAGGACAACACAGGACATCACATTGGCCTGCAGCCTCTTTGGGCAGGTTGACCATTAATAATTTACCCAGCAGAGAAAGAGACACTGGCTTACAAACTTGCCCTGACCTGACACAGTTTGATAGCCCTCAGAACCCAACCACCAAATTTAGATATTAGCATACATCAGTCATCATAAGTAAATTATTCTAAAAACAGAGCTGTGGCTGCACTGCGGGTGCCTTTCCCTGTTCGCCAGCAGAGGCATCAGGAAGATACAAGGCCAAGTAGATCTGGAACAGTGAGGGCCGGAAGAGCATCCTGCCTTCTGTCTCTGGTGGTTTTGCACCTCCAAAGGGCAGCTATACATGCACTTGTTACCCTGTTGGGGAAAACTATTTTAAGCCTAATTAACAGGATATTATTTTAGAATGCAAATGCTTTTCATTTAGACATAAAACAAAATGCCACGACATTTCCTCCACCCATTTATCACAAACAAGTTAATTACTGTGTAACAAATCTCTCCCGCTAGAATGCGAAGGTCCGGGCTGCTGGGCGAGCTGACTCAGGCATTGAGAGGAAGCCACGGGGCAGCCGGTAATAGCTCATGGCGTGCTCACCGTAAAACCATGACTGGGAAGCTCTGCTTGTCAAATTAAGTAAGGTTAAGCTCTCTCGCTCGGAATAACTCAATTATCAGTAGTCATTATCTATTTAGCACAGAACCTACCAGAAGCTCCAAGCTCCGGGCCTACTTCTGACAGTGGCTTCATCACTGTGCTCTCAAAGTGACAAAGTTTTCTGCACACCCAGTTGTTTCTGTGGGTCCTAGCTCAAGTGTGCTGCAGGCCTCCGTTCTCATCTCCTTGTGTGCAAAATTATTTCTAAGATGTAAAAACATCCTCGCTCCTGATATCTTGCACCTCAAGCTCAAGAGGAAGAGAACAGGGAGCGAGAAGAGGGTGCTGTGGCCGTGGCCATGACCCACCACTGAGCTTGACCAGATGAGCGCACCAGACACGTGGATGACGCATTCTCCTCCCTTCTAGGCCTGCTGTATCAGGTTCATCCAGAATGCATCAGGTAAATCCAGGACCAGAGTACACAGTTGGGCCTGGCTAGACACATGGTCATGATGGGAGTGTGATCTAGGAAGCACTGCAAAAGTATAGAAATTTCTTATCTGCTGCAGACATTCCTTTTTACCATTTTTTTCTTTTTCTTGAGTCCCTGGTCATTGGGTGTGGCAAGATCTCCATGGGTGTATTAGGCTTCCAGAGGCCTTCTGCCCCAGGGTAAGCGTGGGGGAGTCTAGAATGAGGTACTGGCAGAAATGAGCCACACTAGACTTGGGAAGGTGATCTACCACATCACAGTCCAAATCAAAACACATACACAGTTCTTTGAGTGTCCTGAACACAGTTTCTCACTGAGGCCCACCCCTCAGCCAAGTGACTAAAGTCTGTCCTTCCATCCTTCCTTCCTTCCTTCCTTCCTTTTTTTCTTTCCTTCCTTTCTTATGATCAGCAATGATAATGGCTTCTGCTTCACAACCATAAAACAAAAATCAGGTATGAAAAGTTGGACATTGTCTTCATTCACATAATTTGTAAGGAAGAAGAATCTAAAAGAATCCTGCTAGGAGCGGACATACCCAGCAGGCAGGACCAATCTGGCATTGTAATGGGAATCATCTATGAAGTTCACAACTGAGAACCATACAACCAAACTAACACACACACACACACACACACACACACACACACAAAGGGGAGAGAAGAAAACCTCACAAAGTTCTACATCTAGGATTTTATATCAAAGTGAATTCACAGGCACTCGAGTCGTGCAGACCATTGCTGCGGGGTGTGCCTAGACCTTGCCTTCAGTGTGCAGGGGACAGCTCACACACCTGTGCACACCTATTCATAGACAGCTGCTCTGTTTCTTAGAACACAAACTTTCTCGGGTTTGTGTCAACAGCCTTTGGACTTCAGAGCCAATATGGAAATTCACCTTTAATATCTGTTTGAAAGCCCACTTCCCCTGTCTCCATGAAAAACAGTTCAAACTTCTAAGAAACTGAGGTCAAGACCAAGAACTCCTAGACCCTAAACCCCCAGAACCAACCTCTTATCTCCTGCCCTAAGAAAGCAAAAATGCTTAATTAGTTTGTCTGAAAAAGGAAGACAGATCCGTGTGCAAGGAGTTACGCAGCCAGCCATTTCCTTCTGCCCCTTGCACATCGCCATCCCAGAAGCTCATGGATGCCACTCCCCACGGGTTTTCCTGTCGTTGGAGGGGCAGTCGTGAAAGCCACATGCCACATTTGCGAGCAGAATGTCTGTGAGCTTATTTACCAAGCTCCCAACAACATCGTCTGCTTTGTCACGCATTTCGAAGTGAGATAATTTAAGAGTCCTGCATTTCATACATAAAAATACTCAGTAAGGAAGTCTCCCTGCACAGCATTGGGTGACAGTGTTCCACCCAAATTCTCGTTTGTCGCACAGGAAATGATTCACCTCAGTCCAAAATGACAGGCAGGCCTTCCAAATCACTCGGCACATGCAGAGGTGGCCCGCTGGGACCTCATCAATTTCATAGCCATCTCTCTGCAAAGAGCAGTGCTCCAAGGCCAGCCAAGCCTTCTTCCTTATCCCTCCACCCCTCACACACCCCACACTACCTTTGAGTAGTTTCTCTCCTTCCAGGACATTCGGGGAGATCAACGCAGTGTAGCCTTCTTCGGAGAAGCCAGCCTTACAGGCCTCTCTGACTGTAAGATCCTCACGGTGGGCCTGGGGGCGGAAAGGAGACTGTGAAACCAACATAAGTTCGCAGAAATGTAATCCAACCTACATTTGTCATGGCCACATCAAAAGCCTCTGCTGAGGAGCGCAGATAAAGCACCATCTCCACCCAGAGGTGGTATGGGGATCCTCAGGTCTCTGGGGGACTTCGGGTTGTATTGGCCCAGGTTTGTAGGAGCTTCCTGAACTGGAAAGCGCTACTACTTCTATGGGAAGCACAGGGTCAGCTGATGCCTATACCAGGTACCAGAGGAGCTATATTGATGAATGGCAAGGAGAAGAGGCAAAGAGGTGCCCAGGAGAGGTGGGTGAGCAGCAGCAGCAGCAGCAGGAGGAGGAGAAGGAGGAGGAAGAGGAGGAGGAGGAGGAGGATTGTATCACCCATCCATCCACAGGCGAAGCCAGGTCCTTCGAGAGAGAGGGAGCTCTGGGAAGAACCATCTCTCCAGGCTGCAGAGCTCTGCCTTTAGGCTAGGTGAGGAGGAGGAGGAGAAGGAGAAGGAGGAGGGGGAGGAGGGGGAGGAGGAGGAGGAGGAGGAGGAGGAGGAGGCCTCCCTTTGCAGCCCACAGGGGTGGAGTTCCAAGAAATGGAGCTGGCAAATTGGCAAATTCAGTGCTTCCAGGGCTGTTTCCAAGCTGAACGGAGAGTGACCAGTTCCGCTACTAGGCTTCAGGGAGGCAAGGTGCTCGTGTGTGAGTGTGTGTGTGTGTGTGTGTGTGTGTGTGTGTGAAGTTCACCCACCCAATGTCCTGGACCCTTGCTCACTCTGAAGCCCCCATTTAAAGCCTAGTTAGGAGAAAAGGCTCCTCTAACAGACCAGAAGGGCTTTCTGTTCCTCTGGAGTCTGCATCTGTAGAGAAGGGAAGGCAATGAGCAAGGGGTTCCACCCAAGCTGCCAGGAACCAAGGGAGATAGCATGTGTCCCCACTAATTCGCTCCGCTAAGGAGGAGAAGGCGCATCAGGCTCCCGATCCCTAGTGAGCAAGCTTCGGGAGCCGCGGGCGCAGCCAGCACCCCACAGTCTCAGCTTCGCGGGCCACCGGAGCGGAACGCGCCTCCCTGCCGGCCGAGTGCTCCAGCTGCGCGCAACAGCTCCGCCCGGGTTCGACTGGGAGGCCGCCCGCAGCCTGCAGCCTGTAGCTCGGGCTCGAGTACCCGGCCCCGGAGGCTAGGAGAGGAATGGCCGGGTCGGGGAATCTTCCCCGGGCCAAGCTCAGAATGGCATCCGATTCTTGGAGACTGCAGCTCCAAAATGCACTTGCAGCCCGCGGGAGGCAAAAGTCGGCCGGGAAAGTTTCTGTCCCCCCGGGGCGTGTTCTCCGCGCAAGGAGATGATCCGGTGGCCTCGGAGCAGCCGGTCGCCAGCCCTGGTTCATCACAGAGATTACCTCGGCGTGGCAGCGAGCAGGCCACCGGACCGATCGGCCACGAGAGGGGGTTCGGGCCACTCGGTCTCCGCCCAGGGTCGCTGCGTGAGCTGCCGCCGAGCCGCTCCGAGGCCCCGCAGCGAGCAGGAGTCAACCGGCGGAGCCGGCCGGGAACCGCGCAGAGATTGTGCGGAGACAGCGCGGGTGTCCAGCTCCACCTCGGGCTCAGTGCTTCGCGCTCCCGCTGCGCCCTCCTCCCGATCCCTCTTTAAGTCGGGAGGGCCCGCTAGACACCGCTGCTATAGCCCTGTGCCCCTTAGTCGCCTCCGCCTCTCACCGCAGCCGAGCTCCGCGGCACCCACGGGACCCGGGCGAGGGACCCGGGCGAGGGACCCAGGCGAGCGCCCCGCGCAGCCGACTCGACCCGGGCGCGCGGTTGGAACTCCGAATGCGCGGCTGCCGGGCGGTGGAGGCGAGTACTACACTACGGAGGGCGGCCGCGGAGCGCAGATCGGGCAACGAGATGGCACCCGGGGGTCCCGCCCGCTCAGCCCCGCAGCTCCCGGCTCAGATAGCGGGCGGCTTCGCGCCGCGCTCGCGGCGGGTTGAGAAGACCGGGAGAGACTAGCTATCCCCACGGGTTCCCAGACCCGCCAACGGAGAGGCGGCAACTTACCCGGAGCGCGCCCGAGAGCCCGAGCAGCAGCAGCGGCAGCACCGAGCCCGTGGTCATCGTCCCCGCCGCGCCGCGCCGCCCCGGCGCTCGCTTGGTGCCCGGCTTCCCTCGCCGCGGCGATGCTCCGCCCGCGCCCGCCCTGCTGCTCCCCGCGCTCGCCGCCCGGGCTCCGGGAGCCAGGCCAAGTGGGCCGGCGGCGCGCTCCCTCTGGCCGGTGCGTCCGCCGGCCTCGCAGCCGCCCGCGCCTCTGTTCCGCGCGCTCGGAACTGCAGGTGAAGCTGCGCGGCGGCCCCGCCGAGGCCCCGCCCCTCCGGCCCGGCCTGACGCGGGCCTTAAAGGAGCCGCTCCCTCGCCCACTCGCTCAGCCGCCTGGCCTGGTTGCTTGCTGGCCCGTCGGCCTTAGTCCCATGGGACAACTAGAGGCCCGTTTGGGCAGCAGAAGCCCAGGAGACTGGGTTTCTAGATGCAAAGACGGTGAGGACTGAAGAAAACTGGGTAGTCTCTGCACAACAAGTTAGATGTCCTTTGTAGACTGTGGGACCCCTCCTTGTGGTCATACCATGATGTTAGGTCAACTTCTATTCAGAGCCCACAGTGGAGAGTGGACATTTCCTTCAGCTCTGTATCATCTAAGTCTCCCGACACCACGGGCCTTCGAGATGGCCTCCAGCCCTCTGAGCAGCTCAGGGATCAGAGCGGGGGGGGGGGGGGGGCTGGGTGGATGGGTGGGTGGGTTCATTCTCCAGCTGGCCCACTGGGCTGACCCCTTATAGTGTGGGCCTGGCTCCGACTACCCTCCAAGGTTTGGGAGGATCCCTGCCCATTCCTGTTTGTGTGCCAAAATGTAGTTAGGTCTTCTGTGAAGGCAAGGAAGAAATCAGAAGCCCCGGAAGGAAGGGACTCCAGCGGGCAGAGCTGTCAGGCCCGTCAGCTCCCTGGGCAGGCCAGCTCCATTTGTTTCGCATGGGCAATTTCCAGCCCTGACTGCAGGCATTTCTTAAAGCATCATATCACTCCGTGGAAAAATAAGGGCCGCTTGGACTGTGAGTGAAGGCTTCCCTATCCCTCCTTTGGCTAAGCAATGTACAGAAAAGTGGAATGTTTGCTTAGATGTTTTTCAAATGTTCTTTGTCTCTCTTCTGAGAAAATCTGTGTCCAGAATACAATAGTTCTGGTTTGAGAAGAGTGAATAAAATTGCTCCAAGGTCAGAGACCCTTTCCTCCTTGCCCCCTCTTACCCCCCACAATGGTGGATGACACCCTAATCTGCTGGCTGGTCTCTGGCTAGCACTCAAGCCAGGAGAAGTCAGGTATGGGGTGGGAGTGGGGGTAGGGGTGATAAACCCAGGGTGCATAGTGGGCTCTGTCCAGAGGTGTGAGACTGGGTTTAGCTTGTACCATTAAGTATCTGAACACCAAGCCTGTGCCAGCCTGGCCCTATGCCACAGTCTGTCCCAGAGTTGGCCTGCCAAGGAATGAGGGAGGCTACTAACTTAGCGTGGCTGTCTGGGTAGTCTTCAGACGCTGCTACATGGCCTTCTTTGGAGAAACTAAGAAACATTCACTCTAGATAGAGAGGTACCCAGACCAAAGCAAAACTTGAGTACAGCTTGGTGAGTCAGTGAGCTTACTGGGGTGGTTTGAAGGAACATGGAGACCCAGAGGAGTCAGACACACTGAACAGTCAGGGGGAGATGGGAGCAAAATTCTTTTGGAAAGTTCTGTTCTGCATCCAGGGCGCGTGTCCCTTAAGGAGATGCCTCTTTCCTGAACACACTTCATCCTGCCCAGGTGACATCAGCTCCTTCTCTCTTCTTGTTGTATTGAGATGCCACCCTGAAGGCCACTTCGTGTTCTTAGCAAGTCTAGGCATAAGGCAACAGCTAGTCACCTGCAAGAGCCCTCCTCTCTCCAGCTTAGGCTCTGAGCAGACAGCCATGTCAACTTGAGGGGCAAGCCGTGGTTCTGAGGAGGCAGGCCGGTCCTCAGCACATCTCACTGCTGCCTACAGTTATCTATCTGAGAGCTTTGGCCCTCCAGACTTCCTGACAGAGCTTACTATCCTAGCCCTACTGTGAGTACAGGAGCATTATGTAATTTAATCTGCCCCAGGTGTGCACCTGTGAGGCTCCCTTTATACAGCCTGCAGAGGGGAGTCTAGAGAGTTCACATACCAAAACCCGGCTACCAGCATTAGCACACAGACTCCAGGACCCCTGGCAGAGGCAGCATTCCCCAAACTCACTTATTCAAGGAGTTGGCTGAGGCTTCTTACAGGAATCCATGTTTCCAAGAACATGGCTCGGAAGCGTTGCAGTAACCCATGCGAGTCCAGCAGAGAGCATTGCTTTGTCAGGCTTGTTCTGAGTAAAGCAGAGAGGGCGGACGTGCTGAGACAGGCAAATACAAAGCAGCTCTTCCGGGGACTGTCCTAGGCTGTCTCTTATAGTCTGGCCAGCATGGCCAAGGGAGTTGGTTTAAAAAGCTGGGTTCTTGGGCTCATCACCTTACTTACTGAAATCCATAGGACACACACACACACACACCATTCACACACACACACTCACTCACACACACTCACTCACACACACTCACTCACACACTCACACACTCACACTCATATGCATGGACCCCCTACACTCCCGCATGCTCACACACACACACACACACTCACACATATGTTCACACACTCACATACACTCACGCACACTCATACACTCACACACTCACACATACTAACATTCTCTCTCACACACATTCTCTCATACACTCACACACTCATACACACTCACACACTCACTCATATATACTCACACTCATACATTCACACTCACATGCTCACACACACTCATACTCTCACACACAACTCATATACTCATACACACTCATACACACACACTTTTGCATACACTCACATATACTCATATAACTCACACTCATACACTCATACATGCTCATACACACTCACACACTCTCACACACACAACTCATACACTCACACCCTCATACACCCTCACACACTAACACACTCACACACTCATATACTCACACTCTCTCACACACTCACATACATTCACACACCCTCATACACACTCACACACTCTCACACTCCTACACTCATACACTCACATGCTCACACACATTCACACACTCACTGCCACTCTTCAAGTCATTCTTCTACTCAGGAGGAAATATGCAGATCCCTAGTAAAAATACAGATTCTCCAAGTTCTGTCTGCAGCAACCAATACAGTCTCTTCCTCCCTCCTTCCCTCCCTCCCTCTCGTCCCTCAGTTCTTCTTTCTCCCCTTCTTCCCCCTCTCCCTTCCTCCCTCCTCCGCCCCCTCCTTCTTTTCCTATTTTAAAGCCCTAGTTGGCTTCAGACTGACAGCAATCCTCCTGCCTCAGCCTCCTTAGTGTGAGGATCATAGGGCTGAGTCTATATTATCTTTTCCTTAAGCTCCTCTTCGTCTCTTAATGCACATACTAAAATCTATAGTTAAAAAACTTTTTCCGTGTATGTATGTATGTGTGTTTATCTGTTCACTTTACATCCCAATCCCAGCCCCCTCCCTCCTTTCCTCCCACTCTTGCCTTCCCCACTTCTCCCATCCCCCTCCCCTTCTCCTCAAAGCAGGGGCAGGCCCCTTTCTGGGTTCTAACCCGCCTTGGCACATCACATCTCATCAGGACTAAACCCATCCTCTCCCAATGAGTCCAGACAGCCTGGCTACAGGAAAGGGATCCACAGGCAGGCAACAGAGTCCAAGTCAGAGACAACCCCCTGTTTCACTTGTTAGAGGACTCACACGAAGACAAGCAGCACATCTGCTACATACTGTAGGAGCTTGCATCCATGCATGTTCCCCTGCTTTCGAGCATCCACAGTTTTACAGGTGTGGGGCACCCACTCCCTGGTGCCTTTTCATAAGTTCTCTTTGCAACAAAAGCGCACTTCTCGGGCTTTCAGTCACGGTGAACCCTGATGGGCCCAGGTTCGCTGCCTCTGTAGGACTTCCATCTTTACTTCATACAAAGAAAGAAAGAAAGAAAGAAAGAAAGAAAGAAAGAAAGAAAGAAAGAAAGAAAGAAAGAAAGAAAGAAGAAAGAAAGAAAGAAGAGCCTGTTACCAACAATGCTGTGCAGGGAATTGGGTCTTAGACCCCTGGGCCCCTGCTTTTAGTAGCTGTCCTCGTGGACAGTAATGCACACTAGCATTTGAACTGTAGACATTGATTCCATAGACACTATTTCCCGTGGAATGTGTGTGGGGGGGTGGTTACAGATGCATGTTGCCATGGGTGTCCTTTTAAGTAGGTGCTGGGGATCCAGACTCTGGTCTTCATGTTTTTGTGGTGAGCGCGTTAATGACTGAGCCATTTCTCCAGCTTGTGTTTATCATTATCTTTTAGGCACCTTAGTGTTAAATGAAAAGCCGCCTTGCAAAGAAGGCAGAGTTGGCAAAAATTGTGTTCATAAAATAAAGCCAGGTCCTTGGGGGAGTGTGGTTGAGAATATTTGAGGCAGGATGAGAAGGAATGGAATCAACCTGCTACTGGCTCCTGAAAGCCTCTTTGCGCAGAAGACAGAAGACTCTTAAGGGAAGAAGCGAGAGAGAGATGGAGAGGGAGTGAGCAGAGCACAAGTGTAGGCCGCCTCAAGCTTGGCATCACTTACCGGCCTGGCCACACTTCCCTGGCAGTCAGAGAAGGGAAGCTTCTTCTGGGAGTCAGAGGGAGGAGGCTTCGCTCTGTTCAAGTTTTCCTATGTCAGCTGCTCTTCTTCAGTATCCTTTGTCACTGGCAACCCTGCCAAGCCTTGCTCTGCAAGCTTGGAACTGTGACCTCACACGATCCTGTGTCCCACAATAGGAAAAAGACCTGGCTGGGCAGTGGTGACGCACATCTGTAATCCCAGCACTTGGGAGGCAGAGGCAGGCGAATTTCTGACTTCGAGGCCATCTTGGTCTACAGAGTGAGTTCCAGGATATCCAGGGCTACACAGAGAAACCCTGTCTTGAAAAACAAAACAAAACAAAACAAAAACAAAAACAAACAAACAAAAGACCTGAATATGTGGTGGCCTATCACCTCCAACTTCTGGCAATCCTCCTGCCTCAGCCTCCCCAATGATAGGATTACAGACTGGTACCACCGTACCCAGTTCTATCTGAGCTTCTGCAACCAGGGATTTGGACCAGCTGCTTGGCAGCTCGGGTGCCTTGTACAGAGATTGAAGGAAGCAAAGGGTATGTAAGCAAGTCCCAACTCCTCATCTTCTCTCCCCTTGACCTGGGCCACACTACAGCCAGGTAGGAGTTCAGGAAACATGCCTGGCCTCACCCCCTCCAGCTGGTCGCATTGATCTTTCCCTCTGCACTGTAGCAGATAACTGTGCATCTGTTCCAAGGTCCCTCAAAGAGCATAGAGGATAGGGGCACAGGATGCGCACCCACTCCCCACGCAGCCCGGATTTCTACCTGGCAGAAACCTCCATCGATACGGACTGTGCACGCCACTCAGGCAGACATCCCACCATCCCATTTTGCAGAGGAAGAAACCAAAAACTGAAGCTAGCCAAGAAGCTCAGACTGGAGCCTCATGACAGCCCAGTCTACTCTCTCCCTATTAGGCTGCTACACTGGGTGCTTGCCTGGCGGTGGGAAGAGATGTAGGATGTCCGAGATGTCTGAGAAGGAGGATGGACAACTCAAAGGGGAAGAGTCAGAAGAGCAGCTGTTAGAGGCGACATGGCTGCTGGGGAGGCAGAGGCGGTGACCCTGTGACCTGAGTTGGCACCTTGTTTTGTTGCTGCTTTGCTTGTTAGGTTTGTGTCTAATGTTAGAAAAGGGGGGGACCAGTGGCAGCATGGAGACAGACATAAAGGGCACTGGCTCAGGACCTTGCCTTCCATCTGCCTAGTCACTCAGCAGGAGGAAAGATCAGGACGGAGTCACTGGTAGATAGCATCGTCTCACTCCCATGAGGGCAGGGACCCTGTCTCTCAGGAGTGTGGCTATGCCCCCACTCACCCCCTATGGTAATTTGCATATGCTTGGCCCAGGGAGGTGTGGCATTGTTGGAGTAGATGTGCCACTGTAGACTTGGGCTTTAAGACCCATGTCCTAGCTTCCTAGAAGTCAGTCTTCCACTAGCAACCTTCAGAAGAAGATGCAGAACTCTCAGGTCGTCCTGCACCACGCCTGCCTGGATGCTGCCCTGTTCCCACCTTGATGATAATGGACTGAACCTCTGATCCTGTAAGCCAGCCCCAATTAAATGTTGTTGTTATAAGACTTGCCTTGGTCATGGTGTTTCTTCACAGTAGTAAAACCCTAACTAAGACACCCTCTAAGGTCTCCCCATGTGGGTAGAGCTGTGTCCCTCTTAAATCCAGCGCTTTGGGTGACACAGACCCCCAGGCCCTCAGTGGTTTGTAGATTGACTTCTAACTTTTTAAAAAGACCTCCTCTCTTTACACTTCCCCCCCAAGCACACCCCAAGTCCCTGTACTCTCTCTGGCCAGTGGTTGGACTCATCTCTCTTTGCCCCAATCCCTACAGCTCCTTTTTCTTCTATGTAATTTGCACACCAAGGCTGAAGGATCTGCTGAACAGCTCGATCTGAGATGGTCTTGTTGCAGATGACCCCTTTAGGGTCTTGCTATCCTTTCTGTGGCCTGTGAGGTGTTGTACCACTTGGTCTCTGGTGAGTTCCCACTCCACCACCAACCCCTCCCCTCCCCCTTACTGTCCCCAGGGCCTTCATTGGCTCTGGAGTACTCATCACATATCTAAGTTCTGGAAGAATAGCTAAGAGAAGTGGACTCAGCAAGGCAGCCTGGGCTGGGGGTGGGGGGAGGGGCTGTGCTCCTGCAAGGAGGGAGGAGGCTGGGAGGAGGGCTGTGTGCCTGCACCTTTCTGAACCACAGCCCAGGGCTGGAGGAGTCCTGGCGCTGGTGGGTGAGCCAGCTCCTAATGATGACAGCAGGATGGGATTTCCAGAGGCAGTGGGGGAGGGAGAAGGTAAAGACCAGCATCCGAGGAGAGGAAATGAAATTAAGCATCGAAGTGGATAATATCAGATTTAAGGGAGGAAGAACATGGGGGACGCTTAGAACAGGAGCAGACAGAGTGGCCATAAAAAAACGGAGACTCGGAGAAAATGGAAAGGAAGTGGAAGTGAGCTGTGGGAATTCAAGCATCTGCCTGGAATTGTGAGGCCTGCCCTGAAATGATGCTTCTGACGTCTGCAGCCCCAGAAGGGCCTGGGGACACAGCTGCCACCAGCAGCAGGTGGTAAGCCCTTGCACGTTGTATGTAAACAGGCCAGTTGCTGAACTTGGGGACCACTCATGCTCTCTCCCATGCAGCAAGGTAAGGCTGAGCAACAGGTATCCTCAGCCCAGATCATGACACCCAGGTGACCTTGTCTGGGACCTGCCCTACTCAGCGCTCTGTCCCAGGAAGTGTGTACCAACAGCTGCCGAAAGAGTCTTACAGTCTCAGGGTCTACAGTAGTAACTCTGATGGAGAAGAAACTGCACAGGCAGAGGTAGAGCCTCCTCCTCAGGTGTCCCCGGAGAACCACTCCCTGGAAGATCAGGTGAAGGATGAAGTGTAGTGCCTCTAGGCCAGAGTCTCAAACTGTCACTGTGGGGAATGAGCCCAGCCCCCGGGGGCTCAGTACCAGCCAGGTGACTGACACCAGTGTGATTCCCCTACTGAGGATAATCACCTCAAGAGGTTCCCAGCACCTCAGCTAGGAAGGAATGATGCCATCTTTCTGATGAGGGGCTTGCTACAGGATGCAGAAAGATGTATCTTAGTGTTTCTATTGCTGCAATGAATACCATGACCAAAAAGCAAGTTGGCAAGGAAAGGGTACATTTGACTTAAACTGCCATGCCACTGTTAATCACTGAAGGAAGTCAGACAGGAGCCCAAACGGAGTAAGAACCTGGAGGCAGGAGCTGATAACAGAGGTCACGGAGGAGTGCTGCTCACTGCTTTGTGCCCCCTATAGTTTGCCCAGTCTGCTCTCTTATAGAACCCAGGACCACCAGCCCAGGGGTGGCACCACCAGCAATGGGCTGGGCCCTCTCCCTTCAATCACTAGCTAAGAAATGCCCAATCACAGCTAGATCTTATGGAGACATTTTCTCAGTTGAGGTTCCCTCTTTTCAGATAACTCTAGGTTGTATCAAGTAGACATCAAATTAGCCAGCGCATAGCTGGGCATGGCAGTACACACCTGTAGCTCGTGGAAGGCAAAATCAGGAGGAGTTTTATGAGTTCAAGGGCAGCCTAGTCTACAAAGTCAGTTCTAGGAAAGTGCCAGTCTACACAGAGAAACAAATAAACAAACCTAGCCAGCACAGATGTACATATGAGGAAAGAAATGTGGCCAGAGGGCAGCGCTTGCAAACATAAGGACCTGAGGAGGAGCTCCAGCTTCCCACGCAGAAGGCGACCATGGCAAGGCGACATCTGCAATCCCAGCCCTGGGGAGGCACATTGGCCAGCCAGTTTAGTAGATCTATTAGCTTCAGCTTTAGCGAGAGACCCTGTGTCCCAGATGACTGTTACTGTTAACCTAGAGTCATCTGACCAGAGTCTCAATTGAGGGAGTACTCTGGTCGAGTTGGCTTGTGGGTGTGTCAGTAGGGTGTGTCTTGATCGTTAATTGATGCAGACCACCTGCGGGTAGCGCTATCCCTAGGCAGATGGTCCTGGGCTACGTAAGGAAGCTGGCTATATACAAACCTTCAAAGGAGCCAGCAAGCAGCATTCCTTCATGATCTCTGCTTCAAGTTCCTGCTTGAGCCCCTGCCCTGACTTCTCCCAGTGACAGACACTCTAACCTGTGAGCTGAAGTAAACCCTTTCCCTCCTAAGTGACTTTTGGCAATGGTATTTGTGGCAGGCCTGTCTCAAAGAGTAACATAGGAAGTGATTGAGGAAGACACATCTGGACGTCTAACATATGTGCACACATAGTTATCTGTATGCTGATGTGGATATACCTACAGCCCCCCCCCCCCAGAGAGAGACAGAGACAGAGACACAGAGAGAGAAAGAGTTCAAAACTGGTGACCACATGTGGGGTGGCAGCAGCAGGCACTAGACATACTATGCTGAGAGCTGGGCTTGGGGTAAGGTGAGGCCAGATGTCTCACCTTAGGTAAGGTGGCACCAGATTTCCTCCTTAACTGAAGAGAAGGAGCCCTTGCCCCACACCCTCCCCTGGTTCTGGGAAAGGGCTCAGCAGAGAGCATCCCAGCTGGAATGTAACAGTAACTCCTTCCGGGTCCTTTGCAGGCCCAAGGAGAAAGAGCAAAAAGCCAAGCTGCTCCAGAAGAGCTGGGCGTTCCCCATGCCCGTGTGTGTCAGCACCAGAGTTGCCAGCCTGTGGAGAAAGTCACTTCAATCCACCACCCCGCATCTTAGTCTAGCACAGATGGACTCCTGTGCAGAGGTGAGGAGCAGATGTAGGTCAGGTAAACCGAGGCAGTCTGGTCTAGTCCTGTGTGAAAGGCCAGTGTCACTGATCTCGCCACTCTGGGATGCTCTGTATCCCTGCTATGAGCACAGTGCTGTGCATGCTTCAGGGCTGTAGAAGCGTTGAGTGGAACCTCTCTGCCTAGCTGCCCTCACATTCTGGTGGAGAGGCTGGGCCTAGAACAAAGACTACTTGGCTCAATAGGTGCACACGGTAGCCTCACCACAGACTCACACCATGAACTCAGCCTGTCTTTACTCCCTAACATGCAGAGGACAGCCACATTAGTGTCAGCCTTTATGCACAGAGGAGTTTGGTCAGAACACAGGTACCTCTCCCTGGAAGAAAGGGGCAGAGGTGTAGAAACTAAGTCGTTGTGGGTAGTCCAAGCTTCCCGGCCCAAGCAGGTGCACAACTACAGGGTCAGATGTCTATATTCTGTCTCAGATCTCATTCTATATACGTTCCCAGTGAAGCCTCTATTTCCTGTGCTAAGTAGACACCACCTCCCACTTTTGGAAAATTAATACTTTATCTTTAGCTCAGTTGGTAGAATGCTTGCCCAGCATGCTTAGTGCCCTAGGTTCCATCTCTAGTACCACTTCCCTTGGGTATGGTGGAACATATTTGTAATTGCAGAAAGTAAGAGGTAGAGGCAGACAAATAAGAAGGGGCTGGCAAGACAGCTCAGTGGACCGAGGTACCTGAGGATTTGAAGTTGAGAACTGACTTCTGCAGATTGTCCATTGACTCCTACACATGCACACAAGCACATAAAATTCAGACATGTATTTTAAAAATGTTTTAAAACGCTTTATTTTTTAAGAGTTAGGTTTACAGAAAGATGGGTCAGAAAGAATGGAGATTAGACTGGATTCGCTACCAGATTCACACAGGTGTGCTCTGGAGGCTCGTACCAGTGAAGCAGCCTCTTCTTACTAAGAGCTCAGCACTGTAGTAAGATTGTAGCAGGTCACAAACTTGTACAGCTACACTGTTGCTGAGATCTGGCTTTACTAGAGAGCTCCCTTATTTGAATGGAAACATTATAGCCACTTTGATAGTGCCACTCAGGTCAGTTTCCTGGCTAAGCATCCTCAGTGCTCACTCCTATGCTAGAACCTTCTGTTCTCTCTAAGGACTCTACAGTCTTTCCTTCTCCAGCAAGTCATATTGCTGGAACCAGAATGTGGAGCCTTTTCAGAGCCTCCCTCCACTTAGCAGTATAGATTTGAGTTTATTTCATGTCTTCACAGCTTAATAGCTCCTTTTCATATCTGGCTAATATTCTACAACATAGAATTTGGGGGGCACAGATAGGCACTTATTTGGCCACCCCCATACATAACCTTCAGATAAACCACTGGCCTCTTACCTTCTCCACCCACCTTCCCAGCTACAGAGTTGCTGCTTTCTGTCTTACCAGGTGGATTGGCACTGAGCAGTTTAGCCTGGTGAGAAAGCTACCTGGAACCTGCTATGAGCACCTCTGTACTGTGATGGCCCGTGGGATCCCCATGAACCACTGTGAGCCCTCATGAGTTTCAATGAACCCCACAAACCCCTACAAGTCCTCTGAGCCCCAACAGTCCCAGGAAACATCTTTCATAAGATGATGCTTTAGCTACCAACAAACACAACCACCCCCACCTTTCCCACTTGAGAGCTTCAGCTCCAGATAAATAGAGTGTTCTGCATCCAGGTTAGTCTCCTCCCTCCTGGGTGTGCAATTAAAGTTTTGATTTTTTGTCTTTCTTGCTTACAAGTGCTAGCTAGGAAGTTCTATTCTAAGTAAACACACTTTGTTCTTGGCATTAACAACCTTCAGTGGTTTGACGTGGTCCTCCCTACCCAGCTCACTGGGAATGTGGTGTTCTGGGGAGCACCATGAGACACTGGGAGAGAAAGCCCAGCACAGCACACTTGGTCTGAGACACCCAAGAAGCTTGATGTTCTGGAATGTTTCTGTCCAGCCTGAGCCCAGGGGAAGAAGCGATGCTCTGGCCCCTTGGTGGACTGATTAGCATGTAATGCCCCACTCACCTTCTTCCCATTCTTCCTTTTGAGGTGGGCTGCTTAGCCTTGGCTTCCTGGGAGAATCCCTGACTTGAGGAAGCAGCACTGTCAATGGCGGATGAGTATTGATCGGCCGAGAGGAAATCCATGACAGGAAGAGGGCAGGAAGACCCTCCTATCAGTCCCGGATCCCCAGACACTGGAGTCTGAGGGTCAGGCCTGGGCAATGTGGTGTCCTTGGGTCTTTCTCTTCACTGACTATCACCTCATCTAAGTCACATTCCCAGGAACCACTGAACAGTGGAGCCAGCATGGACAGGAGGCTTGAGTGGAGGTGCCATGCCTGCTCCTGCCCAGAGGGTAGGTTCAGGACATATGGTCAAGGAGGGACCCTCTGTGCTGGAGTGAACTCACTGGTGTCCCTCAGTGCAGGCTGCCTACCCTGCCCAACCTTCTTTTCACTTCAGGCATCTCTGTGGCTGTGTGTAGGCTGAGCTCAGGGAGGGGGGCTGGAGGCAGAGCAAGAGGCAGAATGAGTCCCACATCCTTTGTGAAACTCATCTAAAGTTGTCAGAGTGGGAAGTGATCTGATTACATGAGCTAAGACGCCATATGGCCCCAGCAGGGCAGGGCCTTCTGAGTGTGTTTGTGGGATGCTAACAATGTCTCCTGAGAACAGAACCCCATGTGCATGGGTGTGGTCAGTACCTGCTCCACAGCACAGCCCTGACTGGCCTCACGCCCCCTGGCCTTTCCTCCTGACATGATCTCACAGGTCTTCATGGCTGTGCCTGTCTACTTTGGAATCTGAAGAGGTAACAGCATCCCTCACAAACCAGGCAAACATACTGAGCTGTACACTGGGCCACGGGGCTTGTTCTCATTACACAGCCTAGACTATACTGGTGAACTTGCCTTCTCCCCATCTGAGCCCTGTCTCCACCAATCAGTTTCCAGTCTCCTGGACCTACCTCCTGCAGGCTCCCTGTATTGAATCAGGCAGTAGTGGGCTTATTTTAGTTAGCATGGTCGCCAGGGTGGTTGGAGTCACTCCAGGATCCCCTGCATGGCTGCCTATGGCAAGAATTCCTTATTTAAGGTTGACTAATGTTCCTTTCTGTTTCTGGACCATGTCTGCCACCTGTCAATAGACACATGGGTTGGTTTCATAGCCTGGCTGGGGGAGAAGGCTGCTGGGGACCTGGGTTTAGACACTGTTTTCAAGTGAACCTGGGCCACCAACCCAGAAATATTGGATATTTCACAGAGAACCAACAGTCTGGGACAGTGAAGGGCCAATGGAGAAACAAAAAGGTAATAAGAGAATATCTTGAGACAGATGGAGATGAAACACACTGTATCAAGATGAGGGGGACACTAAAGGTGGTCCCAAGGCTCCACATGTCAGGGAGAGTTAGAAAAAGAATACACCAAGTTTAGAGTGAGCAGGGGTAGGGCTCTGTCAGTGCCCCCTGTAAGCAGAGTGGGCACGGAGCTTAATCACAGCTAATGTAAATAAAACAAGGTCTTTGTTTCAAGCCATCCTACTGTAATCAGCATCGTGTACAGGGGGAGGGGCAGTGGGCGAACCCATCTCCGTTTTCCATTGCAGCCTTCCTGTTTTCCTGAGGTCTGGGATAGTCAGAATGCAGGCCAGAGGCCTCAGGGGCTCTCATTTGCATGGTCCATTTACATAATCATGCATATTCATGGACATCGATTTTTCCTGTTGTGTTCAAAATACCATTGACTTCGGTATGTAAAATCAAATAAAATTAATAGTTCAACCTAAGCCAAGTGTATTCACACATAATATTCAAGGCCAAGGGTGAGAATGCGCAGGGCACCATGGGGCAGAAGATTGGTGGTCTGCCCTGTTAGCTGACTCCAAGGGGAAGCTCTGCTAGCTGTGGAGAAACTGGGAATGCCCCAGGCAGAAACAAGGGGGATGAGGGGAGGCCTGAAATCTTTGGGCAGGAAACACTACAGAGAAGCCCACAGAGGTGGGTGGGGCCTTTGAGGGGGCGTGGCGTAGGGGGGAGGAAATTGTGAGAAGAGACAGTACTTTGTTCTGTAACTCTGTAGTCTGAAACCTGTTGTGCAGTCCAGGTTTATCTCAAGCTTAGAGTAATCCTCCTGCCTCAGCTTTTCAAAAGTGTTGGGATTACAAGTGTGAGCCACCATGCAAGCTTAACCTTTGATTTTAAAAGGTAGTCTTCCCCTACCAGATCAGTGAGCGCTCTGAGAATGGGAGAGGTTGCTTTTCTTTAAAAACAAAAAACAAAAACAGAAACAAACAAACAAACAAACCCCCAAACACCATGGTAGCACCCAAGAAAATTAAAAACAAAACAAAAGAACAACAAAAAAACTCGTAAGGGGATTGTTGCCATTGTTAGAAAAGTTGGCAAGTCCTGATCAAGGCTTGGGCTATGGACTCTAAGGAGTATCATTAGGATATTGCTTTTCAATCCGAAAACTGTAAGCCTGAGTTCATTCCAACTCTTGAAAGAAACAGAATACATTTTTAACTCAGATAACTAAAAAGCAAGATCTACATTGGGCTTAGGCAATCCCAAAGTGAAGTCAAGCCTTTACTTCAGGGCCAGCTGGACCTGGGTACTCAGTTGTTTGTTCTTGACCCGTGGGCTTCAGCTCCATTCTGCATGAGGCTGCCTCACAGTAGCAAGAAGGTCATGTGCACCTGAAGGCTTAGACACTGCATTCCCAGCAGCCTTGCGCTGGTGAGCAGAGCGTATTCAGTTGCTTCAGCCAAAGTTCTAGAGAGGAACCTCCCAGGATACCACAGTCCCAGCTAAGCCCGTAGTAGAGCATTCAGTGTTCTGTGTGGCCAGGCTAGAGAGACAGCGGGAGGCTTGGTGGAGTTGGCTGAATCATATCAAGGGGTAGAGTTCCCAGGAGAGCAAGAGTTTTGTACCCGGAAGAGGATCAGAAGGGAAGGAAGAAGCTTGTGCATTCATGGAGGGGGTCAGGACATTTCAGCTCGAGAGAGAGAGGCTCCTGGGGTCCTGCTTCAACAGCTCAGGGTACTCCCGAGTAAGGACCTGGGTAGGACAATCAGATTTAGGCAATCCCAAAGTGAAGTCAAGCCTTTACTTCAGGGCCAGCTGGACCTGGGTACTTTAGGCAATCCCAAAGTGAAGGGTCCACAGCCTGGAAGACAGAACTGGGCATCTCCTTACTGTAAGGGTCTGAAAGGACCCTTTCCTTCACCAAAGGAAGACCCCAGACTCAGAGAGTATGCAAAGACAAAGAACATTTATTCTGCAGAAACATTCAGTATGCAGGGGTCAACCATTCTTCAAAATTGTGACCCCAGACAAAGGTGTGTAGGTCATCTTACAGGGGAATTCTCTAGAAGGATTAGGTAATCTCTAATGTGACTGGTAGGGACCAAAGCGTGACATTAGTACGATTTTGATTAGCTACTATGTTAATATGTTAGTTCTATATTTAGAGAGTGGGTTAGGTAATCTAAGATTTTATTGGTGGGTGTTGGGAAGGTCACAGGGGTCAGCTTCTGATTGGCTTGTGTCAGGTGGTCAGTGGTCTGCATTCCTCTGTTGTGAACATTTAACCTCAGGATAAGATAGGGCTGCCCAGCACAGATGGACCATCTTAAGATATTTTTCTATTTTTGTGGCTATCTCCAGGCTGTTCTTTGGGACGGGGGTCTTATGACTTATTCCTGGAATTTATGGTTTATTTCTGGAGCTGGTAACTTATGGCCTAGTTCCTAGAGCTGCTGACCTGTAGCCTAGTTCCTGGGACTGGTGACTTCCCTTTTGAAATCAGGCCTGGTCCTGGAAAGGAGACGAAAGGGGTTTATGTCATCCTTTTATTACCTTTGACTATTGATAAGGCCTTGAAAGAAAAATGAGGGGTAGGAGAGATGGATCAATGATTAGAGAATTGGCTTCTCTTGCAGAGGATTAAGGTTTGGTTCCCAGCACTTACTTGATAACTCACAGATGTCTGCAATCCAGTTTCTGGGGAGTCTGAGATCTACTTATAGACTTCTCAGGTAAGACATGTGCACACACACCTGAACATACATACACACAAATAGACACATACACAGTGTGCTTACATACATGCCAAAATACTCTTACACATTAAATAAAATATATTCAAATAAGAAGGAAAATGAGGGTGAGAAAAAGAAGGAGGAGGAGCAGAAGGGGAGTAGTAGTAAGAGGAGGAGCAAAAGAAGAGAAGGAGAAGGGAGGAGGCAGAGGAGGAGAAAAAGAAGGGGAGGAGAGGGAGCAGAAGGGGAAGAGGAGGAAGAGGAAAATAAGGGGAAGAGGAGGAGCAGAAGGGAAGAAGGAAGAAGAGGAGAAGAGAAGGAAGAGGAGGAGAGGAGGAAGAGAGAAGGAAGAAGAGGAGAGGAGGAAGAGGGAAGAGGAGGAGAGGAGGAGGAGAGAAGGGAAAAGGAGGAAGAGGAAGAGGAGAAGGAGCAGAAGGGGAGGAGGAGCAGAAGGGGAGGAGGAGGAGCAGAAAGAAAGGAGGAAGAAGAGAGGAAGAAGAGGAGAGGAGGAGAAAGGAAAGGAGGAGGGGAGAAAGAGAAGGGGAAGAGGAGCAAGAAGAGAAGGAGCAGAAGGGAGGAGGAGGAGGAAGAGGAGGAGGAGGAGCAGAAGGGAGGAGGAGGAAGAGGAGGAGGAGGAGCAGAAGGGAGGAGGAGGAAGAGGAGGAGGAGCAGAAGGGGAGGAGGAGGAAAGAAAAATGAAAGACTTGCTATCCTCATGGACCCAAGCGTTAGTATCCTTCCTGGGGTCCTTGCTCACCCTGACTGCAGTGTGGGAGGCTCCCCCTGGGTTCTTTGAGCTCCTAGGGTTGAATCCTGCTGCTCAGCCAGAGTAGCCCCACCTCAGGTCCTCACCTTGTGCAGAGCCAAGCAGTATCTGCTCAGGTCACTGCACAGATGTGACAGGAGCCTGGGACAGGGAGGCGACCCTTCTAAATCAATGGAGAGTGATGGCCGTGTGCCTCATCTTCACAGGCACAGCTCAGGCAGAGAAACTCGACAGCAAAATTGAAAGTAAATGGAATTTCAGGGGTGATGGCGGCGGGGCCAGGGTGGGAAGGTGGCCTTTGTAGCATGAATTCATATGCATTATAAAAAAATATCGCCCGAATCTAAAGAACCTGGCATGCTTCCAGGAGACATGCAGACACTCGAGCTGTGTTTACCCAGCATGCTTCAGTAAACTTTCAATCTATTTACAGGTATGCATGACAGAGTACCTTGAATGTATGAGTTATTGGTTCTGCTATAAATGGAATTAATCATATGAGGTGGAGACCTGTAGCAATAACAAGTTGCTGAAGTTAGCTCTGCTTGAGACAAGAGCAGCTCCCTCCCCTGGGAACCTTCTCACCATCCATGGCCCTTGGCCAGCTCACTAGCTACCCCAGAGTTATGAAAACAGGAAGTGAAGCAACTGTCCGGAACAGGTGGCTAGTGAGAAGTAAATCCAAAAGCAGAGGAGGCTGGGAAACAATTTACCCCAGGATGGAGCTTTTCAAAGACAGAGATGCCCAGAGTGCTCTCTGAGGTCATCAGTCTCCAGACAAGGCTCTCATCATGCTCACAGAGGGACAATAGTCATGGGTCATACCGCCCAGATGTGAAGAAGGGCAGGGCCCAAGTTCATTGTGTCCCATTGAGTAGAGAGAAAGTGTGCTCCAGTGACAGCCAGCAGGCACTGGGGGCTTGGGCAGTAGGTTCTGTCCCATGAGAAAAGGAGGCATGTCTTTTGCAGTGTTCTGAAGCACAAGTGAGGAAGTGACCCAGGCCGAGATAATGAGAGTCATGCCAACCCTCGGCCCTAGTGTCATTACGAACATTTACAGAGAAGCCATCTGAGGCCCAGGTTCATGCCATTGTAATTCCAAAGCCCAGCTGTTGATGGGGCAGGGACCAAAAGTCACGCAGGGAATATATCACAGGCTGTGGACTAGGGGGTGCTGGCACCACTGTCTGCTTTCCTGGAATATGTGAGCACGCTCACCCTTAGGTGTTTCTCCACAGGTGTCTCCCCATTCATCAAAACACAGAACATGAGTAATTCACCCAAACTCACATCCAATCATGTCGAGCCTCACTGTGATTGACAGGGTGGAGTGTGAGTACCAAGCTGCCAGCTCCCCGTTTCAATTGCTCTGGGCAAACATCAATTAGGAAGAGCAGAAACACACAGGGGGGCAGACATGACTGTGGCCACCTCCTCCCAAGCTTGACTGCTGACTAAAAGCCTCCTTCTTGTTTGTCAGGGGCCAGACAGCTTTATAATTATTGAAATAAAGTCGTGGCTTGAAAGCAATGTTAAGTAGCTGACAGCATAATGATCTTGTGACTATGGCTGTCAAAGAGCTGACAGGTTGGGGGCCTGGTGGGCCCTTGCATTGGGAGGGCTGGGTTTCCCTTCTACCCTGCCTCAGAATGGGCTGTAAGAAATTCAAGACGTGCACACTGCCCAAGGCATTCAGAGCCACGATAGATTGTTTGTACCCTGGGGTGTGGTGGTATGTGGTGAAGGCCAAACAAGTTTACGTGGTTCGATCTGCCTGACTTGAGGTGATGGCACTGTGGCCTGGGTGGATTTTGACTTCTGGTGACCTGGTTTAGGCAAGGCTGCTTGGCTTGGCTTTTGCTGGCCTGGTGGAGCCAGGATGGGCTGGGTGAGAGTGTGGCCTGCTTCTCTGTGTTTGGCACTATCCTGGACTCTGCGCTTTTGAGGTACCACATAGGAAGGGCTTCATTGGCAAGCCAGTTGAACCCAAGATGGGTGAGTCCCAGGTCAGAGACACCCTGTTTTTTTTTTTTAAAGATAGAGATTGTAGAGAGTGATAGAAAGAAAGATAACTGAAGGCGACCTCTGTCCTCTACACATGCACATCACACACACACACCATGAAACTTTCACTTCTGAAGACAGATGGCTTTCTGCTTTATAAACATCATCAGACTGTTTCTGGAGTGAAAAAAAAATACATGTGTCTGTCAGCATTTTTCCTCACACACTAGTATCTGGTTTAGCCACTGGATCACTTTTGATGTCTAATATGACAGTTTTGAGCATACCAACACACACATGCATGCATTCTTTAATTTTCACTGATTTATAGATACTGCCTGGGAAAACCACCATAGTTAGAGGTCTCACAGAGTTTCCTACTGTCTTAGTTAGGGTTTTACTGCTGTGAACAGACACCACGGCCAAGGCAAGTCTTATAAGGACAACATTTAATTGGGGCTAGCTTACAGGTTCAGAGGTTCAGTCCATTATCATCATGTGAGCATGGCAGCGTCCAGGCAGGTATGGCGCAGGAGAAGCTGAGAGTTCTGCATCTTCATCTGAAGGCTGCTAGGAGAAGACTGGCTTCCAGGCAGCTAGGATGAGTCTTAAAGGCCATGCCCACAGTGACACACTTCCTCCACCAAAGCCACACCTACTCTACTGAGGCCACACCTACTCCACTGAGGCCACGCCCACTCCACTGAGGCCACACCCACTCCACCAAAGCCACACCTCCTCCAACAAGGCCGCACCTCCTAATAGTGCCACTCCGTATTGAATATGCCATGCATGTTCAAACCAACACATCCACCATCACCTTCTTATCCCAACCTCACCAAAACTTGTCCAGAGTCCTGAACAGCAAGTGACACTGTGGCCACCTGGCACTGGATGATGCCACACTCTGAAGTTCAGAATCCCCATCACTGGCTTTTAAGGTGTAGCTGCCCAGTGGCTTGAGACATTATAATCAACCTGGCAGCAATAGTCACTGCCCATCCCAGGCCAGGGGGGGCTTGGACAAAGGAAATACATTTCCAAAGACAATGAAACTCAGAGGAAGTCACAAGGACCCTGCCCAGAAGACTGCCAGGAAGAAAAAATTGGCTTCCAAAAAAACTTCCCTCAAATGTGCTAATGAAGTGTGAGGCTGTGAGCTTAAACCTGGCGTTTGATTTTTTTTTCTGCAAAATAAAAAAAGAAATATAAACTGGATGTGATTGTTCAGCCTTGTAATTCCAGCACTTGGGATGTAGAAGAGGAGGATCAGGAGTTCAAGGCTAGCCTGGGCTACATGAGACCCTGTCTTACAAAAAGAGAAAAACTGGCATAGAAAAAAAAAAGGACCTGTTGTGTGGTCCTTGGGAGGATAGTATGACTTTTATCCCCTGGGGGAGAATAGCACGGATTTTCTGCTTCTCCCAGCGTCTGGAGGTCCTGGTGGATATTCTATTCCTCAGATCATGGCTTGATGTCCTTCTTGAGGGCAATCTCTAGTCCCAAGGTTCTTCTTTAAAAACAAACAAACAAACAAACAAATAAAATCTTAATTTTAATTGAATTTTGTGTGTATGTGTGTAAATACCAGAAGTCAACTTCAGGAACTGTCTGCCTCATTGGGGCTGTCTTACAGGTTCAGAGGTTCAGTCCATTACCATCAAGATAGGAACATGGCGGCATCCAAGCAGACATGGTGCAGGAAGGGGTGAGAGCTCTACATCTTCATCTGAAGGCTGCTAGGAGAAGATGAGCTTCCAGACCGCAAGGAGGAGAATCTTAAAGCCTATGCCCACCGTGACACAATTCCTCCATCAAAGCCCCACCTACTTCACCAAGGCCACACCCACTCCAAAAGGCCACACCCACTCCAAAAGGCCACACCCACTCCAAAAGGCCACACCTACTCCAAAAGGCCACACCTATTCCAAAAGGCCACACCTATTCCAACAAGGCCACACCTACTCCAACAAGGCCACACCTCCTAATTGTGGCACTCGATAATTGAATATGCATGTTCAAACCATCACACCCACCATCACCCTTCTTATCCCTGACAGTCTCTTTGACTGATTTGGAGCTCACTAAACAGCACAGGTCTGGCTGGCCAGTGAGCCCAGGTACCCCCCTGCCTCCACCTCCCTGATGCTGGGATTACAAAAGTATATTCCACACCTTGCTTTTGTACATGGCTTCAGGGGACTGGAATTGGAGCCCTCGGGCTTGTATGTCATGCACAGGAGAAATGGAGTTATGTCCCTTACCTCAAGGTGCTTAACTACACTTGCAAAGTTCCTTTTGCTGCACCAGGTAAGATACTGACGCCTGTGCGATGTTCTGAGGGCATTGTCCTTCTCTCCATGTAGCCCGCCTTATGGCCAACATGTGGTGTCTGCACGAGCTGGCGATTACCTCTCCAACAGCAATTTACACCCACTCTATCTTCATAATCTGCCTCCCAACCCATTCCCATTGGCTTGGGAGGGGTTTTTCAATTCTTAGCTATAAAAACAGTGGCCTCCGTTTCAAACGCTTCAAACACAGTCTACATTTTTCACATTCTGAACAGACAATTTCCTAAACCCATCCACCCATCCAAAACCGTTCACGGTTCTCTCATTGTTTGGCATCTGCTAACCCTGCCGTAAATTGAAACCCAGAGCCATAAGGTAAATGGGATTTCCCAGGGCCAGTCCCCTAAAAGACACCCAAGGGAGGCTTGACTTGTTCATTTGTCTGAACCAGATAATAGTCTGTGGCAGACCTGGTTAGCTTGGCCACGCTGAGCAGGAGTTTAGTCAGAATATTAACTCCCTTTAAGGCAATTTCTGCTTGATCTGATTTAATTCTCCCTCTCTATGTGTGAGACAGTTTGAGCCTGAAATTGATGCAAGGATTCCAAGCATGTTTTGAGCAGCAAACGGCTATAACAGCGGGGGGGGGGGGGGGGGGGGTCGGGAAGACGAACCTCACTAAACTACGATCAGTGCAGCCTTTTCAGGTGGAGCTTGGGGAGAGAGGCTCAGGCAGGACATGTTGGGGTGTGGACAGGTGGACAGCAAGAATGCTCAGAGCCAGCCGGGCTCATCAGTACTTCTGATGTCTCTGCAACGAGAAGTGCTTGCCTCAAATATAGCCTGTTGCCTCCACAACCATTCCCTGCAGATGTTACAGAAGGACTTGGGTGAGGCAAGGTGGTATTCAAGAGCAGAGGTGCCACTGGTCCTCCTCCGGGTCAGGATTCCTGGACACCCCTTCAGGCCAGTGTGTCTTCATCCCCACCCCTGAGGACAGACAAGTGAAATATTACTATACTTTGCTTGCTGTTTGGTGTTTATAATTTAAATTAATTTGGTGTTGATGCTTAGTGTCCTGGTTAGTTTTAATTCTCAACACAACCTAGAGCTTAGAACCATCTGAGAAAAGGAAGCTCAAATGAAGAAATGTCTTCATTTGTTTGGATTCACGTCTATAAGAAGGCATTGAGATGGAGCCTTGATGTGGGGAAGCATTCTCAACCTGTGGGTCTCGACCCCTTTCACAGGGGTTGCCTAAGAGCAGCAGAAAACACGGGTATTTACATTCGTAGCAGTAGCAAAATTACAGCTGTGAAATGGCAACAAAAATAATTTTACAGTCGAGGGTCACTGCAACGTGGAGAACTGTATTAACTGGTCAGAGCGCTGAGAAGGTGGAGAACCGCTGAAGTGGGAGGAGCCAGCCACAGATTGTTGTATCCAGTCTTTGGAAGAGCCCTATGGGATCCCGCAGGAGACTCCAGGGGGCGCCCGTTAGAATCCTTGTCTCTCCTGGGTGGGAACAGCTAATGAGATAGTTTATTGCTTTGGTTTGTCTGTCTCACCACAAAATAAATACTGACTCACAGTCACTCAGAGTGTGCACTCTGTTCCTCACATGGCAGCAACCCAGGCTAGCTCTGACAGCGCTGGGAGTGTTTGTACCGGGCTTGCTGTGTTTACCCTGTGCCCTTTAGCTGGCTTTGAGCACAGTCGCAGCCTTAACTGAGCAAATATTTAATAGCTGCCTCCAACGTGTGCGTGTGGCTCGCTTGGAGAGATTACCTTTTGACAGCAACCCTGATCCTGTGAGAACAATAAAGTAACTTCGTGCAGGTGTGAGGAGAAGAGCCCACACACACGTGGAGCAGAGAGGCCAGGGGTCACGGTGGGACGAGCATGACTAATTTCGACAGTGGTATAACCAGCCGAAGGGAGACTCAATGCTGCCTTTCCCCACAGAAGCCCAATCAGACAGCGTTCTAAATAACACCTGTCAAATGTGCCCTGCTGATTTGAGGACCAAAATGCTGAGGCTAGCGAGAATCTATAAATCTCACTTTCCTCCTTTGAAAATGTCATTCAACCTGGATTATGGCCTGGGCGAGCCGACTCTGGAGGTGTTTGTGACTGCCAAAGTGAAGTTGAAAATGTGTGTCTCCTGTGGTCTTTATCATGCTAAGGTGACAGTGTCCAGGAGGCCCCTTTGTCCCCAGATCCCCAGACTGACACATGAAGACAAGTTCTCTGGTGAGGAAAATTTGGCCAGAAGCTCCTCAGAGTCTGATCTCACTCCTCTTGACTGCACATGAGGCTGTGAACTCCAAAACATTCAAAGGTTCTTTTTTTATCGTGAACTTTGTTTCTAGTTGATGATAGTGATTAACACTGTATTAATTTTGTGTGTGCAATAGAAAGGCCCCAAGAGTGGGCCCCTTGGGGCAGGACCTCGTAGGAGGTACACTGTGTAATACAAATTGACGGGTACTGTACCCAGTGACAGATGCAAGACATCCAGACGAAAGGTCTTTTTTAAAAATGACAAGATGATGGATGGGTGAACACAGCTTTTCACAGAAGGATTATTTTTCTAGATCCTGGAGGATGGGATGAACCTGTCTGAAACTGACCATTCTACACGCCCAGGAGTCTCCTAGGATCCTGAATACATGTGAGCCCACGGCTCTATGCCCCCATTATTAAGGGCTGCCTGGGATACGTGAATTTACACAAGATATAGCTGATTGAATGCAAACCAACCATACTAACCAGTGTGGTTAATAGAGGCTACCATACTGGAGTGGGTAGACAGGGAGCATTTTCACCGTTCTAGAAATCTGTGGAACAGAACAACCCCCACAAATTATTTCTTTTCACCTTGCATCATATAGTAAAGCACGTGTGTTTGTGTGTGTGTGTGTGTGTGCATGTGTGTGTGTACAGTACGCAGGGGTGCACACATGTATGAATGACCATAAGGCCTTCCCAGAACTCTGGATGAGCTGGTGTCTACAGTCCACACCACCCTGCTTTTCTAAGAGAGTTCTGGGTAACCAAACTCATGTTTTTTTTTAATGTTCATGTAGCAAAGTTCACTGAGCCAGCCCTCTGAGGAACAGCACGATCTCACATCAGTTCTGCACTCTGGAGACTAATTTTTGACATAAATTTAAGTCCCTCTTTATAAGACCCTTTAAGGAGGTGCAGGCAGGATGCAGAGGACAAGTCCAAGGTAAGTTCCCTACACATAAGATGATAACTCTAACCACTCCTTCACCTGATGGATGTGAGAACCACGCATCGTGTGTAAAGGCACGCTAGTATATCAGTGTGGTCACCGAGACAGGTGTGAATGAAATGAGAGCCAATGGGAAAGAAACCACACGACTAAGGTAAACTGTACCTTTACTCTGGATCAGTAGAAAATATACTTGAAGGGCAAGGATGTCTCCTCCCCCCCCTGCAACTAAGTTGGCTGGCGGGCACCCAACTCTTCCGATGGCTACCTCCGGCCTTTGTTCTGTGAACAATAAGGCTCCACACCTCGGCTATCGACACCGCCCCCAAGCCGGCGTTTACCTGAGCCACCAGGCTGAAGGCAGACGACCCGCTGAGACCTGGAGCCAGAGGATTCACAGCACCGCCTTTGAAGCTACCGACTTCTGGGGGGTTGGCCGATCCCCCAAATGTCTATATAACCTGTCTTAAATTTATTAAAACCAGTCTTGACCGGAATCCCCGCCTTGACTCAAATCCCTTTTGTCTCTGTCCCTGTACCCCAAGATTCTCTCAACAGGTAACCTGGTTCACATGTAGCTGCTGGCGGTTACACAAGGACCCACCCTTCACATGGGAGGCCCAAGGTATAGAATGCAAACTCATCAGTGGGAAGACCTAAGCTAAAAAGGAGAGTGCCTGGAAGAGAAATTCACGGGCAGAAAGGGCTGGGTGCTGGCATTTCGGAAATCTGGAATACGAGAGTTATGGGTTCAGGGAAGTTTGCACCAAAGCTCGGGAAAGAACATTGAAGAGGCCAGTCCACAGGAAGCAAGGGTGGGTTCCTTGCAAAGACGCTGGTGTGTGGACCTTTTAGGGTGAAGCTTCGTGTTGCAGTGGAGACCCCAGGATGACGGAAATGTCAGGAATGTGGGGCATTTGTTGAGCAAAGCTGTAGGGCACGGAGGGAAGCTGTCAGAAGAGAAGCCATGTTGCCTTGAATAGAAAGGTCATAAGGGGAGGTTGCAAAGCCCATTAGAGTTAACTGGATGCTCTCCACCCTCACTATTGGATGTAGAACCACTGGTTTCCATGTTTGTCTTTCTGGTTCTTCCTTTGGTCTGATCTTTCCTGCTATTCTCTTTTGTTTATTCTGCTCCACTATATATTGGCGGGGGTGTGAGCTGATTTTTGTTAATTCTGCAGAACCTCACACTTAAATGCTTACCTTAGCTCTCAGAAGCCTTGGAACACCAGTTAACAGGGTTGGGACAGAATATAGGGGCTTGCACAGTTTGGTTGTACATGTTTTCCACTATGAGTTGGCCATAAGCCTGTGGTACCAGGGGTCAAATGCAATTATTTGAACCTGGACTGTGCCTGTCCAGGCTCATGTGTTCAAACACGCGGCATCCAAACAGTGGTGCTGGAGCGTAATTGGCAGATCACCAGAAGCAGGTCTGATCTTTCCGCCTTCTACATCACCATGATGTGAATGGGTCTGCCATGCCTTCCTGCTGCCATGCCTCACCACGAGGCGCTGAAATCTTCTCAAACTCTGAGACAGAACAAGCCAGTCCTCCCACACAAGTTGCTCAGCCACGGCCTCTCATCCATGCAAAGAAGAGCAAGGTTGTGTTTATATTCCTCCTTCGTGCTTGCATGGCTGTTTTGGAGTTTATTGGCTACGTCACACTCTGAATTAGTATGTTGGGGCTTTCTTCTTTGCACTCTTGTGCCCCTTCTGTGATGCTTGAGTGATGGTGATGATACCTTATCTATTGATTAATCCTCAGCACGGGGTCCTCTGTAGCCATCCCATCCTAGCCCGTGACAAATAGAGTTTGTCTAATGATACTAGTTTTCCAGTGTGATAGTTAAGGAGATTATTTAATGAGGCTGAAGCCAATGTTACTTAACATAACATTACAGCATTATTTAATAAAACAAATTTTAAAGCGATGCCGGGGAATTAAGTGCATAACTCTCATTATTGTGAATGGTTGTTGCATACCTAATTCCCCTGCTCAGCGCACTGCAATCTCGGCCGCAGCTCCTCCTCCTATGGAAATGAGCTCCCCGAGCATCTGCGCAAAGCATGCTGGCCACAGGTATAAATAACCGTGGTGTTGTTTCTTTGCGTATGCAGAAATTAGCCCTGACCCTGATAGAGGTAACGGCTGCATATAGATTCAGTTTGACAATTAGTGGCATGTAAGGGTCATTACCAAGGAAATGAGGTAAACATCTAATTAGTTTTTATTGACTTTCACACCCTGGATGTAAATCTTGGGACTAGGTAGGACTCATCACCCGCTAGGGCCTCCACACTGGCGTTTATGCGCGTTCCGTGGGATGGTTTCTGTGTCCAGTGGCAGCTGCTGAGTGTGTAGGCTTGCAGGGGATGCACTTTGCCTGGAACACAGGTGGTGAGTGACGCTCTCCCTAACAAGCTTTGGGCTGTGTGCTTTACTCTTGACTTCAGCGAGAAGAATTGAAGAATCCGGGGTTCGGAGATTGGGGAAAGTCTGACTGGAGCAGAGGCAGCCTCCGATGTTCTCTCAGTGGCCATGAGTCGCACAATGGGAGTATGCTGGGAGTTTGCTTGAACATAAAAGGCTGGCCTTTAAATGTACAAGTAAGCACGTCGGGACTTTTTTTGGTTGAGCCTTGGCAGAGACCTAAGAGAACCTGGGTTGATCCAAAGAGTGAAGTGAATACATTAGCCTACATAATGGAGAAGTCACCAGCGTAAGTGCAATGTGCCCTCCCCAGGCACCTGCCCCTCATCTCCTCTTCTCTTCTGCCTCTGGCAGGGAGTGCCCCCCCCCCCCAACAGTGCTGCTCCACACAGCTCAGGACACCGTGAGCAGTCAGCACCGATCTGAGACGAAACAGATGAATGACTTCATGGTGGACACACCCACACAGGCTGTTTCCAGAACATGTTAAGAGGATGTGAATGTAATGTTTCGGGCCAAGAAGGCAGCGAAGGGAGGAAGAAGAGTTTGTTTTCCAAATCCCAGCTCTCGAGTCTGGAAGGAGTTTCATACAGTGTAAAGAAAATCAACTCAGACTAAATAAAGGAAGAGTGACTTCATGCTGTTGGTACGAGGCACATGGAAATCATTAGTTAAAGGTCCCTAATATATATGCTCAGAAGGGGCCTCAATACCAGTACTTATAGGAATACTTGCTCAGCGTGTGTCCCAGTGTGGTTGGCCCAGAGGATGCAGGCTCTCATTCAGGTGAGTAGGGAGAATGTTACCCATTTGCATTTATACATCACAAGTCACAATTCTTGCCGGTTCTGAGGGAATTTCCTTACTATTGTGCAGTGTGGTGACAGCTGGGTCTGGGGTGAGTTAGATAAGACTTAAGTTTGTACCAACCTGGTAGAAGGAGCCTGGGCATGTGTTTAGGACATAGTTCTGTATACTCATTCTGAAGGATCATATATGTTCAGCTCTTTTGTTGATCAGCTTAGCACCCTGCCTTTAAGACGGCTGAGCCTCATGGATTTCGCTTACCCGCTAGCGATAACACGGCCAGCTTGGCAGGTGCTATGGTGTTCCAAGAGCTTGGGAGTTCTCCCAGACGGAAAGTAGTGTGGCCAAGGGACATACATGCAGTCTCATGCGTTCTAGCATGACGTTCTAGCAGGACGTCAGGCAACTGTGGGGATGAAAGCTGGTATTGTGCAGCCAGAGAGAAGTGGGGAGGGAAACGCACACTCCAGACATTTCTGGGTCAAGTTGGGCAGATTTAATGGCTTGAGAGACCTAGCAGGTGTCAGAGGAAGAAGGTGGCGTGTAAGCGTGAGAGGCTGAGTGCTGGATAGGGAACCACTTTCCTTCTCTCAGACACCAGGATGAGTGGAGTTACATAAGAACAGGAAGCCAGAAGAGACTTGTTACAGTTCCAGGGAAGGTCACACCGGAGCGAGATCCATCCTCCAAGAAGAGGCCCAAACTCAGCCGGATGCAGGAGAGGGACTGTGGGATGCAGCCATCGAAGTCAAGGGAAGAAAGGTGTACAAATGGCCAACGCGTTGGCCACCATGGGCTATGAAGCCATCAAGCATCCAGAAGTCATCTTCTGAATTACAAGGGCAAGGGCAGGATCCATAAGGCATCGTAGCAGATCATGTGACCACCAAACTAGGAATGCTGGAACAGAGGAAGGGCAGTGGAACTGCAGAGCTGTCTGGATGAGACTTTAGCGATCCAGGTTCTGCGCAATGGCAGTATGGGAAGAAAGGTGAGAACTTATCCCATCAAATAAGGGGGTGAAAATTCATGTGCATATTCACGCTTAGCTTGCCAGCCAACTAACTTCTAAATAACCAAATAAACACAAATTTGAAATTAGGCCCGTGAAAAAAAAATTTTAAGTTAGAATTATTGGCCCCTGAAGGAGCGGGATGAAATGAGTCTTCCCAGCCTCAGTGATCAGAACTGATTGAGGCAAGCACATCAATGGATGCTCACAGCATGTGATGAAGGAGCCCGCTGGAGAGGTTGTCCACACCACGGAGAAGTCCAGTGTCATGGTTACTTATTAATTACTGAGGGCAAAGGAAGACTTAATAAGTGGGGAGGCTGACAGACACTCCAGTGTGGTTGGTGATCAAGCTTGAGAGACTGAACAAAGGACTTGGTGACTTCACAAACCCCAGTGGACTGAGCAGTAAGGGGACATTGCCTCATGAACATGATTATCCAGGATCAGATAGAGGGGTCGTCTGCAAATTAATTGCCCAGATGTACCAGGAGATCAGTGTCTTGGCAGAAAATAGAGACGAAGTCTGGGGAGCTATTCCAGATTCGAGGGGATTAAAGGAATCTTGCAACCCAAAGAATTTCTGATCCTTAATTACCCTGAATTTTTTTCCTGGATTAAAAATTAAAGCAGATATAAAAAGAATTATTGAGACAATTGAAAAAATTGACTATGGAAATAATTTCAGATAAGATCAAGGTCATGTAACTGTCACCAGGGTGGAGGCACAGTGAGTGATACCGTGTCACAGTGGACAAGAGAAGGCTCACTTGTTTTTTCCCCCTGCTTTTCATGTGTTTGTGTATGTCTCTGTGTGTATGTGTTTGTATGTGTACATATATATAAGTGTATGTGTATACCTGTATGTATGCATGTGTGTGTAGGTATGTGTGTGTATATCATGTATGTGTGTTTGTGTGTATATATGTGTGTATGCATTTATGTGTGTTTGTGTGTATATATGTGTGTATGCATTTATGTATGTATGTGTGCCTATATGTGTGTATATGTATGCATATGTATTTTGTATGTGTGTTTGTATGTGTGTGTATTGTGTATATATGGGTATATATATATATGTATATATATATATGTGTGTGTTTAAATGCGTGTATATATGTGTATGTGTGTGTATATGTATGTATGTGTGCATGTATTTATGTGTGTATACATGTCTGTGTCTGTATATATATATATTTAAGTGTGTGTATGTATGTGAGTATATGTTATGTATGTATATATGTTTGTATGCATATGTATATGTGAATGTGTGTATATATGTATGTGTATATATGTGTATATGTATGTGTATATATGTGTGTGCATGTGTATATCTATGTTTATATATGTATGTGTATTTATGTATGTATGTGCATGTGTATACATATGTGTGTATGTATGTGAATATATATGTTATATGTGTATATGTGTGTATGTGTGTATGAGTTGTATATGTGCATGTGTGTATATATGTATGTATATATATATGTGTATATATATGTGTGTGTGTGTATGCACTTATATGTGTATGTGTATGTATGTGACTGAGGTTGATAGCGGTGATCACTGCTGATTGCTCTTCCATCTTATTCATCACTCAGTGTCTCTCATTCAAATGTAGATCTAACCAATAGGCTGACTCTTGTTCAGCCTAGGGATGAACCCCTAGTTCATCCCGGGGATCCCAGTCTCTTCCTTCTGAGCCTGGGACTGTGGCCAAGTCAACACAGCTGTCCAGGATTTACACAGGTTTCTGAGGGGGAGTGGTGAGGGATCCGAACTCTGCTCCTCATGCTTGTATAGCTAGTACTTTACCATTGTAGCCATTCCAGTCACGGTGTCTGCTTTTAAGGACATATCATTGATTTGTTTAATAATAAAGTGACCCAATAGCTATGAATCTAACAGCTCAGTGAGATGGTGCAAAACTGTACAAGTGTGTGTGCATGGTTACTATGTGTGCATGTATATGTATTTGTGTGTGTTCATGCATGTGTATGGATATGCATATATGTGTTTGGTGTATTTAGTGTGTATATGTAGGTGTGCATTTGTATTTATATATGTGTGTTTATATGTTTATGCGTGTACATGTGTGTGTATGTGCATTGTACCCATTTCCATGGGCACTCTAGTGTGTATAACACCCATCTTGCAACTAGTATGTAGGAATAAGAGTTTAGAAGTAACAAGTTGGGAAAAGGGGGGGATATATCTGGAGGCTGCCAGTGTCTACCCAAAACACATGTGTGGGTGTGGATGTAAATCAGAGGCAGACACTCTAATGTGGGAACTGATCCTTCAGAAACAAGAGCACACGCTCATGAATATGCGTGCCCAAGATTCTTTTGGTATCAAAAACAAGCAGAGCAGTCCAGAAACAAACTGACTATCTGCCCATCAAAGATTAAAATTTGGGACATTTATAATGCGGAATTTTATGCCGCTATTAGAAAGGATGCCTCTGGCAGAGTGATGGGTGAGATATGACAAACTACTAAAATCTGCCCCAGATGCTGATGAGAAAAACATCCCTTTAAAATGCAGGGCTCCCGGAGAGAAAGTGAGTTCTCTCCGCAGGACAGCACCAATGGCTGCTGGGAGCCCAACACAGAGGCAGGAACAGGCAAGAGGGACTGGACCTCAGCACCTCTCAGTGATGGCAAACCCAGTCACTTTCATCCTGAAACAGGAGCGCAAATACTGACCACCTCCACGAGAAATGAGGTGCTGAGTCTCCTTCAGGGCACTGCACAGTGCACAGTGGTGGGGGTAGGAGTGTGGGGTGAGGGTATGGGCAGGGTGGGTGAGGTCTACTTAGATCGAGAGGAGGTTCTGAGAGGGAAAGTTTGCCCTGGAAACCCATGACCCCAGACTTCAATGCTGTGCGGGCTGAGCTGGCATGGCAGTCCACCAGCCTCACGTGTGGTTTTGAGCTGTCCTTACTAGTGCTGTTCTGACCACTGCAGAGGAAAAAGGGAATCCCTCCTCCCATACAGAAAGCAGGAATTTCTGTGCTGGTTAGTCTTGTCAACTTGACAAGGATGGAGTTGCCTGGAAAGAGGAAACCTCAACTAAGGAATTTCCTCCATCAGACCGCCAATGGGCCTGTTTATCTGTTTTTTTCCTTGATTGATGATTGATTATGGGAGTGTCCAGCCCATTATGAGTGGTACCAACCCTGGGATGCTAATCCTGGCTTGTACAAAAGGCAAGCTGAGCAAGCCATGAGGGGAAAGCCAGTACTCATCCTTCCTCAATGGTGTCTGCTTCAGTTTTGGTCTCAGGTTCCTCCTGCCCTTGCTTTATTTGACCATGAAAGCTTTCCGTTACCTGAAAGTGTAAGCCAAAAATTGCCTTCCTCTTCCAAGTTTGTCTTGGTCAGTGTTATGTATGTCACAACATCAGAAAGCACTTTTTTTGTTGTTTTTTTTTTTGAGACATGGTTTCTCTGTGTAGCCCTGGCTGTCCTGGAACTCACTCTGTAGACCAGGCTGGCCTCGAACTCAGAAATCCTCCTGCCTTTGCCTCCCAAGTGCTGGGATTACAGGCGTGCACCACCACCGCCTGAAAGAGGCACACTCTTAAACGACATTCCAAGTGGGCACAAAGGCAGCTCGTTGCCACGAGCAATGGGGAGCACAGTGACAGCTGTGTGATGGTCGGGGTGTGCAGTCGCTCTATAGTTCCTAGTTCCATCTTTGTTGCCAGGATAAAATATCCTGGGAAAAGGAACTGAGCTCATGTTTTCAGGTCATAGCCCCTAAGGTCAGGGAAGCTGCAAAGGCAGGGTAGTGTAGTCACATTCAGAATGAATGAATGCTTGCCAGTGCTTACCTACACAATCCTGGGCTCCAAACCCCAATGAGCCTCACACTTTCAAGTGTGAGGTCTTCCCACATCAATTAAGGCAAGTCACGACCTTAGGTCAACTTCATTTAGACAATCCCCGTGACCACTTGAGTACCGGATATCTTAATGTTCTTAAAAACCTGATGTGCTTTAAAATAATTCTTTTATGAAATGTTATGACGTCACTGGGAGACAGGTATCTCCTTTTACGTTTTATATTTTTATCATCATGATACCTGATGTGGATACGCAGCAGAGCTTAGTACAGGAGCAGCTTCCATTTCCTGATACCACATGCCTTCCTGAATAACCTGATCAGTACCCCGTGAATCACCAACTCCTCAAAGTGGGTTAGAGTGGGCAATCCTGTGCCTGGCCCTGAACCAGCACCCATCACTGTTCCCTCTGAGCTTTCTAGATTGCCTCTTTAGCAGTGTGCAATGACCAGTCCTCAGGCAAACCATTCTAGCGTATTGCTTAGCACCAGCCTCTCACTCCACATTCTCTGTCTCAAAAGAACGCTCTACTTGAAGCCAAGGGTGTGTGAATACACCTGACCAAGAGCTTCAAAGACTGCAACACCTTCAGTTCACTCTGTTCCTTGAGCAGAATCCCAGCATCCTCTTGGTTTCTTGCCCTTCCCACGAATTTAAGACTTAGCTGTCAAGAGTTCTGTTGTTAGCGAGGAGTAACATTGAGATGGATGAGTGAAGCAGGGACCATGCTAGCCTGCTCATTAAAGAGGCCGCTAATAAAACTATGGCACAAGGCACTTCTAATTAGTTAATTAAAATCCCCATCTGAGATCGGGATGAGTTGTACAGAAATCTGGCCAATTAAACTTATTAATTGCTTCTTTAATTTGTTTGGTTGTCCTTGTTGTTAAACTAGAACATATGTTCTATAAAAATAAATAAATAAGCTGACTCCCCTGCCCCACTGACCCCACAGTGCTGATAGTGCTGCCTCCGAACTCAGAGGCCTTGGGGCGGGGGGCTGAGTGTGCTGGGGTTGGCATGAGCTGTACTTCCATCTTCCTGCCTGATCCCTGTGGTCTCCAGCCTCAGCAGAAAAGAATGGAAATCTCTAGAGGTGGCTAAGCTACCTGTCCACTGCAAACATGCAGTGACTGGAGCAGATCACAGCTCAGCTCCAGATACCAACACAGCTGGCCTCCACTCCAGACATCAGCCCAGCCCCCACTTCAAATATCAACCCAGCCCCAACTCTAGACATCAACCCAGCCCCCACTCCAGACATCAGCCCAGCCCCCACTCCAAATATCAGCCCAGTCCCCACTTCAAATATCAACCCAGCCCCCACTCCAGATATCAACCCAGCCCCCACTCCAGATATCAGCCCAGCCTCCACTCCAGACATCAGCATAGCCTCCACACCAGATATCAGTTCAGCACCCACCCCAGACATCAGCACAGCCCCTACTCCAGCATGACATCTACACTGCACCCACTGAAGATAGCAACAAAGTCTCCACTCCAGGTATCCACATGGCCACCCTCCATGTCTCTTTTCTAGCAGCTTTGAGGTTTGGTACACTGCCCACTTACCTTGAACAGCTCCATGGTTATAGTTCGTCTAGGGTTCTGATCCAACATTACAGTCAATTTTGAATGCTTTTTATTATTCCAAGAAACTACATACCCTAGCCTTCTCCTTTATCTCTGCAACCCCAATGCCTAGCCCACAGCAGCTGTAACTCTAGCTCCTATTGTTGTAAAGGATGCTTTATTTTTAGTGTGTGTGTGTGTGTGTGTGTGTGTGTGTCTGCTCACGTGCATTCACATGCCCACGGAGACCAGAAGAGGGAGTTGGTTGTGCTGGAGCTACAGTTTCAGCAGGCTTTTAGCTTCCCACATGGTGCTGGGAACTGGATTTGTGTCCTCTGCACGAACAGCACACTATCCTAATACAGCTGGGCCACCTCTCTGGCACCACCTTTCCTGAAGGTTTCATGCATGTGATTACACAGTACATTGGCACAGTTCATGTGCGTGCTGGTGGACATCCATTCTTCACTCCTTATTCAGGTCTACCCTAGGCTATCATGTTATTTATTCTTTCACTTTCTTGCTCCTACTTTGGCCAGACAAGAGCAGCACTGCTCTGAACACAGGACACCTCTGTAACCGTCTTCATTTCTGTATCTGCATAAGGTATCTACGAGTGGCGTTAATGGGTGGTCCATAGGATAAGTCTGACCCTTTGAGGGCCAGATGGGCTGTTCTCTCCACGGTGTGTTGTTTTATATGCCTGCCACTATCGTGTGAGAGTCCCCGTCTCTCCCCATCGGCTCCCACTCCGTGAGTACCTGGTGTCTCTCTGACAGGATGATTGACATTACTCTGGTGGCACTGAGCACCTTTTTATGGGCGGTCGCCCATTTGTGCGTCTTCTTTGGAGAATCTGTCTATTCATATCGTTTGCCGGTTTCTAAGTGGAATCATTTGCCTTTTTATTATTGAATTATAATAGCTCTCTGTAGCACCCAGATGCAAGTTCCAGCTTACGCATGGCGTCTCTCTTTTTTTGTGAAACCTTTGCAATTTCCTGGTAGTCATTCAGGGCATAATTTTGGGGTGAATTTGTGGTGGGGTCCATCCATGTCTCCTTGTTATTGTTTTCTCTTGCATCAAGTCTAGCAGATCACTGCTTAGAGTACGTTATGAACATTTTAAACTTTTTCCCCTCAGAGTTCTGCAGCTTCAACTTGTGTTTCCATTTTAATTTTGTTATACATTGTATACAATCCAGATGTATTGTTCTACACAGGTGTCCAGCTGTCTTCGCTCAGTTTGCTGTGAAGTGTGTGCTATCCTTGTTGAACTATCCTGTGTCTGACTGGGAGTGAGCCATCTGTTGTGGAAAGGTTCATGTCACCAGCAAATCGGTCTGAGGCCAGAGCTGACTATCCTGATGACTGCAGCTTGGGAGGAGGTTGTGACAGGGGAACATGTGAGTCCCTCACAGTTGTTTTCTTCCTTCCATCTCATCTCCAGATAACTGTTAGTTATATTGATCCCACTATAAAACACAGGACACAGCCTACTTCTTGCCACACTGTGAAGTTTGCCAAGGATGCCCCTTTCTCATCTCCTTCCAATACTACTCTCTTGGGCTTTGCTAATCACAATCAGCTTTTTAGTTGAGAGAGAGAGAGAGAGAGAGAGAGAGAGAGAGAGAAACAGAGAGAAACAGACAGAGACAGAGAGACAGAGGAGAGTGGCAGAGACAGAGAGAAACACAGAGAGAGGCAGAAGCAGAGATACAGAGAGATGCAGAGACAGAGAGACAGCAACAGAAAGGGAGAGAGATACAAAAAGAGAAACAGACACACACAGAGAGATAGACAGAGAGACAGAAAGCGAGAGGGAGAGAGAGACAGAGAGACAGAGAGAGGGAGTACAGAGTATGTTCCGTAGGATTTGCAAATCCAAATTGTGAAGGTCAGAGGACAGCTTTGGGAGTGAGTTCTCATTCCCACCCACTTTCGGCTCTGTGTGTCCTGCCTGCTGGTTCCCATCACTATCAGGTGGGTCACCTCTGTGGAGGCTACAGGTTTGCACCACTTCACCTCGTACTGCTCAAGGACGGTTCCTGGAATGAAGCCCGGTCTGCCAGGGTTGTCTGGCACGTGCTTTCGACTGTTGAGCACTCAGAAAGATCAGTTCTTCTTGTCAGTTCTGGGTCCCTCCAAACGACCTGTGTTTTACTGCCAATAGAGTTTGGTTATAGGTGTGCTAGAAATAATGGTGCCCTAGCAAACGTGAGTCTGGGAGCCTGGGGTGGCAGGGCCCTCTCATTTGGGCCTTCTTGATTTCTCCGATCATGTTTTATTGTATCCAGAATGTTTATAACACAACCATTTTGCTAAAAAAATATTTTTGTGTCTTTTATTAGTCCAGTGCTATTAAGAATGGAGACATTTTCCCACTTTTACGTTACTGTGCTCATTACCGCTGCATAAAAATGCAATATATTTCCTGCACTGAGTTTACATTTTGTATACTGGATAGAATCATTTATTATTTCTATGGCCTTTTGTTCCATAGGATTTGCATATCCAAATTGTGCTATCTGGAAGAAGGGGTGGTCATAGCTCTTCCCCCCCAATCTAGAAGTCACGCATTTGGTTTTACCGTTTGATTGCCTTGCTATCGTCTTCCAGCTCCTGGTGTTGAGAGGCAGAGCAGAGGAGATGCCCTCAGTCCTGTACATGGCTCCCAGTGAGCTTCCTTGGCTGGAGAAGTCCTTTACCAAGTCAAGATGTCTCCCAGCTCCCAATCCCTAATGTGCTCATGCCATGTAGGCCAAACCCTGGTGGAAGCCTTCCCGTGTTCACTGAGATGACGTTACAGGCATGTGGTTTTTTTCCCCATGGACTTTAAGTATTCCCTTAGTGGGCCTCAGAAACGAGACCAGCTGTGGAGTTCAGAGAGGGTCTCAGCTGGTCTCAGTGTGGACTTCTTTCCATATACCCCTCCACGGAGTTTATCAGCTCTTGGTTGGGTCTTGTACAAAAGTTTCAAAACCGTTCCTGAGAGAATTTCAGGTTGAGCTTTTTTATTGTGTTGTGGCCAGGCTTTGGTGCCCACCACGCTGGTCTCAGGGTAATGCGGAAAGTTTCATCTCTGCTGTTTGATCATCTTTCTCCCATCTGTGTTCTCAAGTCACCTGTGGCTCTTCTCAGAGAGAAGGCTCACACCAAAACTTGAGGTCCCCGAGGCTCTTTCTGGCTTAGTGTTCTAAAATCCAAAGCTCCAGGCAGACAGTACATATGGAAAAAAACTAAATATCTGGTGACCCTCCTGGGAGGGTAGTCAGAAAGCGACCCATTCAGGGAAGAGTCACTGCTGGGTGCCAGGGAAATGGCCTCATCTCCTGTTTCATGGATGAGCCACTGAGCAGGCCAAGCCACAGGAACCCAGGGAACATGCTGGGGCCCAGACAGAGACCGTGCTGGGCCCAGAGCGTAGAGGATCCAGCAGTTGCCGTAAGGCTGTTACTGGCCACAGGAAATAGTCCTTCTTGTATATCAGTCCATTGAGTTTGTGTGATTGCTGAAGCAGAGGTGGTGTGAGGGGCCATTACCAAATGAGGTCAGAGGACACAGCTAGAGCCAGAGTATGGGAGCAGAGAGGAGCTCTAGGCCATGGTGCGGGGAAAACTCTTGTAAATGGCCTAAGCGGGGTTCCTCAGCAGTGTGATGCCTCAGCTATGGGTGGCTCAGAGGCCCTCGCCTTCACCATCATCTTCTTTGTATTTGTGTCACTGTGACCACAGGACCAAATGAGTATACATTAGACAGGCAGAGACAGGGTTCCTCATGTTTGAGAGGATAAGAACCTGAGGATCAGAGATGCTGGCCAGGGCTCTCACCAACCATTCTTGTTTTGCAAATGCATGCCTCTGAAGATTAGTGCCAGGAAAAATCAATGCCTGAGGAGGTCATCCTCACCTGCTGTTGCCACAAACAGGTGACCGAAAAGATGTCTGCTGTACGGGAAAATTAGCTCATGGGGTCACCCAGTACTTGCTGTGTGGGCATCTGAGTTCAACCCTTTAGATCCAGGTGTGGTAGTGTGAACTCATGATCCCGACGCCAGGGAGGTAGAGAGGTTCTAAGGGGTTCCTGAACAGCCGGTTAGCCAGCTTATCAAGCTCCAGGTCCAGTGAGGGACTTACTACAAAAACAGAGGTGGGGGAGGAGCAACCAACAAAGATGCCCAAAGTTGATTTCTGAACTCTATATACATGTGATACATGTGCGCACACATGTATAGGTGCCTGCCTGTAAATGTGCTCATACACAGGAATATGTGCATACCACACATATACACACACACACATGTGCACACACTGCACACACTTATGCACACGCACACACATGCAAATCTGCCTGTTTATAAATGTGCTCATACACATGCTCATATACATGAATAGGTATATACCACACACATGCACACACACCACACACACCACACATGTACACATATATGTGCACCCACATGTGCACAATACTACACATACCACACACATGCACACACACACACTATACACACATACACTACACACATGTGCATACACACACACACACACACACACACACACTCACACCCTGATTTCCCATATGACTGTGCATTGATTGGAGTGGTTTGATGGTCTCCTCTGGACTCTGCTTGACCATTTGAAACTACTCTCCCAGGCTAAGAACTGGCACACCATTCCATCCACAGCACCTTCCACTGCCCAAATCAAATGTGGGACCAAATCCCAAACCCAGGAGCTCTAGAGAGCCTGATGTTTATTAGAAGGAGCTGAAAAGCGGTAAGCAAGGGTACAGTTTGGGGAGTGGAAAATAAAGAAGGTAAATTAGTCTGTGAAAGAAAGATTAAGAAAGAGAGTGGGGGAGGGAAGAGAGGAGGAGAGGGAGAGAGGGAAAAAGAAGGGGAGGGGAGTGAAGAGGGGGAGGGGAGGATGGGAAGAGGTAGGGGAAGAGGGGGAGGGAAAAGAGGGAGAGGAGAAGGATGAGAAGAGGGAGGGGAAAGGGGGAGGGAGAGAGGTACAGGAACAGCTTCCCATCTGAGGGCAGTCCTGCTTCCAGCAAAGGTCTGTGAGCAGAGACCCAGGCTACTGAGTGGTGGGCAGGTTTGGTGGCTGCCATTGTTGTCCAGGTATTCCCCGAGTGGGGCTCTGCAGACCCAATGGCAGTTTATAGCTTTCTGTTGGGACGAATGAAAATAACCGCTTGATCTCTGAGCGAATATAATTTCCAAGAGCCCAGAAGGTATTATCGGTTAAACAGAATAAAGACGTAGTAAATTTCCAGCTTGGAAAAAAAAAAGCATACTCATTCTTTTCTATGGAAAATAAATGTTAAGTTCTAGGTGGTGTTTTCAGAAGCATTCATTGAGTGGTGAAGGCCTCTCCACCGGGCCTCTCGTGTAAGGGTGATGGACAGCTACCTGAGTTCCTGCGCTCAGAGGGAGCTTTGCCATTCACTGCCTCACATTGCCTCTTCAGTGTAAGGGAGTCTCAGTGTGTTGGTATATGGCTGGAAACATTGACACCCACGTCTTGTGGGTACACAAAGGCTACGGGATAGCATGGTGTGATGGGTATTGTTGGGTGTCAGGTGGCTCAGGGATCCACTGAGATGTGCCTCTGAGTGTGTCTATTGAGAGCATTTCTAGAAGGATTTACTAAAGGGCTAGGCTCCTCCCACAAAGTGGGTGGCACCTTCTGGTGGGGTCTGCAGGAACAATTGCTGCTTTGCTTGCCCACCTCCTGCCTTTGCTGGTGAGCACACCCGCTCTGTTGCTGCCATGACTGTCACCCTTCAATGCCATCAGACCTTCTAACATGAACTGAAGAATGAGTATCTCTAGGAGTCCTCATGGCCATCCATACCAGATAGAAGCTTCTGATGCCACCAGTGTCATGGACTGAGCAGCTGCCAGGTCAGACCTCTCTGGTACACAGCCAGCCATGGATGGACTGATCAGTCCCAATCAGGAAAGCCAAGCTAATTAGCCCCCTCTTTGAGTTCTGTTCCTTTAGAGAATCTGAGTTGCACACAGCTGTGGGAAGAGCCTGTGTGGAATATTTCAGGGCCTGCTCTCTGTCCCCTTTAGGCAGGCTCGTCATTGCGTATCTGGACAGATTTTCGAGGTTGAAGAAGTAACGAGAGATCCTCACTCAAGTCTTCATCTTGCTGAGACATCCAATGCCATGATGCCCACTGATGAACTTAGTGAGGCCTAGTGGTGTTCACTGTGACAGGCACGGGGCTGGTAGGGGGTTACCAGGTGTAGTGTGTAATTATTATGAAAGAGTGCCACCCTGCCAGGCTTCTGCACCAAGTCCCAGCATGTCTGTTCAGGGCGACTTTCTCTCCCAGCTAGCTCTCACAGCATCCCAGCTGTGTTTCCTCTCCACCATAGTCTCTGTAATCAGTGGGAGTTCCATGCTTCTGCCCAGCACACACTCCTTCCAAGTATCTGGTAAAGCTTGACTCTTAAACTTGGATGGCTAACCAAATATATTTATGTATAAGAAAGTCCAAACACCAATTTACAATGATAAGTTCTTAACCCAATATTTTTTTTCTTTTTTCTTTTTTTATTATTCGATATAATTTTTTATTTACATTTCAAATGATTTCCTCTTTTCTAGCCCCCCACTCCCCGAAAGTCCCGTAAGCCCCCTTCTCTCCTCCTGTCCTCCCACCCACCCCTTCCCACTTCCCTGTTCTGGTTTTGCTGAATACTGCTCCACTGAGTCTTTCCAGAACAAGGGGCCACTCCTCCTTTCTTCTTGTACTTCATTTGATGTGTGGATTATGTTTTGGGTATTCCAGTTTTCTAGGTTAATATCCACTTATTAGTGAGTGCATACCATGATTCACCTTTTGAGTCTGGGTTACCTCACTAAGTATGATGTTCTCCAGCTCCATCCATTTGCCTAAGAATTTCATGAATTCATTGTTTCTAATGGCTGAATAGTACTCCATTGTGTAGATATACCACATTTTTTGCATCCACTCTTCTGTTGAGGGATACTTGGGTTCTTTCCAGCATCTGGCAATTATAAATAGGGCTGCTATGAACATAGTAGAGCATGTATCCTTATTACATGGTGGGGAATCCTCTGGGTATATGCCCAGGAGTTTAACCCAATATTTTTAACCTCTCCAAAACACTAGAAATATGTCTGAAGTCATTTGGATATCATGTCTCCTTCCCTGCTCCACTCCCTCCTCTCTCTCCGCCCCTCACTTTCATTAACTCCTCCTCCTCTCTCCTCTCAGTTGCTGGCCTCTCACTGACTCAATGTGAATGGATAGGAAATATCTTGGCAACAACCAGGGATCATTTCATTGCCTTGAACTTGATGGTGATGTTTCTGCCCACGTTCTGTGTGCCCACGGTGAGACTCACAGGGCCGGCTGCTCCCCAGCACGGACATCGCCTCGCCAGGATGGTATGAGGCCACCAACCTTCCCCTAGTGTGCAGATTTAGCTTTTCTGTATAATCCAGCAAGTTGTCTATAGTCCTAGAACCTGGTGCCTACAAAACTCCTGCCTCCCCCAGTGCTCCTGGATGCCTCTGACTTGATGGCTTTGTGGGGATCTCATATCGCCCCTGGCACTCTGGACCTGTGGCTGTTTGCTTAACTGGCTCATTCCATTTCCAATCAAGATAATATCCACTCTTGGTGTAATTCCCGAAGCATTTAGGGAGAGTTCTGGAAGCGAGATGTTCCAGATCTATCTGCACTTGTCTCTCTGCAGATATCGGGCCAAGAGGATTCTCTAGGGCATTTCACGGAGGAAGACTCCCAGGCTGAGGACGCCAGTGAGCAGGAGGCTCCATGGTTCCTTCACTAATGGAGAAGAAGAGATTTCACAATTGGATCACTGCAGGACTGGGCCAATTAGACCTGCATTAGCCATGCTTTAAGGAGGAAGTTTCTCAGTGACACTAGCCTACCTCTTTAACTGTGTCTGCAAGCATAATTCTTACATGTGCCCTTAAGCACACCTGGGGTCTCTGGCTGAGCTGCTCTGCTCCTCCCTCAACCCACACACCCCTCCGCCTCTCTGAGGAAGCCGCTTCTTGACAGGTCTGTAGCCAAATCCCAGATATTGGGCAAGCAGGACCGACCTGTGCCATTTTCTGTGGCCTCAGTACATAGAGCAGGTCACAGAGGCCCTGACAACAATGGGGGGCTGAGAGCGCATCGGTGGTGTGAGCTGGACCTCGGTAGCTTCCGAGTGGACAAAGGGCAGCGAGGAGACCCAGCCCGGCCTTTGGCTCTGGGTCACCCCTCTTTCCTCTGTGCTTTGGTCTCTTCTCCAGTTGGCTTCTCCTTTCTGTCCTGCAGTCTGTTACCCATACCAGGAAGAGGGCTCAGTGCACAGGGACTGATGAAGGCTCAGCACAAGGCAAGCGGCTGCCATGGTTTGAGCAGATACAGTTCTCTAAGGTAAGCTGAGGCCGATGGTTTGGACCCCCAAGCCAGCAACGTGGAGCTGCAGAGACAGGATGATCATGAGGACTGACACTGCTTCCCCATCGCATCTCCCTGGTATACATGTCAAGTTCCAGTACCAATGCCAGCCCACTGCAGGCCAGGGTCTGCTTACCAGGACCTGCTCTCCAGCAGTTCTGCAGGGATGACTTGAAAGCTAGAGTTCCAGATGGAAGACTCAGAGGCCACTGTGATTTGGGGGTCACCCTTGGCCTGCATCCCTGGATATGCTAAAAACCGTGGTCACCCCATTTCCCAATTTCCTGTCCCAAAATCTAATACTTAAAGAGGGTTCTATGTGATGACACCAGGATTGCTTGGGTCATCTTCAGGCCACTGAGGTAAGTCAAGCTTAATTCTGGAGGATTTACTCAAGCACATCTACTGTCAGGAGATGGGCTCCTGTCAAACTATCGAGATATTCTTGTCAGGCTTTAAATTTTTAAAGTATTTAATTTTACAATAGGAACGTCTACTCTGCATTATCCATACAACAAGGAAAGAAAAGGAAAGAAAAAGAAAGAGGAAGGAAGGAAACCTCTCCCTCAAAACTGGAGCATTCCGACTCCAAATCTAAAGATGAAGCCTCACCAAGGCACAATGACAGCGGGAAGCGAACCGACGATTGCGGCGCCAGCCTGTTGACGTTACACTGGTTCAATACCACAGCTGCATAGATGAGAAAACAAGAAGATGGTCAGGAACAATTACCCGTCAAGCAGCTTGATTCTGGAGGATTTACTCAGAAAAGAGCCAATCATGAAGAAAACAGCTGCTTTGCGTGGGGCTTGTTGGAGAGCTGGCTTCTGGAATTGCTTCTGTCGCTAGGAAAGGGTGCGGTCACAGCATGCCAGGACATGTGTGTGTGGTGGGCAGTGGCCACGCCTGGGCCTTGCCATTTGCATACAGGCTACATGTCTGGGAACGGCCTCAGAACTATCGCACGAGAGCCAGTCACTGCTCTATCCTTCTGCTGAATCAGCCTCACTGGCTGATGCAGGAAGATTAGTGCTCCACAGGCGGCTACCTCCATTCTTAGAGCCTTGTCTTGGATACCAGAGTCTTGATTCGATGCTCCTGAAATGGACAGGGTCTTAGGCACAGTTCAGACAGGGCTGTTGTTTACTCTCTGTGTGTGTATGTGTGTGTGCATGTGTATGTGTGTGTGAGAGAGAGACAGACAGACATAAACAGAGAGACACGAAGAGAAAGAGAGACAGAGTGACAGAGAGAAAAACACAGAGACACAGGGAAAGGCACACAGAGAGAGAGAGGGACAGAGAGAGAGTTAGAGAGACAGACAGAAATGTGATATAATGTGTGTGTTATGTGTGTGAATGTGTATGTATGAGTGTGTGTTATATGTGTGTGTGCATGTGTGTGTGTGTTATGTGTATATGTATATTAGTGTGTATTATGTGTGTGCATGTGTGTGAGTGTGTGTTAATGTGTGTGTATGTTTGTATGTGTGTGAGTGTGTGTTATATGTATGTGGTATATGTGTATGTGTTATGTGTGTGAGTGTGTGCTGTGGTAATATGTATGTGTCTGTGTGCTTATACAAGTATGTGCATGTGTAGAGGCCAGAGGTTGTTTTTGAGACAGATTCTTTTACTGAGCCTGGAGCACACTCATCTAGTTGTGAATCCAGGGTCCTTTTGTCTCTGTCTGCCTCCCAAATGCTGGAATAAACATGTGTTTCATATCCAGCTCCTTAGGTGGGTTCCAGGGACTGAACTATGGGTTCTCATGCTTAAAGAACTGGACTTGCCTGTCCTGAGGTACTGGTTACACACCAGGCTGCAGGTCTCAGTATCCCCTTCAGCTTATTGGGCCTCGAGGATTTGTTACAGCATCAGCATCAGCAGCATCAGCAGGATCTAGATCCAGTCTGGAGGAGGGAGAACCCACGGTGTGTCAACCAGCATCTTCCAGTTCCCACGTCCATCCTAGCGGGATCCCACTTCCCTCCTGGAGACGCGTGCTTAATTCTACTCAATGGCTGTTCCTAAAATTTCCTTGCTTGATAAATTACATGTTTCTTTGGGTTTCACACTTGCCAAATCTCAATATTAACTGGCAATGGTTCCTCTTTAGGCCACAGAGTAACACTATCTGTTTAGAATTTATCACCATTGTCTCAACAGTGTGTTATTGTCTCAAGCTCTGTGTCTTGCCTCGAGCATAAAGAAGCTAAACAATGAATTCCAAAATGCTGGCGAAAAACCCATCTCTACAGCATGCTGTGGGAGACGTGCCTTCCTGGGGTGTCCTGGCAAGCTTGTTCCTCTTTTCACCACAGGTCTGAGGGGGTACGTTTAGTGTCTTAAAGTCCACTGACTGTGGAAACCGATAGAAGCCAGCATTCCCAACCATCCAGTTCTCTGTATATTGCCTCGTTCTTATGACGGAGCCAGGTTCAGGACAGAGAGCCCAGGAGCCAGCTAGATCCATTGTTCTCGGGTGTAAGAAGATGAGGAGGAACATGGGGGACGTGAGTCTGTGGAAGCGGCAGCTCTTTGAGGTACGCTGGGAGCAGAAGAAAGTGGGTCCCACTTCCTATGGCTTGATCACTCAACTTAGCTTTTCAACAACAGTTGCCCCCGGGGCAGAAGAGATTCTGGAAGTGCCAAGGTCCAGAGAAAGCAGGGCTGACTTGGATAGCTTCCAAAGAGGCAATTACCAGGTCACCATGGAAACACATCCTTAGCTCTGCTCAGAACCGTGTGGAACGGCAGCTTGCAGGGAGGCCGATGTACACGGTACCCAAATTAGCGGTGTGTGGCTTCATGGTACTGTGGGCTGAGGAGGACCCTGTGCTCTCATAATATGATATAAGGTCGCAGCGGACAGGACTTGGAAGGACGGGGCCGTCCTCTGCTCCATATAGTGGAATATGGTGGGATTACCTGAAGTTCCTTGACTCCCGCGTTATGACTGTAGCCTGGACCATGAGCTGAAGCAAACCCTTCCTGCCCTCCGCTGCTTTTGTTGGGGCGTTCACCACAGTCACAGACTGAAGCTAGGGCCATGGCTCTCAGTTCAGAGCCAAGTTTCATGACCGAGGTACGCTCTGCGGGCATTCAGAGTGCAGCACAGCGCTGCTGCAGGCACTGTCTCTTCCAGCTCAGAAGTGTTTTCTTTGCTCCGGGATTTCAGTTGTTGTTGGGTTGCTTGGGTTCAGTTGTCTGGAGCCGGTTTGATTCTTTACTTGTGGAGGTGGAGGGAGCCCATTTCAGGAATCACCTGCTGAAGCAGAATCTGGACTCGTACTCTGTCTCAGACTGCAGCTGGTCCATTGTAGAAGTGTGGTCTTACTTGGCTATCTGGCTGGCGTGCATCTTCTAATTCTTGGCAGAGCAGCTGCTGGAGCTCTGAGCGCCTCCAGTCTTACCTTCTCTTAGAAATCTGTTTCTTTCAAGACCCTGGCCTTTTAATCTGCATAGAGGAGTTCTCAGGAAACTCAGATTGGCAAAGGCCTTCCAGCGTTGGAGCTCCTTGTCTCCACCTGACTTCCCGTTTCCACCTCTCCAGACTGGACACTGTCACAGTGTGCGGTCATGAATATTCCTTTCCTATTGGCACCCGTTCAGCCATCCTTTTGTTGAGCCTTGCAGTTACTCTTTCCAGATAATGACTGACTGAATAACTCAGTGGGACTCTTAAGAACGAGACTCCCAGCTTCCTTCCTTAGCCCCCTGCCATCATAAATGCTCTCTCAAGGCTGTGGGAGTGCTCTTCTTAGCCAAGTCCTGCTTTCCACAGGTCAAGCCTTTGTTGGCATCCAACATCAAGACCTTCACCTGTGGAGATCCACGATGCCCAGCTTTTCCATAAGATTTGCTCAAACATGTTTTTTTTTTTTTTAATATGCCACATAAGGGGCTCATTCATGAGATAGATTCAAGATGGCCCCACCCAGAAAGGCTTTCTCCACTTGGCCATCTTTAAGGTATTCTATCTTTTTGTAATTTTTTAAAAATTTTGTAAGGGTCTGGCTGGGAGATCAAAAAGTGCTCTAAAATATTATTAAGCAATCTCATGAAAATATAATACATAGGATACACCATTACCACTTGAAAGATAAAACAATAGTTATTTTTGTATTTACAATAGACATCTAGGGTCATCCAACCACATTCTTGTCCTTCATAGGTAGTAGTGATGACACAGAACCAGAAGGAGGCTGCCAAGGGAGAGTTCACCAACACTCTTATCCAGCTATGAATCTGTGACCTACAATAACAATTAGTGTACACTATGGCTGTAACAAAGGCATGAATGTTGCCGGAAGTAACCAACCATTTTCAAGTCGGATTTAAGGCTTACTCCCCAGGGAGAAATATATGCATGGTATTATATATCTGGACAAGAATCTGTTTGGGAAGCTCATAGGCCTTAGCAGGGAGTCTACTACCGTTATTTCATTAAATGGACTGGGTATAAAACTGCTCTCTAAATTCGTGGTATATCCATACAAGGAAAAATTACTCAGCCATTAAAAAAGGTGAGCTATTGATGCATACAATATGTGTGGGTCTGAAAGTAAACAGGCCAAATCTATCATGTGAAACTGAGAAGGCTAGGCAGACTCCACAACAGACTTCAAATTGGCAGTTCAGGAGGCGAGGCCTAAATCTCTGTTTCCAAGAACTGAGCAAGTCCAGGCACATCCGGGCCGGGCCTCAGAAGCCGCCCTGCCACCTGGCCTGAGGCAAGGACAATGGGCCAGCAACAGTTTCCAGACCCCCTAGGCCCCAGGAATGGTTCTGGAATGTCCCTAGAGTAGAGCCAAGATTAAGATAGAGGCCACCTACCTCTTTCCAAAATTCTCCTAATGTGCTTTAAATCAGGCCTTCAAGATCACTTCAGGGTCTCTCTCCATCTTTGTAAATGGTAGACCCCTGAACGCTGGGTTTACCAGCGTTACATTTCTGCAGAATAAAATGCTCTTTTTGTTTACATATTATTTGAGTCTGGGGGTATCATTCTTTGGTGAATCATGGACCCTTGCAAAACCTTGTTGTCTCAAGCTAGAAAGTGGTGAGCCACAGGATAGAGTTTCTTAAGGAGTGAGTGTCACTTGGAATCTAGGGTGGAGACAGTCCATAGAAGTAGGGATTGGACTGCTGGTCTCATTGTGTGCCTTAAATACATGCAGGCGGTGGCGGAACCCTTGCCTAGATGAAGCTGACTTTGATGACAACCTGGGCACCTGCGGGTCATTTAGATTATCCTCTTGTGTTGGCTGCACAAAGTACATCCTTCCGCAGATGCCCTTGAGTTAGATGGAACAGCCTTGGTAAGTATTCCGGTTGTTTCCAGTTCTCCACTATTCATGGTGGTTGCCATGTGTGTGTGTGTGTGTGTGTGTGTGTGTGTGTGTGTGCACACGAGTGATTTCTCTGTCTTTTTTTTTGTCAGCATTTCTGTAAATGGATTTTCTAGAAATGGAATTCTTGGGTCAATGGTATGCACAGTTTAATTTCTAAATGACGCTGTCCAACTGTTCTGCAAAATTAAAAAAAGCCAACCTCAACAGATAACCTCAAAGTGTCGTTCCAATGGCCTCTCACTGGCAGGGAGCAAGAACTCATCCCCCCTTCCCCCTCCCCGCCCCCTTGCATCACTGCTGCAAGATAACAAGGCAGACACCATGCTATTTCTGCTCTGGTAATTGGGCGGCTGGCCCTGTCCATCTAAGGTCAGTGGTGTGGCTATGGCCAGCTGCCATATGAACAAGCCTCTCTTTCTGAGGGGATCCTTGAGTAGAAGAGGGTGGAGGGTCCCATGTATGCAAAATGAGTCCAGTGGCCACTGTCTGGAGGTTTCTGTTTGATGATGTCTGCGCTCTGGCTCTCCAGCCTGTATCTGCCATCTGCCCCACCACAGCACGTCCAGTGCAGACACCCTAAGTCAGAAGTGATGCCAATAGAAACTTGCAGCTGTTCATACTGGGGGGGGGGGCTCTGCCTCTTTCACCCCATCTAGCAGATGTGAACTCTTGGCCAGAAGCTGTTGTGTCTGTGTTGTGCAGGATTCTGCTAGGCTGCACTTGATCTTTGACTCAAAGTTCTGAGATGTAAATTTACATAGCAGCTGTTCCCCCAAGCCCTGGTAAATGCTTGTGTTTGGATCACAGCTCAGCCAGCCAGCCAGCGGCAGGTCCTCTCCACACACAGCTGGACTGACTGCTTCTCTCTCTCCTGTAGGAACCCCAAACAAAGGCAAAATGAGGTGGCTCTCTGGGAACGTTCCAATCTCAGAGCTACCTTCCTCCCACAGTCAATGAAAATTCTTTCCTTTTGCTCATCAAGGCAGAGGCAGGCCACTCTTCAGTCTTGAAGGCGGAGTGGCCAGGTTTTGTGGTATCAGCCCCACAGAGAACTGTGTTGGAATCTGATCTTAGCTGAACTTCTTCTTCCTGTCAGGAAATACAGGGCCAGTGGAAGAGGCTTGAATGTAAAATGCGTGGTCTGTAAGAAAGACCTTCTTTCTTTGTCTCTGGTTGGTTTCACTTACAGCAAAACAGCTCTTTGAAAGCAAAACATGCTTCTCACGTTTCTCCAGCTCAGGCTAGGTATTCTTATTTTCCTCTCAGGTTCACCTCAATGGAGACAGGCTGCAGGCTTCCTTTCCATGATACCATGGGGTTAGAAGCACAGGTTTCAAATTCATCACATCAGGTTTTAAGACGAGCATTTTTTGAACACTTGCAAAGAGCCCCCGGAAAGACAACAGTCCACAGCTTCCAGACATAATACTGATTCTCCCTTTTCCTTGGCTGAAGTCACTGGAGGATGGAGCCAGCTCCTGCTCCTGGAGATGCAGGTGATGAGAAAGCCAGCTGTGCGTGGCCTGGCTGCTTTTTAACAGGGCAGGCAGGGCTGCGCTTGTCAAGATACACGTGTGTAGCACAGCATGGCTGGCATGACAATACCGATGGTGACACAGCGAACATGGCCTAGACTATTTCTGTATTCTCTTCAATAGGGCAGAGTCCCACTGTGGGACACAGTCATCTCAAAGGACACGGTCTACTTTATAGGATAGGTGCTACTCTACAAGATGGAAGCCACCTGAAGGATGTGGGCAGCTCTACAGGCAAAACAGGGTGCAAAACAGGGTGTATCTGGGATACAGGGGCCATTAAAGCTGCTCCCATAGTGATGGACACTTTGCACTTCCCACCCCCCCAACTGTGTGTGTCCCCAAGGGTCTCTTGGAGTCTCCACCACTCTCCATGTGTACATTGGAGCTCAGACTAGCATGACTGGTCATCACATGGTTCAAGAGCACGTGTTTGCAGAACTCATAGAGGGCTGTGGCAGAAGCACCCAGGGCAGGGATCAGAAGACAAGGAACTGAGAGTGACTACAGGGATGATTTTGCCCCTGGTGTCTTAGGAAAGCCTGTTTTTTCACTCAATGGAATTTTCACATTATGGTGCAGACTAAGTAAAGTATGAGCTAATCTCTCCACTGACTATTCATTCATTAAACAGAAGCTTAGCTAGAGTTACTGTATTGTAGCTAAATGTACCCAGGTTGTAATGTCAGTCAAAATAGACAAATCCCTCTGTGATTTTCCAGCAAGAATGACAAATGTCAATCAAATAACAACATAACAGGTATACACTATAAATGGAGGCATGTGTCCCCGTGAACGGAGACATGTGTCCCTAAGAATGAGAGTGTGTGTTCCTATGAATGGGGGCATGTGTTCCCTTGAGGTTTCCAAGAGTGCAGACAACATATGCAAATATCCTGAGGTGTGAGGGACCAGTGAGCATGAAGGTCTGGCTGTAACAGAGTCCTGAGGGAATGGTGGTGTCACAGCTGGAGGGATAGCAGGGGCCTAGCAGTTAACTGGGTTGTTTGGGTCTCGAGGGTGGGAGGATGGCTAAATCATTGAGGGCTCAAAGTCAAGCAAAGATGTGGTTGTATGACCCATCATGGCTCTCTCGGGGACATGTATGCCATCAGTGGGCCTGTGCATGAGCCGCATGTGAGTGTGTGTTTGTATGTGTGTATGTGTGTGTGTGGTGTGATGCATGTGGTACGTATGTGTGTGTGTGGTTTGAATGTATAGGTGGTGTGTGGTGTATGTGTGGTGTGTATGTGGTATGTGTGTGATGTGTGCATGTGGTGTATGTGGTGTATGTGTGTGATATGTGTGGTGTATGATGTGTGTGTGTGTGCATGGTGTGGTGTGTGTGGTGTGTATGGGTGGTGTGTGTGTGTGTTATGTGTGTGGTGTTTGGAGCGTGAGTGTGGTGTGTGTATGTGGTAAATGTGTGGTGTGTATGTGATGTTTGATGTTTGGTGTGTGTGTGGTGTGTATGTGGTGTGTAATATGTGTGGTGAATGTGTATGTGTGTGGTATGTACATGTAGTGTATGTGTGTGTATGGGTGGTATATATGAATTTGTGGTGTGTGTGTATGGTGTGTGTGTAAGTGTCAACTCTGCACTGAGATGTATCATAACGTTCTCTAGAAAGTGATTATGGGCCCCAAGACAGCTTTCTAGTCAGCTGAAGAGCCAAGGGCAAACTAAAAATTACCATTGTGTTTTCCTGGGGAAATAGATGAAAAACACTTGTTTATTTCAGATAGGATGCTGGAGGTCAAAGAAGTGACCCCACTAAGTCCTGCTGTTGAACCAGTGAGTTTGTCTGGGCTATAGAATTAATGGTGGGGAGTTACTTGTAGGGTTATAGGCAATATGTAGGCAGCTACACCATGGAAATCTTCACTCAAAAGTTGTTTGACATTTGCCCCAGGGAAAGGAATGGTATCTGGCGCACCCTGTCTGTCCTCCATCATTCACCCTGAAGAGCACCACCTGGGAGTGAATGCAGCTGCTCTGATTCAAGGTGGTCATAGACATGGCAAATTCAGAGAAAACAGCCACATAGCATGGTCTTTTAAAAATATTGATTAGGGCTGTGGAGATTACTCAGTGGGTTGGTTGCTTGCTCTGCAAACATGAAGACCAGAGTTCAAATCTCTAGCACCTACATGAAGACCTGTGCATGTTTGCATGTGCCTGTAACCCCAGCATTAGTGAGTGGAGGGAGGTGGCTCCTGGGATCTTACTGGGCAGATAGCTTTGGGTGAAGAATGATAAAGCATGTCTTCCTCTGACCTTAATGCATAAGTGTTTATGCATCCATAAACACGTGCTTATGTTCATGCATAAGTGCTTACACACATGCATGTGCATGCACACATACCTGTTCATGGATGTACACACAGCACATACACACAAACATATGCATATATGCATACATGCATGTACACGCATGTGTACCAGCTGTGGATACAATGTGAACTGGTACAATGTGACCAGCTGTGGATACAATGTGGACTGGTACAATGTGATCAGCTGTGGATACAATGTGACCAGCTGTGAATACAATGTGACCAGCTGCCTCAAGCTCCTTCCACCTTAACTCTCCTGCTGTGATCAACTTACTTCTCAGATACTTCAAACTGAGTCAAAATAAACTTCATTCTCTAAGTTGCCTCTGACAGAGGTTTTGTCCAATAACAAGAAAAGAAAACCAACACAGCCCTCTGGGTATTTCCAGTTTGGAAATTTCTATCATGCAAATACTTAAAATAGCTAATCAATGTCCCCAACCCCTACCACACAGCCAGTTCACAACTCTAATGCTACAATACTGTGTTGCAACAAGCAAACATCCAGGCATGGCGAGGACTTCACACTCTGCCATGTGGTGTGAATCCTTAGACAAGAGGGGCAAAGTGGGCCGTGGGTGGAACCTTCACTGTTCCTATGTTTCCCCCTCTGCTGGGAGTGAACCCAGGGCCTTGTACATGCTAGCCAAGATCTCTGTCACAGAGTCATGCCCTCAGAACGACACTGTCTCTTCTTTTGAGCCTAGATCTACAATTCAGCCTCCTCTCGCCTGAACCCTGGCCTGTCCACAAGCAGCATAGTTCACCCTCACAGAGAAGGAACCGGAGGCAGCAACAGCTTGCCTATTCTTAGAAAGTAAGTGACGGATAGTTCTGGTGTGAGAGGAAGCAGGGAAGGAGGGCTCCAAATGGTGGGGCCTGTAGATTTCTAAGCTGGGTGTCGAAATGTAAGCAAGGATGGAGACAAATGAGAGGAAATGTTTGCAGTCCCCTGACAAATAGCAACCCCAATGAATTTTTCATGCATGCTGGATGAAGAAGGTGGCTTGGCAGCTTTCAAAATATTTCTTCACTCGCAGAAGTGGCTAACATATGATCAACATCCCGCACGGTGCAGGCGTCCCCTTCCGAGTGTCTGCAAGCAGATGGCGTGTCTTTGTGCAGAGTGGGAGAGGGTGTCAGGGAGTTTGGGGAATGGCCTGGGAGCATTAGCCTTGGTGAGCTGGTCACCTGGGAGGCTGGCCACAGCCTTGGCTGACCAGAACATTCCAGAGTCAGAGTGAAAGGTAATTCCTCCAAACATATGGAGGAAGCAATAACTCATTTCAGAGATTTTTGTTGCTGTAACACGTAAGTTCCCAGATTCCGATTCAAGCAACTTGCAGAGGAGCTCGGAGCAGTTAACTCTCATTCTAGATGAATGAGGTCACCAGCTGGAGAGCCAGGCCCAAGTCTCATCCTGCAGACAGCAGGAGGATGCCTCAAGTATTTGCAGATGAGACAGACAAAGTGAGAGGGGGCCTGGTGGGCGGGCTCTTGGCTGGGTGTGAGAGAGCAGCGAGCACTTGAGGAGCGTGTGGCTCTTTGCCGTCCAGACTCTTGAATATGTCGGAGAGATTTAATGTGGACAACCATCTGGCTGAGGAGACAGTGGCAGTCACAAGAAGCAGGCTCAGCTTTCTCCTGGAAAGTGCACACCAGGAATCCCACAGATCCCCAGCTCCTGTCTCTCCTGGTTTCCACTTTGCCCACCCCACAGCGGAAGCAGGCTGGCCTGGGTGAGAGTCCCTCAGAGATACCCCTGAGCTCTGCTCATGTGTTTCCACTGGTGATCTCATGAATGGGAGCTAACATGTTTCCGATAACATCTCAACAGCTTCTCAGCCACCGCTGACATCCTGAAAGATACACCAGTGCATGGGAAAGAGGCAGTGTCAGAGCCCTGTGGCAATATTGGTTCTTCCTGTTAAATGAACACCTTCTCCTCAGCACTCTGTGAGATGAGTCCTGAGGACATTTGCAGGCATCTTTACTGACTGGTAAATTCACACCATCTTCCTGGAAAGTGGAAACTGTAATTCTAGGGATGCTGTCTCATTTTTTAAAAAGTGCATTTATTTTATTTTTTTTGTGTGTGCGTGATGCATGTGTATGTGCGTGTGTATGGTATGTGTGTCTATGTGTATGTGGTATATATGTGGCATATGTGCATGTATGTAGTGTGTGTATGTGGTGTGTATGTATGTATGTGTGGTGTGTGTGTGTATGTGAGTGTGTATGTGGTATGTATGTGGCATATGTGCATGCATATGGTGCATGTGTATGTGGTGTGTGTGTGTGTGTGTGTGTGAAATACAATGGACTAGAATTACAGATGGCTGAGCCACCATATAGGTACTGGAACCTGAACCTGGGTCCTCTGAAAGAGCAGTAATTCAGTTAACTGCTGAGCCACCCCAGTGGAGGCTATTCTTTATTGTTAACGTCACTGGATCTGGGGTCAGCCAAGAGATGTGCCTCTGGGCTGGCCTGTGAGGGGTTTTCCAGGGGGACTAACCAAGAAGAGAAGCTCCTTCCAGAAAGGGGCCTGAACCTTCCCTTAGAGGCCCAGATTTTAGGGGATCTGAGGAAAACCAGTGAGGCTTGCTGCCCGCCCTTGCTTCTTATTGCTAAGTGTTTCTTTTCCACTCTTGTTGTTCCTTCTACCTTCCAGCATGGATCTTAGACCAGCGGCTCTCCAGGAATGCTCCAGTCCTTTAGAACCAGAGTTGTTCAATCTCATGGGATAGGAAACTCCTGGGTTCTCAGCATGTCTACCCAGTCCCACTGGGTAGGCTGATCTCATAAATCCCCCTTATAGCATGCATCAATCTAACAGATCTGTCCCCATAGAGATGCTTCCCCATGATAAGCAAGCTTGGGGAAAGATGATGGAAGCCTAGAGACTGGTGTGGAGTGTATTCACCCTTGGAGGCACACACGGGGACTGCTTACCAAGCTGTCTCTTTCCCGCACGTGCCTGGCATTCTTCCTTCCCAGGATCTGTTCCCTCGGTGGAGTAGAGATGCAGTTCTCTCCATTTTCTGTTTCCTAAACCCTTGATTGATGCTGTCCTGCTTCCATTCGGTTCCTACCCTTGTCCTGTCCATTTGGGCACAACTGGATTCTGATGGATCCTGGGAAAGCATGCTGCTTATACTAAGCAAAACCAACAAATTACCGTGCTCTGCTCAAGTTTTACTTGTCAGGTTCCTTGTGGAGTTCTTCTAAGAAAGATATGATCATTTTAAACTCATAAAGCTTAGGGAAGAAAAACTTCTGTAGCCAACTCCTAGGAATACCTGGATTCAACTTCCTTATGTCACCTGTTGCGTGCCAGGCACACACACTTTGATCACAGCCCATACGCTCTGGATGCTCAGAACAGTACATCACAAGGCATGTTGCATCAATTACATATCAATAACCCAAGATATGATAGCCAGGATGGTTTCTAAAGCCCGTTCTGTCTAGGGTTCCCCTTAGGCATTCAGAAGACTTTAGAGGGATAGGATTAGGGATTAGGGTTAACATCAGGCCTCCTTGTCTCAGAGACAGGAGTCTGGGTTGACTGACTTGTGTTCCTTCCTGCTCTATACAAGGCACTAGAGATGCCTTCCAGCTGTCCTCGCTGTGCCCTCCTGGGAGCACCCCTGGGACAATGTCATGGGCTCTACATTCAGAGAGAAAGACAGTTGTTTCTCAGGACCTTGGCACACTCAAGGTCACTGGCTCAACTTTCAGCTGCTCTACAGATCTTATGTTTGGATAGCAGGGCTTAAATGTAGGCGCCAGAACAGGCTGGATGTTTCATAAGAAGAAAAGTGTATGTATGTATATATATATATATATATATATATATATATATATATATATATATATATATATATATTACGGTGTCTCAACTGCATGGCTTCAATCTTCCACCACTGATTTAGATTTTAAAATGTTTCTATTATAATATCTGAAGAATGGTTTCATCTTAAAGTTGCCCCTTAATAACCCATCCCTTGAAAGACACAGTCAGACTTCAATAATAACAGGAGCGAGTTAGAAGCAGAGCAATAAAGAGTTTTTCTAACACCTTTCCCCATTCAAGTTAGGTGACAATTTTGTTTACTTGGTTCAGGTAAAATTCCAGGTGCATTGTGAGCCCCGCAGAAGAGAAATTGATTTTCTCCCTTGCAGCTTGGAGCACAGCGGCTCTCACAATTGCTATACAGTCTTTACAATGAGATAGAAGGAAGGCCACTGGCTCGTACAGACTGATCAGAGCCAAGGCTGCTCGCACTTTCCAGCCTCCAGTCAAGCTTCCTGGTGTCCAGTTGGCCTGCTAGGGAAGAGGGCTGATGTCAAGTCTGATGTTTCCTCTGAAGGCTCCCACAGTCAAGAGTCTCTGGGTTAGACATGACGAGTTGCTAAGGAAAGAAAACATGACAGAGTACAGAGCACAGGGTGAATGTCTTTCTCCCTTACTCCTTAGAGGCATAGCAAAGTCTTCTGTGTGGAATGGTGGCCACTGGGTTTCAGTGAAAAGTAAGAATCCTTTTATTAATTTTGGTTCGCATTAGGGTATGTATATGTGTGTGTATGTGTATATGTACACACATATATTTATACACTCAGACACATATACGTATATACATACATTAGACAGCTCGTGTAGCTTGGTATTCTTGTGGGACTCTCAACAATGGGAATGTGGCTATCTCTGACCCTTTCTCCTGTTCTTTGGACCCTTATTTTTTATTTTCCTCCTGGGTTGCTTTGTCCAGCCTTGATCTGAGGGTTTGTGCCTAGTCCTATCATACCATGTTGCTCCATGTTTAGCTGATATCTCTGGGAGGGAGTCCAGTTCTTTTCTGAAGGGAAATGGAGTCAGAGTGAATCTGGAGGGAGAAGGGAATTGAGGGAAAGGGACTGGGAAGAGTGGGGGGAGGGGAAACTGCCATTGGGATGTAGTGGGAGAAGAATAACTAAGAAAAAATTTAAAAATTTCCACACAAACGCACCTTAAGGGAGGAGGAGTTTATTTTGTCACAGTTTGACGGCTGGTCCGTCATAGAGGGAACTCATGGTGGCAAGAGGTGGTTGGCCACACCGCATCCAGGAAGCAGCCAGAGTTGAGTGCTGGTCCTCCACTCACTGTCTTCTTTTTCTATTCTCTGGGACCTCAGCACATAAGACGCTGCTGCCCGTATCCATCTGGAAGCTCCTCCCAGGCACACCCAGGAGCTGAGTCTGCTAGGTGATTCTTGGTCCAGCTGAGCTGACAATAAAGACCAGCCGTCCCCGGCCACCAAGGATCCCTGTCAAACAGTACCTTGTCTCCTGCAGTCTCCTGTGACCCTGAGGTTGTCTCCCATATATGCTACTCACTCGGCGGTTCAGTTACAGGGAGCACCTGTTGTGGATGCATTGGATTTTATGTGCCCACCTTCTTAGATTTTTTTTAAAAAATGGATGCTTCAGGACATTAGTGCAGGAGCTCTGTCTCGTGATGTGTTGCTGACTCTGTAGTGTTTGCTGGAAGCCTGATCTGACTGGATGCCTGGCTCTGCTATCTCACCCTCCCCTGACTTCTCCCTGTCTGCTCTACTCGTCCTCACACACACTGTGAGCTGTGTCCTGTGTACTTGGAAACAAATGCATTTTGCATGCACCCTTTTTATTTACTTGATGGAGCTGTGCTCTGAGATTGATGCTAATATTACTTGACTTATCATTCAGTCAATAATCCCAGTGAAAAATTGCTTTCTCCCACACATGTCCTTAATTTCCTTCCTTTAATTCCTGGAATGGTTCTTATTAACTTCCCAATCCAGTGAGCTTGCAGCCTTACTGCCAGGGCTGCTATTGGGAGTGTCCACTGTGAGTGCCAAGTGTAGCTTACGCCTGGGGATTTCCAGACTGCAGCCTCTGGCTCTAATTCTTCAGTGGAAGCTGTTTCATCCACCCAACATAATCTCATTCTAAATCCATACAGATTCTATCATCGTCATTTTTTTTAAACTATCTAGTCACATATACCTCTAAACATACAAAGAGTCATTCTATATGGAATATGGAGGAATCTAGGACAGTATTCTGATCAACTGCCCATTAAGACGTGCTTTTGAAAATAGAAGCATGGCATGTGAGCGCTCTGTCTTCTAGCAGTTCATTTTTGCCTACAAGAGCTGTGCTCTCAGAATTAGATATTAACAGCGGTACACTGGAAATTGACATGAGCGATGTTTGCACACAGCGTTCTCGAGTTTCCCGATGCCGGCGAGGAGTCAGCTCCATGAAAATCGATGATTTTATTAATATATACGGGACCCAGACCTCATCCTGCTCGGAGGCTTTTTAATGAGGTTGGTGCTTGAAAACATGGGGTTCTAAAGAAAAGTTGAATAAATGGCATGTCAGTTCTGTTAAATCACACTCCATTATGCATTTTTGCCTCTTCCTCTTCAGGTCTAGCAAGCCACGTAGCCAGAGCCCTTACACACTCTGTGGTGCTGCAGAAATGAGCTACGCCTGTCCCTGCCTAATGCTGCAATAATGTGACCCAAACCTTCAGACCACTCGTGACTGCCCACTCCAGGCAGCCTGTCCCCACAGTGTGACATGATATTGCTCAATTTTCAGCGCCTTGGAGAGAGCTAATTAGAGGGAATGAGTGATCTTAGAACACTGTGGCCCGAGGATGGCACTCATTCTTCAGAAGGCATCAAGCTTCCATATGAACTGGGCCTCGTGGCTCTGAAGAGAAAACTCAAGCCAGCCCTTGTTTGATCCAGTGGCTTCTGCCATTCTTGGCTCTTGGGCTAGGGAGATGGATCAATCATTAGAGCTCTTGTCTCAGAAACGTGAGGACCTGGGTTCATCAGAGAAGTAGGCACAGAGGATCACTATTTAGGTAGTTTTGCTAGAATTGGTAAACTGCAGGGTCAGTGAGAGACACGTCTCAAAAAAGGTGCTGAAGAAGGGTAAAGGAGCCTGATGCTGTGTGGTGTATGCACGCATTTCCACAGTACACACGCAGGCATCCGCAGACACGCACTCACAAATAAACACAGATAAATAAATCAATAAGTGCCCATTTGAACAGCTCGATTTCCTGTTTATCTCTTCAAACCCTGTTCTTTAGCATCTAGCCCTAATTGGCATAATTTATTCTTTTAAGAGGATGGAGATACATCTAGCTTTTGGGAAATCCAAAGTTGATCATCTCTCCGTGTTTCTAATTGGCGATTTCAGAGGCAAGGCATGCTACATCCTGCTCATAAATTCAACAAGGTGAGAAGTAAGGAGCGTTGATTTAGTGTCTTCCCTAAAACCGCAGCTGCCTCTCAGGAGCAATTCATCTTCAGCAAGGAAGCCACGGTACAGTGCGAGGGAGCCCCTCAGGGCTGAGATCTTGACCTTTGTAGGCACTGGGTATCAAGATTTCCTGCCATGGTGTCCTGTCAAAGTAGCCGGAAAATTGCAACAATTTGTGGTCTGTTGGGACTGCTCATGGGGAGAATTTGTGGGATGCAGGTGTGGCAGACTTAGAGTGTCAGGCATCTGGGAGCGATGCCCCAAGCAGATGTTCCTGTGTTCCTCATCCCTTCCTCAGAAGGGTTCCACTTCTGGGAAGAGAGCACCTCCCTTCCCTGTGGCAGATCTCATCAGCTACATTTTCCTTCCTGGTCCTTTCCTTCAACCATGTCACAGAGTCAACACTGAGGTGGGAACTAGGCTGGAGACTGGCATCCTCTGTACACTAGCATTGTGTAGAGAAGGCAGTCCTGAGGTAGCTTGGATGCCATTTGGATGCCTTTCAGGTTTGTGCCTGTCCCAGTGTGGGGATGGAATGCTCCAGAAGTGGGGCCTCCTGATAGTTATTAGGTTGTGGGACTCCAGCATCCTATGAGGAGTAACGCTGTTACAGAGTGGAAGATTCTCAAGCAAGGTCACCACTCACGCCTGGCCTCTTCCTTGTGACAGGTCTTCTGTTTCTCTACCGTATTGTGGTGCATCCAGAGACCTGTCCCTTTGGGCACAGGATATAGGGAGCTTTTAGTCACATCAGTCTCTACCCACAATCCATTTGTGGATAAAGAACTTAATGAAGCGCTCTCTCTCTCTCTCTCTCTCTCTCTCTCTCTCTCTCTGGGTAGAGGTGTCTGCTTGGAGTGCACATCTGTATGCATATGTGTTATATGAATGTATTTCTCTGTGTGTGACTACATGCAAATGTTTTATGCATGCATGCATGCATGCACTTATGTGTGTACCTGCCTATGCTTGAGCACACCTCTGTGTGTATATCTACATGTTTAAGTGTATGTCTGCATGTCATGCATAGTTCTGCATGTGGACACCTGTGCATAGACACATATGTGTGTATGCATGCCTATGGTTTTGCATGCCTCTGTTCATGTGTGAATATCTCATCTGTATACATTAATGTTGTATGTGCTTATGTGCATCTGCCTGCATGCCAGTGCATGCATATATGTGTCTGTGTGTATGTGCCTGCATATATACCTTTGTATGTAAATGTGTACATATGTTCATGCCTGTGTGCACATACATCTGTTTGTACATACTTGTACCTACACACTTATGTGATGCACACACATGAGCCTTGTGTGCATCTTCCTGTAAGTCTATATGTGTGAGCTCACAGCATATACATACATCCCTTTTTGTGTACTTGTGTGTATATAGATCCATGAGCATGTGTGCTAATCTGTCTTGGCATATTTAAGTGTGTGTATATATGTGTGCCTGTTTACATGAGTGCATGTTTCCCTGTGAGCACACTTGTACTCAACAGTGCATGTATGAAAGTATAGACACGCGTGATTTATCTCTATGTCTCTGAGGATGGCAGCATGGTATGCATAAGAGTTTTTCCTTTGGGGCATCTATATTAGTTGTATTTACTGCAGCTTGTGTGGATTATTTTTACAGTAAAAGTAAAGAACCAGAAATCCTGGTCCTCCCGGGCCTGAGCCTGCATTTACCCCATGGCCTGTAGGGAAAGGGCAGCCTTTCCCCCACAGCATATGAGGAAGGTGGGGAGCTGGATTCATAAGATATGCCAGGCCTGGAGCCCCTGAGCAGACTGCTGTTGGCTCTCTGGAGAAGAAGCTGTGGGGATTTCCTGCACTCCCTTGGGAAACAGCTAGTTCAGTGATCAGCAGATTGGGATGCTGAGATTTCAAAACATCCTTTTCTGTTGTTTGCAAGAAGAGAGCAGGAGTTGATGTCTGCATGGTGGAGGCAGCCACTGTTGCTGGTGCCCCTCTGTGAGTTACCTGTTGAAGACATAGGGCCTGAGTGGGAAAAGACACCATTATCATTGTGAGGTCTCGTGGCAAATGCTCTGTCCTAGAGGAGATACTGGAAGGAAATGGGTCCAGCTCAAGGAAACTAGGCAGGATGCACACTCAGAGTCTGAGCTCCCCCCAACCGTGCACTGCGCTCACCCAGCTTCCTGGCCTTCGGGAGGGTGGGTACAGATGCCCTTCTTCCCTGGGAACAGGCCCTGCTACAGTGGCCTGAGCACACTGGAATGAGCAGGACTAAGCCAGGTGGCCGATTGTCTTTGACTCCGTCAGAGGGGGTGTCTGGGATTCCTGGAGGCACAGGTTTCTCCTGGTGCCACACCCAGAGCTCAGAGTCTGAGGTGGGAGATGTAACAGGGTTGGGTGGCAATTGGAGATCCAGGGAAGGACTTGACTCATCTGGGGGAAGGGGCATGGCTTCAAGAGAGACACCAAGAGGATCTAATGCCTGGAGGACCCTTCACTCCTGGGGAACACGATCTGCCAGCTGCAGACCAGGTGGACGCAACACCCTGTTCTCCAGAGAGATCTGGCTGTGCACACCCAGTGTCCAAAGCTCGCTGGACACCATGAAGTGACTTCATGAAGTTGAAACAGATTCCAGGGCAAACAGATCCCAGTAAATCACCCCGCCTCAGTCCCTGTCAGTGTGGGGCTGGAGAGACCACTTAGTGGGTAAGAGAACTTTCTGCCTTTGCAGAGATCCTGAGTTCTATTCCTAGAACCACACATGGTAACTCACAACTGTCTGTAATGATAGCATGTTCTGTCTCCTTGGGCACTACACATACAAGGTACACAGACATGCATGCAGCAAACACTCCAACACACTGCAAATCTTTACAGTGGCACGAGAGATATGTTGGTCTCTGCAATCTGGGGTACAATTTAACTTTCCACTGGAGCCAATTATTCAAATGCTGCTGGAGCAGGCGACCCCTTTCCTATCACAGGAGCCGCAGTTGGCCCTGCTAAAGAGACGGGCCTTTTGGACAATACGGGGTTGGGGTTGTATGCCGTTTAGCTTTCTGTGACAGATGTGATTTTCACTGGGTACCGTGGTTTTCTGTGCAGCTGATTTACCCAGGGAGAATTACCTTTCATATTGTCCTTGAGAGCCCATGAAGCAATATTAGAGTGTTCTGTCTTCATCTTCCTGGTGCCCTGGTTGCCTTAATAACTCCTTGGCTTCTGAGAGGAGCTTGGGATCAGCCTGCTTACTCTTTGACATTCACAGAGCTCCATGCTCCTCCGCTCAGGGATATGCTCACCATGACAGTTCTTCCACAGGCCCTGCGGTGTGTAGGCTCTCTAACAGAAGTTGGCTCTGCAGGTAGCTGCTGGCTCTGCCTTCCGCTTTTGACTGACCCACAGTTACCAGAATGGGGTCTGTGTGAGTTTCTTTGAATTCGCCCCTCACTGTTAAGATGCCCGTGGTGGCCTTGAACCTCTTTGGAGGACAAATATAGAGGAAAGTGGGGGTTCAAATCAGCAGGCCATAAGGGCTTGGGGAAGTCCTTCAGCAATCCAAAAACTAACCTGTCTTGATTTTTCTTCCTGTCTCTGTGGTAAAATACACTGACAGAAGCAGCTGAGAGGAGGGAGGGTTTATTCTGGCTCAGAGTTCAAGGGTACAGTCAATATGGCAGGGAAGGTGGAGAGGCAGGAGTCTAAATCAGTCAGTCATGTTCCTTTGAGATCAGGAAGCAGAGAGTGGTGAACGCTGATGCTTGGCTTGCTTTCTGCATGTACTCAGTCCATGATCCCAGCCAGGGAATGGGAACCACCCACAGCCTAGTGAATAGTGCCACCCATGGTGGACACCTCTTCCCATCTCTTTTAATGCAAACAAGATAACTCCCAAATGCATGCTCAGAGAGGCTCATCTTCCAGGTGATTCTAAATCCCATCAAATTTTTTGAGACCAATCACACTCAGAGACCAATCCTAACCCCGGTGCATCCTGGAGATGAGGCCTGGCTTGATGTGATAGGCAGACTGACAGACGGAGAGGATTTCAGGGGCTGCAAGAGAAACAGAACAACAGTCATGCAACAATGCTGTGGACACTCAGGAAGATAGCCCTAATTTTGTTTGCAGAGAGCACCAAACTGCTGACTCTCCATGTCTCGGGGGCTCTTTGTGTATCTCAGGTCTGTCTAGGTGACCTCTTTGCATGTGGGCTCGCTTCTGACAATGGGGAGGTTAGGTTCACAGAGGTATTAATGGAAGCCATTGTCATCTTTCTCTGATTTCATCTTGTTTCCCAGCCAAGCGGCTGTGAAGGAGGGTGGAGACACAGAGCCTCAGGGTTTTTATTTTCCAGGACGGATGGCAGAGGGCCAGGTGCCCTCCCAGCCCCCTCCTTCCACTTTCTCTTCCTTTACTACTCAACAGGTTTTAAGCAAAGTGGTGTGTGTCTGCTCGGAACTGCAGGTGTGCTGTCTGCCCCTCAGGCTCAGGGGACACTGCTGGAGAGCTGAGCTCAGCTGCAGGACCTGCAGAATCCATCCAGGCCTCAGGAGTATGCTAACTCTGATGCTGCAGCACCTGCCTGGGCTGCTCCAGAGACAATACACATCCACCAAAACCTTTGTTTTGTGGAAGAGGAGGGATGTCTTTCCTTTCGGAATACTACAGCAGATGTCAGTCAGAGAACTGGAGGGGCTCTTTGTGTTTGTTCTTAAAGGAGGCTGGGCACCATTAGTCCTTGCTACAGAGACAATGGCTGTGTTGGCAACTTGGGGTCTTGCTTCTCCCAATCCAACCCATCCAGGTAACAGGTACATGATTCTCGGATGTGACTCTCAGATGCAGCCTCAGGGTCACCCCCTGGGTCTCTGGGTGCCCCGGTTTCTGTGGTAGTCCTCGTGTGGCGTCTCTTATCACCATCCTATGAACCATACATGCAGGCAAGCTTGAGCAGAGGTTTGCTGCTTGCAAGCAGAGCGAAACTGAACTCCAGTGCTTCTCATTAAATGCCTGACAGGAGTAACAAGCCCCACAAAATTCTAGCAGGGCGCAGAGCACTGAGCTAAAACCTTCGTAGGGGTTGGCTCAGGAGTCTGTGCACATATGCCTTTGTATGAGCATGCATGCATGTGTGTGTGTGGGGGGTGGCTGGAGGAAGAGAAGAGAGAGAGAGAGAGAGAGAGAGAGAGAGAGAGAGAGAGAGAGAGAGAGAAGAGGGAATGGAGAGGAAGAGAGGAGGGGAAGGCGAGGGAGAGAGCCAGTGGAAATCATCTCCTGTGGTCCTTATTGAAAAGGGCTGAGCGGTGTGTGGACTGGCCAGAGCCAGCCCCTGCAATGGGAAAAAGGAATGCAGGGTAAAATGCAGAAATGCCAGAAGCAGCTGAGCAGCATGTCGGTGGACTGGGAAGCAGGATAATCAGTGGTCAGAATTTGTTAGGAAGAAGCCAGCCAGGTGGTAGGTGGGGCTCTGGGGTGGGCCTGTGCTGCTGGGGGCGAGGCTGACCACAGACGCTGGAATCTTTTCTGACCTGAGCACAGTGCAGTGGAGGGCACCCTGTCTTCCTGTATCTGGGACAGACCGTTTGTTGTAAAGCCTTGGCCTCAGATTCAGCCTGAAGTGATGCTGTTGCCCAGGCTAGCTCACAGTGAGGGGAAGTGAAGCCACGTCTTTGGCTGTTCAAGTTTCTGACTGTGAACCTGGAGGGTTCTTGGCCCCCAGATTCATACTGCATCCTGTGGACACTGAGCTTGGGGATTCTTGGCCATCTTGAAGGCCCACAGGCACATTCCCTGTCGACCTATATTTGGGAACATAAAACGGTAGTGACTAGAGTGCTCACAACTAAGTTTCTACTTCGGGGCCCACCAGCACACCACAAGAAATCAGATTTGGGGACAGGATGACGTCATAGGATGACGTCATGCTCTTTCCTACATTTCCATCTGGGCAGGGCCAGGCGTGGCTTGGGGCTGGAAGCAGGTTGCATGTAAGTCATGGCAGTTGCGCGTGGTATCTGGTAAGGGCTTCGCTTCCTAGATGTGCTCCCTGACACCGGCAAAGAACATTCTGGAAATGGAGAAAGGTTTCATCCCACATACCAGGACAGCCTGGCACAGCTACCTCTCATGGTCTTTGGTGGCCATGACTCAGAGCAGGCAGCCACAATTCAGTCATCAACGGCCCTTAGAGATGCCTATAACCCATGGAGCAAAGGACTTACTGTGAGAGTTTAGTCTAGCAGTGGACTGAACAGTCTCTGTGAAAACAAAACAAAACAAAACAAAACAAAACAAAACAAGACAAGACAAGACAAAACAAAACAAAACAAAACAAATTTTTCCTCCCAGCCCCTGCTCCCAGAATGATAACTCTGAGACATTATTATTGTTGTTGTTGTTGTTTTTCGAGACAGGGTTTCTCTGTGTAGCTCTGGCTGTCCTGGAACTCACTCTGTAGACCAGACTGGCCTCGAATTTAGAAATCTGCCTGCCTCTGCCTCCCAAGTGCTGAGATTAAAGGCGTGTGCCACCACTGCCCCGCCTAATTATTTTTAATAAATGCCTAGACCACGAGCTTTGGCTCACTCCCTGACTAGTTCACGTGTAGGTTTAAATCTGTCTCCTCAGTGTTCCCAGCCGATCGCCTCTTCTTTCTATCCCAGGCTCCTCTATGTGCCTCGTCACCTCTGTTCAGCTCCCATGCCTCTGATCTTCTCTTGTTCCCAAGTGAATCCGCACACCCTAACTATTCCCAGACTCCCCTTTCCTCCTGCCACTGTCCCACCTTCTGTTTCATGCCTCTGCTCATTGGACATCGGCTTTTTATTGACAGGTGATGCCTATAAGAGATTCTCTCTACAGTCTCCATAGGGCCTCTGATCCTCTTGTTACTGTGCGTTTAGCATGACCTGGAGGCAGACGCAGCCAGGTGAACTACCAAATGATGGTTGAGGAAGGGATGGATGGACCCAGGAGGGTAAGGCAAAGCCATGCCAGGCTTAGCAGCATCCGAGGACCAGCCATCCTTCGAGGTACTAACTTGAATTTATTGGAAGATGGTTTCCTATAGGTTCCTCCTGCCTGTTTGTTTATTGTTTGTAGGGGAGCGTTTTGCTAATGTGGCTCAGACCGGCCTTGAACTCAAGGCAATCCTTCTGCCTCGGCCTTTCCAGGGCTGGAATTACAAACATGAGCTACCACACCCAAGATTAAAAGATGAATCCTGTCCCATTCCTCAGAGCAGGTTGTGGACAGAACATCTTGGAGACCTATCGTTTTCAGTGAGCCCTGGGATGGTTCAGTCTGGGACTGGGCCACAGTGTGTCTGTGGTCTTTTGTGGCTGTTCTAGGTGGGGGTGCTTTCTGAGTGAGATGAGGATTTAAATGAAAAGCTCTCTGCCACAGACTGACTCAAATAAAAAGCTCGATCCTCTAGGGAACAGAAGTGCATCGCTCTTGCCCAACGTTGTCTCTTTCTAACCTCTGAACTAGGTCTATGTCATCCTGGGTCTCCAGTTGCCAACCTATCCTACAGTCCCTGGGATAAGCTGGTTTCCTGAAGTGTGCAAGATGTCTTTCCTTCTTGGTGAGCCAGGGAAGAGCCAAGCTCCCTAGGTAGGGAATTCTGCAAAGGCCTTGTGGAGATTCCAATCCTATAGCAGGTGGAGACTGAATGTCTGAATGACCTGCAGGGAACTATGGGTCTGTGGGAACCACCCCTGAGTGCTCCTCACTCTTCAGTGTTTGCACCCTTGTCTGGGAAGGTACAACCCTTCCAGGCGGGGGTGGGGTGGGGTGAGAGTGGGGACTGTGTGATGCGTCTACATAAGCTCAGGCTTTAGACTTTACAGGGGCTGAGAACCCCGCCCTTTAGGCTAGGGCCTATTAAGACCATCTTAATGGCATGTCTCATATGCAACTGTGAGGAAAGGACAACTCACGAACCTTTAGATCTCTTCCCCTTCCCTCCTGTCAATTCCTGTTCAAAGTATCTCAAGGAAGCCTTTGGTGTCCTGAGCACTTCTGAGTTCGGTGTTCTGCCCTCCCCAGCAGCTTCCTTTGGTTCCCCTGAGAGGTCTTTAGGGCAACGAACATGCATATATTCTCAGAGGCTAGAAAGACTTCGGATACCAACCCCAAACACCGAGTTTGCCCTCTCAGGAGATGATGACCTGGCCTCAGCCACCAGAGTCTGCGAAGGGGCGTGAGCCCGTTCATGAGGGCCAGAAGAAGCTCATTAATGATTTCAGGCTGACCTCCACAAACATTCATCACCGAGAAATTCAGTGGGGCTGCACTTGGTGAGGGCAGGTGGGCGCTGGCAAACCGCCTCCTCTCACGGAGAAGCGCCGATGGAGGAAACCTCACTTCTCATTTAGACACTTTGGGTTTAGATTTTTTAATTATAAGCAGCCATATTATTCCATAATAAAACTTAAACACAGGTTAATATGGTTGGTAATTAGCATATAATAGAAATTTGTAGGGAAATGAATGTCCTCAACCTGCTTAGAAACAGCATGCGCCGTTCAGCAGGATACCTGCTTCCTTGGTAATTATATTTGTAGTTGGTTTTGTCTGCTAAATCAGAATTTCCTCGTGAAGACTATATAGACTCCCCTTTAAGCCAAATCCCTGCTGTATGACTACAGAGTCTGAAGAATATGAGTCCAAATTACTGACAGTTTCCTGCAGTTAATGTGATTTTTTTAGGCACCCATTTGGCCAATCTTGCTGGCTGTGTTCTGGGAGGGGTCTCTTGGCAGACAGATAGTGTGGGGTTCGGGGAAAGCAGGTTCGTTTTTTTGCTGAATCAACAGTTCGATGGAGGTGAAGCACTTTGAAAGCAGCAATGTTCATCTTCCCTTAGGCCCCTAATACCCTGTTCTGTGTCTACCCAGGAAAAACAACACACGATTTTGCCTTTTGATTTATAATTCATGGGCTCTGTGCACCGGGCTGCTCGCGATCACGGTGGCTGGTGTTGCCTGTTGTAAAGACGGGTTTGAGCGAAGCTGGTATTTTGATGTTGACAGTTAGTGCTTGCTTGACATAATTTGAATATTATTTTCCTTAGAAATTGAGGGGGGAAAGAAAGCCTGTCCCTTGAAATAAAGTTCTGGGGTATGAAGAGACTTGCCACATTCAGCATTCATGACCCGTTTATCTTCCGTTGTTTAAGAAATATTAAAAATATTTGCAGTGGCAAGATACCATCCAAGCAGTCTGCAAGATAAATTAGAAACAATGCTATCTTGCCTTTGATTTATGGCATAGAAAATGTAAATACATTCTCCTGCCTACAACCTTATGAGTGAAAAATGCCAAGCGAGGCCTGTTGTGATGATCCTGGCCTAAAACCTCTGTCTTATTGTGGGTTTTATGGACAGGGATCTGGGAACTTCTCCTGAGGAATGCTGGGGACCTCAGTCCCCTCTGCGGGCAGAGGTGTGAGGGCACCTGTGTGATTGACAGTGGGTCAGAGAGTTGGGATTCTGGACTGAGTGGTTTGTTGGGTAAATGATTGGCTCCAAAAGGCCTGAGACCAGACCTCTCCGAAGCTCAGTGGTGGTTGCTCCACATCATGGGTGTGGCTGTCACACTGTTCATAGACATTGTAGTCCCCTCTCCTGTCTTGTGTGTTTCCCTTGGCAGTCATATTGCTCCGTCAGCACCTGTCATGCATTGACCTTGGTAAGATGATGGGGCTTATGTACTATGCCAATAAACAAAGATCTAAAAGCAATCAACAAACAAGTGAACAAAACACAGGCTAGGATCTGTGTCCCCACTTTCATCCTTGATCACAAAATCTCCTTCTGACCCCTGTAGCCATCAGGAATGCATGCGAACATACATGCATACATACATACATACATGCAAGAAATACATCCATTTAAGTAAAATAAATAAATCATTGCAAGGGGAGCAGGCTCTTGGGAGATGCTTAGTTCAGTGGATAAAGCACTTGCTTGCAAGCCTTAGGGTTTTAGTTTGAATCCCTAGAATCCAGCACTCATTGGTGCTCAGAGAATCCTGTCTAAGGCACGCAGCTAGAGGCATTTCTAGCTGCAGAACAGTGAGAAGCCTATTCTAATTTAGGGCAGGGCAGGGAAGTCTGCAGCCCTTCTCCAGCCATCTACCATCCTTAGAGACAGTCCAGTCTCCTCTTTTGTAGCCTTCCCAGTCAGGTTCCTCCCTCTGCCCTGGCCTTTGAGAGGCACTGAGCACTGGATCTAAGGTTTGTGGGTGTCACCCAGGTGAGACCTGCTCGGTGAGATGTTGTGGGGGATTTGAGGAGGTGGAGGCCATTGTAAGACAAGTGGATCTGGCAACAAGGTGACTCCTGGTTTCTTAGCCATTGGGAATCTTCCATTGGCGACAGGTTCCATGGATGAGGCCTGAATGAGGTCAGGCAGTTTCTAGTTCTGCTCTAAGCCTTTTAGAAGATTACCAGGCCACACCCTCTGCAACTCTGGCTCCTCCACTTCTCTAGCTTATTTTCCCCATCTTGAAGTGTCATGGAGTATTTTGCTACTGCAAACTCTTGACAACCTCAGACAGGATTCTGAAAGGCTTTGTCCCCCACTGCTGTACTTCTAGTGTGTCTCTGTTGTGACATCATGCCTTGCAAAAGAAAGGTAAGGAGGGAAGGGTTTACTCTCAGTCTGAGGGGATGCAGTCTCTGGTAGAGAAGACATGGGTAGAGAAGACATGGGGGTTACAGTCAAGAAGAGAGAGCTAAAGACTTCTTAGTCTGCTGCTCTTCTTCATTGGTCCAAGACCCCAGCTTACAGGATGCTGCTGCCCACATTCAGAGCGGATCTTCCCTCCTCAGAATGGTTCTCACAGAGATACACCCCTGTGTGTCTGTAAACCCCATCAATGTGAGAAACACATTAAACAGGGAACTCTTCAAAGGGCAAATTCCAGCACAGTCTTTGTGACCACCCTGGAGGTCCCAGGCACTATCATAGCTTAGCGCTGCCCCTGTAGATGAATACTTTGGAGACAGGTCTTCCCTGCAGTCTCCTCCAATCTCCTGAAGCTGGAGACAAGGATTATAAGGAGGAGAGGCACTGTCTCTTAGCATCTCTTAGAAGATCCAGTTGTCTGTCACGTTGGGTGAAGCGTCCGGCCCTCCATCCCCTCCATCCCACCTGTTGCTCAGGCAACAACCTTCTATGCAGAACCATATTCTGCAGGCATATTTTGTTCCAGGAGCAGAGGAGCCCAGTGCTTCAAGTTCACAATGCCTGCAGGGCTTTTCTAGGACTGCTGGATACTGTCCCACTGAAGACTCTAACAGGTCCTGCAAAATCTTGGCTTTAGTATGTCCATTGATGGCTTGGTACTGTAATTTAATGATCAGAATGTCCAGAAAGTACTTGATAATAGTTAAGGTGTGGTGGGTCAGCATGCCTGGGGCGACTTTCACGCTGGCCTGTGCTGGTCTCTACTGGGATTTCTGATCCCTTTCTCAGCTGTCTTAGGAGGCTGTTGTGATATTTTTCCTGGGGGATCTATTTGTATCCATCTCAGATGATAAAAGCGACAACAGAATAAAGCCATGATTCTACCTGGTGAACCCCTCAATTTACTGGGGTCACATTCAGGAGCACGAGTGACTCAAGCAGGGTGCATCAACACAAAGCCACCCCATTCAGGTGACAAGTCACTAAAGTATTGTGTGCGACTGAAGCCCCAGTAGAATTCCAGCTCTCATTACACTCAAGTACCTTCCATGCACACATGCAGGAGCAGGGAGTGACTTGAGCCTCAGCTGAGGGTCTGATGACCTACTCCTTCTGTGGAGCAATATTAATGGGCGTGGTCTTGTGAGGGTCTCATCTTCTTAGGGTCTCACGCTGGCGCTCTGATTTCAAGATGATGATGGCCCTGTCATCCCTGGAATCCAGAGCTTCCTCCAACTTCTATAAAAGACCAGCTGCAGCAAAGAAAGCCCAAGGCACACATGGAAACGACATCCAGCCAGCCTGTGAGCCTTTGAAAACAAACCAAGAAAGATAAATAACGATATATAGCTACTAAAGTAATAAAGAAAACTTTGACATTTTAGAGCCAATCTGGTATCAGAGATAGATTTTTATCTTTATTTTTCATTTGCCCTTCCATCTATAGATCTCAATCCAGTAAAGCAAATAAACGGGCTGGTGGTTACTAGCTATATATTTTACACAGGATGGTGGCATCACAGAAAAGCCTTTTCTTCCGCGTCGGTAAATAAAAGTGCTATTTCAAACATAATCAAAGAAATAAGAAATACAGTTGCCAATGAGGCAGTGGCTGACTGCCGCTCCGAGCATCCTCCCGGGAAAGGACAGGTCTACGGCAGGGCAGTCTTGTGTTTACTCTTCCTAGTCCTGCACAAGTTATGGGGCAGACACAGCTCCCACTCTTCCTCTGCATAAAGGAGATGACCAATTCTGGTGTTGGGTTTGTGGCAAGCCATGATGGCCAGTGTCAAAGGGAGAAGGTATGGGGTGACTGGTGGAAGAAGAGCCAGGAGAGATGGAGGGGGGTAGAGGCAGGCATGAGTAGGAGACCCCTTGCCTACTGAGATGGTCAGATTGGATGACAGTAGCAGAGACGGTGTACCCAGCATCCTCAGCACACACTGAATATCAAGCCCCTGCACTGCTGGCCTCTAGGTCACACTTGTGCCTTCATGAAGGGCTGGAACACATTCCCAGCACCTTCCCAAGCTAGTCTCTTTATGCTGCTAAGAAGAACACCGTAGTGTCTTACACTAACAGGCTCTCTGCAATTCCATTTAGGATTGTTCAATCCCCAGGGACCTGATCCCTGATGGTGACTGAATCTTGTCACCTGTTGGAGTCAGAGGCACAAATATGACTAAGTCTTGGGAAGATGTCAGCCTGAGCTTGCATTGGAGAGATCAGGGTGCTGTGTTGGGGATTCCCTTTGCCTCTTCTGGAAGGTCCAGTGGTTTCTCTTTGAAGTCTGGAATGCAGCCTCCTTGCCCGGAAGGTTCAGAATAGCAGATGATAGATTCTGGGAAGCTGCCGACAGCAGAGAGTGATGCAGCCCACACTGATGCAGACTGACCACTGGGAGATGGCTTGCTTCTTGCCCAAGTGATCGACCACCCAGGGGCCCGAGAGCCAGGGTTTGGGCTGTTCCCAGCTCTCTTTCCTTCCTGCTCCTGCTTTGGTCTGGGTACTACTAGTCCTGCTGAGAAGATGGAACAGAGATCTCTCCGTGGCTCTGAGGAGTCTCAGTATGTTTTGCAGAAGTAAAAGATGGCGTAATTTATCACGGCTGAACATACGCTTTGTTCAATGACAGGGTCATTAGACATTCTTTCGGCAGACACATTAAATATATACTTATGCATTAAGGCTCCGTGTCTCGGATCTGCTCTGTTGATTTATTCCTCATGCTTGGATCTTTGCCTGTTGATAGCCATATAATACTAAACTTCCCTGCCAAGGAACGGAAGTGACGGGAGCGAGGGGTGTCTTCCATATGTTACCTGAGTCAAGCTGGAGGATGGGCCCGGAAAGGGAGAAACTGGAATATTCTTGAGTGTGTACACACCCTGGCCAGCCCGCTGGGGCTTCCTTCTCTCCCCCCTCCTGCACCTAGCATTAATTATGCAGTGGCAAAAAATAATTTTGCATACATAATGCTGACCTCTCTCACTAGAGGGCAACAAAACCCCAGCTTAAGGAGCCTCCACCTTCCGTTTCCAGTGACAGGAAGCATTTAATAAGGAGTCACATGGATTTCATAATGAACTCCCTATTAATTTTACATAAGTGGAAAGTTACTTCGGAAAAACAGCCTGAGTTCCTGCAGATGCGCATTCATCCTCCTCAACAGGTGGGGAGGAGCAGTTGCCTGCCAATCCTCATGGCTAACTTCCATTTGGGGTGCATTTCTTCCAGCAATTATACTGGAATCCCCTGGAGCTGCATTTGCTTGTCCTGCAGATCTCTACCCTGTGTGTTTCATCCTCCCTCTAGGTAATGATCCCCAAGCTATGGATGAAGCATGCATCCTATCTCCTGCCCATGTGTCTGGCTTTCCCCCTCAGCCTGCCTTGTCTTTTGTCCCTGGATGGGTCTTGATGCAGCTGCAACCATCCTTTTTCTTGACTGATCTGGAGTCTCTTCCAGGGAGTTGGACCTTAATTTTGAGGACTGGAGTCCATTTTGGCCTCTATCCCCAAATAGGGAAGCAGAAGACAAGGGAATCAGCACCAAGCATGTGCTCACTGTGGCGATTTATGTTTTTAAACTTTCACATAATGACTTCAAAAAAAGGGATGCCTGGGAGTTCTGTTCCAGCTTCTAGGTAGGAAGCATCGGCTAAGGAGGGAAGAGCGTTAAAGACCTAGGAACTGGGGCTGGAGAGGTTGCTCAGTGGTCAGAGCACTGGCTACTATTTCAGAGGACCTAGGGTTGGCTCCCTGCACCCACATGGTGGCTCATAACCATCTATAACTCCAATTTCAAAGAATCTAATGATCTCTTCTGACAACCGTGGCACTATATGGATCATACACATACACTCAGGCAACAACTAAACATATATAGTAAGTAAATCTAAACAGATTTTTAAAAAAAGACCTAGACAGTGAACTAGAAACAGAGAGGCTCTGACTGGCAAAGCTGCCTGAATGTGTCTTTTGTTACTGAATTCATTTAAAATGTTGTTAGAGAAGCAAGGCAAAGCCGCAGGTTCCCAGGTCTTGTACCAGTTGTTAGCTGTGTGGAGAACACTTGGAATCTCTTCTGCAAGAAGTGTTTCCTGCCCATAAGAGCAATGAGCATCATATTATCCTCTAAGGGAGGAGCAAGATGTGCTGCCAACATCCTCAACCTTGGCCTTTTCTTTGGAATGAGTGCTTTAAGGCTGGTGTTCAGCTCTGTCACCTCTCCTTACTTCCCTGGCTGGAGCATGGCCAGGTAGGGGACAGGAGTGGGTAGAGACCTACAAATATGTTTTAAAATTATTGATGCTAGCCCTCTATCAGATGTGGGGTTGGTGAATATCCAAAGAACTCAAGAAGTTAGACCCCAGGGAACCAAATAACCCTATTAAAAAATGGGGTACAGATCTTAACAAAGAATTTTCACCTGAAGAAATTCGGATGGCCGAGAGGCACCTTAAGAAGTGTTCAACATCATTAGTCATTAGGGAAATGCAGATCAAAACAACCCTGAGATTTCACCTTACACCAGTCAGAATGGCTAAGGTCAAAAACTCAGGAGACAGCAGGTGTTGGCGAGGATGTGGAGAAAGAGGAACACTCCTCTACTGCTGGTGGGGCTGTAAGATAGTACAACCACTGTGGAAATCAGTCTGGAGGTTCCTCAGAAAACTGGACATGAGACTTCCAGAGGACCCTGCTATACCTCTCCTGGGCATATACCCAAAGGATTCCCCCAACATGCAATAAAGACACATGCTCCATTATGTTCATAGCAGCCTTATTTATAATAGCCAGAAGCTGGAAAGAACCCAGATGCCCCTCAAAGGAGGAATGGATACAGAAAATGTGGTATATTTACACAACTCAGCAATTAGAAACAATGAATTCACAAAATTTTTAGGCAAATGGTTTGATCTGGAAAATATCATCCTAAGTGAGGTAACCCAATCACAAAAGAATACACATGGAATGCAATCTCTGATAAGTGGATATTAATTAGCCCAGAAGCCCTGAATACCCAAGGCACAAATTGCATAACAAATGACTCCCATGAAGAAGTATGGAGAGGGTCCTGATCCTGAAAAGGATTGATCTAGCATGGGAAGGGAATATAAGGACAGAGAAAAAGGAGGGAGGTGATTGGAGAAGGGATGGAGAGAAGAAGGTTTATGGGACATATGGGGAGGGGGGATCCGGGAAAGGGGAAATCATTTGGAATGTAAACAAAGAATATAGAAAATAAAAATATTAAAAAATTATTGATGCTGTTATCAGCATCATTGTTATTGTCATCATCATAATCATCACAGTCATCATCGTCGTCATCATCATTGTTGTCATAGTCATCATCATTATCATCATTGTCATCATCATCATCATCATCATCATTGTCGTCATCATCATCATAGTCATCATCGAAGTCATTGTCATCACCATCATAATCATAATTGTTGTCATCATCATCATCGTCATTGTCATCATCATCATTGTAGTCATTGTTGTCAGTGTCGTCATAGTCTCATCATTATCATCATCATTGTAATCATTGTTGTTAATGTCGTCATAGTCTCATCATTATCATCATCATTGTAGTATCATTATCACTGTCATCATCATATTCATTGTCATCATCATCATCATAGTCATTGTTGTCAATGTCATTATAGTCATCATCATCATTGTCATCATTGTAGTCATCGTAGTTGTCATCGTCATCATCACCATCACTTTCTATTATTTTGCAGTTGACAGTCCTTTGAGAGAAATAGCTGGCCTGCAAAGAAGTGCCAGCTATTTTCCAAGTGTTGTAGTTACTTTTCTGTTGCTGTGATAAAACACCATGGCCCTAATGAAACTACAAAGGCAGAGTTTATTTGGGTTTATGGTTCCAGAGGTGTAAGGGTCTAACATGGTGGAGAAACATGGCAGCAGGATCCAAAGCGTAGAGTTCATGTCTCAACTAAGGATATGAATCAGATAGAGTGAAGAAGTAGCTTAAGGTTTCCGATCTCATCCTCAATGACATACTTCCTCCAGCAAGGTGGTAGCATCTAAACCTCCCTAAACAGTACTACCAACTGGGGGTCAACATCATATGCCTGAGACTGTGTGTGTGGGGTATTTCTCATGCATGTCACTATATGACATTGAATGAACCTGTAACTGTTCCTGATGGCCTCTTGATGTTTTGGGCTTGCCGGAAACACACACCTGGGCATGGACCCACATATGAGCAGTGCTGGCTTGGCATCTCAACTTTCCAATCCTTGAGCACAGATCTGCTTGTCCAATGCCCAGGTCCTTAACAATTTCCTTTGAAATGTAACTCATCCTATGAAGACAGAACTAAATTAAAAGCACTCCAGAGAGGAAACAGATTGCAGCTATAGATTAGGAGCGCAGCCTAATCCTTCACAGGCATTAAATATTTAACGTAATTGCACCACAGGTGCCAGGAAGATGTCAGCATTGTTTAATTAGACTTAATTAAACATAAGGAAAAGTCAAATGCGTATTCAGGTCGAGTTTTTTTAATTGATTACAAAACCTTCCATTCGGAGGTCCCGTGTGCGGCCAGGCGATGCTCACCCTGTGTTAGCTAGAAAGCAAGTCTAGCAGGGTATGGAGGGGCTGAGGAAGTGGGCACAGATTCTGTCCACAGGTGGGGAATTGTATTTGTGGATATGGCAAAAGACATGCTTTTGAAATGAAGAGACTGCGTGGGCAGTTGGCCTCCTCCAGCTACGAGAATGTGGGCATCTGTCTCCTGCCTGTTTTTGTCTCATTATTGATCTGACCTCTTTTATTGGGTTGGAGACATTGAACCTTCTGCCACATATGTTATTCAGTCATGTGCAAAGACATGCATGCACACATGTGAAGGAGCGTGTACAAACTCTGCTTTTCTACACTAGGAAGATAATGAGGAGCCTGTCAGCTCCTATCTGCACCATCAGCCTGTGGCCCTGGTTATAGAGGCTCTCCAAGTCATGTCACTGCAGTCTTGTCCTTTAGGGCTGGGGAGGAGCTTTGTCAGGAGAACGCTTGCCTAGCGTGCATGACGCCCTGGGTCCACTGCTACTCCACCGCACAATCATTAACCAAGTCACACAGGCAAAATCCATCTTATAAGGCATTGGTTCTCAACCTTCCTAACACCATGATCCTTTAATACATTTCCTCCTGTTGTGGTAACCCCCAACCATAAAGTTATTTCATTGCTATTTCAATTTTGCTATTGCTTTGAATTGTAATGTAAATATCGGGTATATGGCCACCCCCTATCAATGAGTTACAGTCCACAGGTTGAGGATCACTTGTAAAGAAACAAGTTGACAGGACTCCAAGATTGGGACATTTAGGGACATTGGGCTGTTTATGTATGCATTTTTTTCCTACCACAACAATCACGTCTGTTGAAAACAGCAGGCTTCCTGGCGGGGAGGGATATCTTTTCCTGGAGTGCTGGTGGGTGTACCTTCACTCCACTGATGCACATGCGTGTGCACTTACATGTACACATACACACCAACACAATTGCCACCCAATTCTCTCCCAATTGTTCATTTCTTCTTTCCCATGTCCTGTTCCATTTGAAATTCATACTTTTATCTTAAGCTGTCGATACACACGAAGAACGTGTTTAGAACCAGCCCTTTCATCTTCTACAGGAGCTCAACCAGGCTGGAAATTAATGCATCATTCATCTTTGACAAATGGGCTACTTCTTTAAACCTTATAAATTACCAAAAGTCAAAACACTTTCTGACTTACAATCTTATTATTTTTTCTTTCTGCTTTGGCAATATAGTATGTTATTTGCAGAAATTGAGGTTTTATTTTTCACTCAAAAGCAAAAGAGCTAATTTTTAGAAAACTGAACTTTCCCTATCAGAGACTCACAATGTGGTTCCTGGGGCATTGCCCAGCTGGAAGCAGATGCTGAAAGACTGGCATAAAGTTGGTGCCCATGTATGGATCTCGCTGCTGTGGATTGAAGGTGGTTCAAAGTTCATGTGCTGGTGTGCTGGCTATTTTTATGTCAACTTGATGCCAGTTAGAGGCATCAATGAGGAGGAAGCTGAAATTGAGAAAATGCCTCTATAAGGTCAGGGTGTAGGTAAGACATTTTCTTAATTAGTGATCAATGGTGGACGGCCAAGCCTATTATGAGTGGTGCCATCCCTGGGCTGGTGATCCTGAGTTCTGTAAGAAAGCAGACTGAGCAAGCCAGCAAGCAGCATTCCTCTGTGGCCTCTGCATCAGCTCCTGCCGCTAGGTTCCTGCCCTGTTCGAGTTCCTGTCCTGAGTTCCTTTCATGCTGAACTACAATGTGGAAATGTAAGCCAAATAACCCCTTTTCTACCCATGGTGTTTTATTGTAGCCATAATCCTAACTAAGACAGTTGGGAACATAATCCCAGTGCCTCAGTGCTGAGTGGTAGAACCTTATGAAGTTGTTGGGTGCTCACCCCTCTGTGGATTACTGTCTCTGCAGTGGAGTAGGAACCTTATTTCATAGCATGCGCTAACACTTGGGCTTGGCTCCTCTGGCTGTTTTTTTCTCATGCTCCATGACTCTACCATGCTCTGATGTAAGAATGTAGCCTTTCTGAGATGTGGCTCTTTGATCTTGAACTTCCCAGATTCCAGACTGCTAGTCAAACACACCCTTCCGCTGTTACAGATCGCCACTCTGTCATGTCTGTCATGACAGCATTGCAAGGGCCACAAAAGTAAGTACAGAGCTCACTAGTTGTGCCTCATTTTGCTTCCTGTCCCAACTCTCACATGGGGGACAGGGGATGTAGAGAAAAAGACAGACATATACTTGAGTGTTGGGGTTCCCAATAGAGTGTTGGGGTTCCCAATAGAGTGTTGGGGTTCACAATAGAGTGATGGGGTTCACAATAGGATTTGGAAATGCATGGCACTGCTCTCAAGCTGTCCAAGAACCCACCAACCCTCAGGGCTGACGATAGGCATGGGTAAACTCCTATGACTTGGTCTAGACTGATTTTCCTCATTTTCTCAGAGCAGATAAGAACTCTTCTTGCCTGGTGGTGAAAGGGAAGAGTCACAGTTACTGTTGGACTCCCACAGGAGTAGTCCCACAGCGTGTGCCTTGTGAGGAGCCCTAGAGCTTCAAAACTGAAGGGCGATGTGTGAGGTAGGGACAATTGGGCAGTCACCTGAACTCCCTTCAGCATACAGCTGGGAGAATGTGAGGACCCTACCACAGGATGACTAGGAGTGACATATGGGAGACTCAGCCAGAGAACAGTCCTCCCTTGTGGAACACAAGAGGCAGACACAGGAAGAGTTAGGCTCAGGCTTAGCTGGCTGAACACCGCAAGTCACAGCCAGAAGCCCGTCATGACAAGCATATCCCCATGCACTGAGGCAGAGTCAGCCCCGTGTCTGCTGGCCACAGCACAGCTGTGCTGCTCAGCACCCTAGAAGCAGACTCCGCTCCTAGTTAAAGCAGGAAAGAAAACCGGGTAATGTTAGGAGAAGCTGCTGTGGCCAAGCACATGGAACCATTTGTTGGGATTTAAATTCTACATGAGGTTTTAGTGCATGGGGAGAGTGGTCACACTGACTGTGAGGTTAGTGCGTAGGGAGAGTGGTCACACTGTGAGGTTAGTGCATGGGAAGAGTGGTCACACCAACCATGAGGTCAGTGCATGGGGAGAGTGGTCACACTGACTGTGAGGTCAGTGCATGTGGAGAGTGATCACACTGACTGTGGGGTTAGTGCATGGGGAGAGTGGTCACACCAACCATGAGGTCAGTGCACGGGGAGAGTGGTCACACTAACTGTGAGGTCAGTGCATTGGAAGAGTGGTCACACCAACTGTGAGGCCAGTGTGTAGGGAGAGTGGTCACACCAACCATGAGGTTTTAGAGTATGAAGTCGGTGCATGGGGCAAGTGGTTACACCAACCATGTAGTTTCAGAGCAAGGGGAGAGTAGTCACACCAACCATGAAGTCAGTGCACGGGGAGAGTGGTTGTCACCGAGAGAGCTCATTGGTACCCACAGATGATGCCAGTGCAAACCATAGTTCTTTAGCTATTAGGTTATTCACTATGATATTCTGAACACTAGAAACTAAAGCATGAACTAATGTGTTTTTTCCTGAGTGTGCCAGGGCGCCATGCTCCACTAGCATACCTTTGGGTCTTGACTCACTTTCTTCTTCTTGCCTCGGTTCTGTGGTCACAGCTTTATCTGTGAGTAAAGCTCAAGGAGGGCTCTCCGCCCAACCAGGCACTGGGGTCTGTATTGAACCAGATCTCTCACTGACAAGCATTGCTGCTCATGTGACCAAACCTGACCTCAGTGGGACTCTCCAGCTTCTTCCTTCTGGAGTATCCCCAGGAGCTAGTCAGTCTTACACTCTGTTCTTTGTTAGGATGCCACATTTCTTCTAAGAGCTACAATGTTTCCATTTTCTTTTGGCAACTTTGTAAAACTTTGCTTATGTGACCTTTGTATACATATTTGCAGTGTGCATGCAATGAGACCAGTTTTGCACCCAGAAGGGGCATCTCTTCAAATACTAGAGGGCTTGCTAATGTGTGGGTGGTTACCACCTCCAAAGAGACAATCCACAGTGCTCATGGCCAGGCCTTGGACACATGGCCAGCATTTCCTGTTTGCCTTGTATCTGTGGTATTATACACAGATAGTTAAGTTTGTTAACTCTGCCCTCACTGGCAACCATGCCAACAACAGTTCTCATGGCTAAGAAAATCACTCTGGATCCTGAAGGAAGCTTCAGTTGAGTCTTCTCAGACTCCATGGTCATGGGAGATGGTTGTAGGAGAGTTCCTGGAGGCTTGTGCCAGCTTGCCTCTCTTCCCAGGATTCTTCTCCAGACAACACACCATAGTACCCTCAGGTGTGGTGCCCATGGGCAAATGATTGCTGCTATTGTGTGGGCCTTTGTGGGCCTTTGTGCTGCAGTACACAGACTGCCTGGTATGGATTCCCTCTGCAGTAGTGAACAGCTTCCTCTCCTTCTTAGATGGCTATAGAGAATACAAAGACCACCTTCGCCAGGGAACACTGTGGCCAGGGTCATGATGTCCCTTACAATGCACTTTATATGGCAGTGCTGCTCAGCAAAGTCCACAGCATGCAGGCAAGCGGGTGTCCTTGTGAAGTTTCATGTGCTTACATGCAGAAAACATACCCCAGATGCCTTTCCTCTGACCTCAGATCTCATGACCCCTGGCAGCAGGTCTGCTGGCAAGCTTGGCTGAAAGAGTCCATTTTAGTTTTTGAGACAAGGTCTCTCCCTGATCTGGACTGGCCAGCCAGCGAGTCAGAAATCTGCAGATATGCTCCACTGTGCCGGTTTCCAGAGTGCTTCGGATCCTTATGGGTGCAGTGTCAGAAACTTCACCATCCGAGCCGTCGCGTAGCCCCAGTGTGTGACATTTTATCCCTTGCATTCATCAGTCTGGGCTTTTAGGCTTAACTCTTAAACCTAATATTATTGAATCTCTCCTATATTTGCTTGTTGCCAACATAATGTGAGTTATCGAAAAATAGTCTGCCTCCTCGTGTGTGTGAGCTGGGATGATGAGAGGCATAGCTCCTCCCTCACTCAGCGATGGCTGACTTTTCCTGGGTTATCTTCCACAAAGACTGGCATTTTGTACATGAAATCCCTAACTCTAATGGGCACTTGCACAATCTGGATGTCCCCACTTCATAGCCATTTAGCTTGTGTATGGTCATGTCAGGTGTGTGTGTGTGTGTGTGTGTTGTATCTGGCTGAGTCTGCTATTGGGTTCTGCTGCATGGACCACCCTCCGTCTTTCTTACCCCTGGCCTCACAAAGAAAGGCCCCACAGTTAGAGCCTCTCTCACAAATGACTCCTGTTTTGTCCCATATGCTGCCCAGTCTAGGATACCCAGCTTTCATCTTCCTGTTCACACTGAATTGATCCCTACTCTGTTTACTATATCCTAGAATAGTCTCTATAATCCTTCCAGGACCCCTCTCTAACTGAAGAGAGTCCCCACGACTACAGACACTTCAGAAGCCAGCCTTGAGCAAGTTAGAGAATCTATCAAGAGAACATTGCTCTCCACACCAGCTATGCCTCCTCTGGACCTGGCAGACATTCGTTTTTTCCTCTTTCCCCTCTGCCTGTGTCCCTCATCACTGGTCCAGGTCACTTCCCTCCACAGGAGCCATTAACACCAGTGGTGTCTTTCCTTATTTCCTGCCCATGTAAGTTTTCTGGGAGCCACTTATGCCTTGTTAATTCAGTGGAAGCCTTGCCTGATTCCCAGTAGCATCTGCCACAACTTGGCAACCAATTACAACTCACGGGGTGAGCAAGCAAATTCACAGAGGGGCAGAGACTGTAGCACTACTCCCAACTGCAGATCAAGGGACCAGGTCTTAAGAGAAAGAGAGAGTCGGCATAGGACAGACTGCGAGCTACCGAAGGCACAAGTCACTAGGATTCTCACAGATCTCCTTCCTGGACAAAAGCTCCATGGATATACTTTAATGTCTAGTGCAAATGGACCTTTTTGGATTAAATTCTCAGTCTCACAGAGACATTGTCCTGGACCAACCACATGAGGCCACAATTGTAATAACAGATTTCCTAGAAGGCAGGAGGTCCCAAAGACACAGAGGTAGAAGATGTTTTCATTGAAACAAAAGCCTGCAGACATGAGGAAGGGCACAACAGCCAAGAAGTACAGGGAGTCTGTGACACACGCAGAGAGACATAGGCATAGGCCCACATCCACGAGCTCACACGGAAGCCAGTTCTCGGCTTTAGTGTCTGGGTGCTGGCTTCAGATTTACGGCTTCCAACTCCTGAAGCAAGTGAATCGTTGGTTCTAGGGTGCTAGGTCTGGAGTACCTTGTTATGGCAGAAGGCAGGGAGCGGGTACAATTACAGCCCCAGGGGCCTATTCTCAAAAAGCCTTTGGTTTGGAGGAAAACAGGAAGCAAGTCGAGAGCAGACAGTGCGTGAGGATTCTGGACCTGCTGAGCTCTGACTGTGTCTTTCCAAATACATTGGAATTGAAACTTAATCACTATTATTATAGGTGAGAATGTTAGGGGCTGGAGAGAGAGCTAAGTCATGAAAGGGCTTGCAGACAAAACATGAGGACCCAAGTTCAGTCCCTAGCACCCCCTAAATGACCATATGCAGAGGCATGGACCTTTAACCCAATGCTGGAGAAGTAGAGACAGGAGGATTCCTGGTCTTGCAAGTCTAGCCTGATTAGTGAGCTCCAGGTTCAGTCGGAGACCATGTCTCAAGCATTAAATTGGAGAACAGGTAAGGAAGATGCAACCTCTGGGCTGCATGTGCCATACATACAGGTGTACACATGTATGTGCACACATGCACACACAGACACATGCACAGACACAGATACAGACACACAGACAAAGACATAGACACAGACAGACAGACAGACACACACACACAGGTGGGGGGAGACCTTTATTTGGAGGCCTCTTAGGAAAGGAATGGGGGTTTGTATACTTTCTTGTCAGCTTTTGTATGTTACTCTATGTGTAAATACAGTCTTTTCCCAAGAGTTGGTCTTTTCTTGTTAAAAACTGTTTTTATGGCATTTATTTGTGTGTGTGTGTGTGTGGTCCAGTTACCACCCCTTTTCCTGTGAGAAAAAGCTCTACCACTTTCAGGGAGATAAACTCGTATACAAAGAAAGATCTACTGATAATAAATGATAAGGAAATTTATTTTAAAACATCTCTTTAGCATACACACAAGGTTATCATTTATTAAAGATAAAAGCAAATTTGCATCCGGATGAGATGGAAATGTTTCTCTATTTTTACCTAGAGGTTGAATCTTAACCTGAATATTTGATCCCGCGGGACATAGATTATATTCACTTTTAAAAATAATTTATTGATATTTTGGTTTTATAACAATCAGGTCTGAAAAGGCTGCTTTACATAAATATGTGGTAGAAAATGGAAGAAGTATGTTTAGAGACATTTCAGAGATTATTGGAAATTCTATCCTAATCCCAAGCCAAAATTTGTTTATTTATTTAAAAAAATGAAACTCAAGTTATCAACTGAAATAGAAATTTTAAAAAAATCAAATATTCTAACAAGATGATACGCTGACTTGGTACTTACTTCCTGAGGATGAAATATTAAATGTCTTCGTTTTCTGTAATTAAAGGACTGTGTTGCTATAGGAGCGGAAACGCTCGTATGTGCCGTTCATGATAAGCAGCAGTGTGGAGTCTGAGCCCGCTTTGCAGGCTGTGTCTGCTGGTGTTAGGTGGCATGCCTGCAAAAGCACAGCGAAGCGTGCTGTCCTGCCTTCAGATCTGAAGCCGTTGCTTCACATGACAGAGCCTCAGATTCGCTAACATTCTAATTGGGCTTTGGTTATTGCACATCCAGAGGTATTTTACTGTTGACCGTCCTTCCGTAGCCCTCACCTTCAGTTACCTGGCACAGGCAGAGCGTGGCCCACTGGAAAGAAGCTGGGCTGTAGAGAAAGCAGGGGCTCAGCAGACCTGACCTTGCTGGTGACCCACCCTGGCATCTCCTGGCCAGGAGTGGAAAGGAGGTGACCATCTTCTCCCATGTTCCCCAAATTTATAGATATGCATTAGAGTTAAATGGGAAATGCTTTGAATTTACTTGTTATTGAAATTTATTACTTAAAGATTCTCCATCTTGTTATTGGGAAATGTTACAGTTGTGCACTTGTGAACCCGCTTCTCATGATGGGATCCTAAGATGTGCTTTAAGATCTACCTCGTGGTTGGATGCTAAGATCTTTCCCTTGGCAGGATCCTAAGACTAGCCTCTTGGCTGGAACCTAAAATCTGCCCATAGCTGAATCCTAAGATTCAGCTTGGTCCCTTGGCTAGAACCTGAGATCTGTCTTTTGGCTGGATCCTAAGATCTGCCTCTTGGCTGGATTCTAAGATCTGTTCCCTTGGTAGGATCCTAAGATCTGCCTCATAGCGGGGTCCTAAGATCTGCTTCTTGGATGGATGCTAAGAGCTGTCCCTTGGCAGGATTCTAAGATCTGTCTCTTAGCTGGAACCTAAGATCTGCCTCTTGACTGGCTTCTAAGATATGCCTCATGGTTGAATCCTAAGATCTGCCTTGTGGCTGGACCCCAAGATCTATCTGTCCCTTGGCTGGATCCTAAGATTTACCTTAAGTCCCTTTTCATTAGTTTCTGCTAATGTCAACTTTGTCATGAGAATAAAACTTGCAACAAATGTGAGGGAGCCTCTGGGCATTGTTTGGAATCTAAAGTTCTGCTTTGGAGTTAGTTTTGTTCAGATTTAAGCATCCCAGAGACCCCTCTTAAGCACTTCAGTGATCCAAGATGTAACTGGAGTGTTTTCCTTGCATGTGTGTGTGTGTGTGTGTGTGTGTGTGTGTGTGCGCGCATGTGTGTGTGTGTGCATGTGTGTGTGTATGTGTGTGCATGTGTGTGTGTGTGTGTGTGTGTACACTCGCATCTGTGTGCTGTGCATCTGAAGGCCAGAGGACAGCCTCGATATTGCTCCTCAGTTACCACCCACTATTCTTTGAGGTGGAATCTCTCATTAGCCTGGCACTCACCATGTAAGATACCCTGGCTGCCCAGTGGTACATAGGGCTCCTCCTGACTTCACCACCCCATGGAGAACTTACCACCATGCCAGGGATTTTTATATATTCTGTGGATCAAACTCAGGTTCCCAGGTTTGCACAGAGAGCTTTGCAGAATGAGCCTCCCCCCCCCCCCCCCCGAAGTCCTGGAGCCTGAGTGTAGTGTTCCCGGCAACCAAGGGTGTTGACTATGCTGTTTGGTGCCATCTGTAATCACCTAAAGACCCGTGTACAGTGCAGAGAGATGGAATAAGTCCTTGCTCATCACAGGATTCCCTCATCGTCTGAGAGGGACAGAGCCTGGTGTGGAATGACCATTCACCCAGGGAGCTGATATCACAGGCTGTCCCCTCCCTGGCAGGAGTCACACAGAGACCCAGAATTACAGAACCCAAATCACTGTCTCATTTCTTCTTGAATTTTAGATTCAGTCACAATTTCAAATGTGGCTTATTCAAGGGCTTGAATTCATTTTTTTTAAATAAATCACTTTGCATTTTCTGGAAAGTTGAGATGTTGGCTACAATTGTGTACAATCATTTAAACACGGGAATAAGGAGGTTGTTTCTAAGGCTGCTGCTGCTGGAGAGACTCACTGTGAAGAATCCCTGGTTCTGGGTGTGGCTGTCTCCAGCATCAGGTCTGTCATATGAACCTTCGTCCTGGCCACAGGTGATTCAAGCAGTGAGTGGTAGAGTCAAGTGAGTGGTGGAGGCTGCTTCCTGGTCCCACCCTGCCTTGAGCCCCTCCGTTCCTGAATCCTACCCCAGACTTTCTGCTCTCTGTTCTGCAGAATGGCTCTGCCACCCTGCTTGGTACATGGTCTCTCTGGATGTGTCTGACACAATCTTTCTTCATGGAATTAAAAATATTTTGTGCTTTTCTAAGTCTTTCAAGGTCTCGTGATACAACATGAATGTGAGGTATTTTCTTTCATTAGTAATGTTGGTAGCTAATGATGCTGCAAAAACCAACAGCATGTTTCCATTTTTCAAAAAAAATGTTTGTTTTGCATTTACCTATCTGTCTGTCCATGCACCCACTTACCCACCCACCCACCCATCCATCCATCCACAACACCCATCCATCCACTGTCCATCTGTCTGCCTGTCTGTCTGTCTGCCTGCCTGTCCATCTGTCCATCTGCCTACCCACCCATTTGTCTGTCTGTCCACCCACCTATCTATCTGTTCATCTGTTCATCTGTCTGTCCATCTGTCCATCTGTCCATATGCCCATCTGTCCATCCACCCATCTGCCTACCCATCTGTTTATCTATTTGTCTGTCTATCTGTGTGTGTGCTCATGTATGTGGGTATGAATACATACCCTCTGGTGCATGTGGTGTGTGTGTAGGACAGAGGACAACTTTCAGGAATCACCAGTTCCATCTCCGACCACCATGAAACTCAGGTCATCCACCTTTGCAGCAAGTGCGCTCAAACACCAACCCTGTATATTCTCTTCTGATCTCTAAAAGCAGTGTGGCTGAGAGGACCTCGGCTTCCAGCTTAGGAGACTGCCTTCTCAGTTCCTTGTCTGTTAGATGTTAAACACCCTGTGCCTGTTCTGGAGTCAGGCATCCAATTCAGGCAAGGAGTGCCGAGGCCGTGGCATCCCCAGACAATCTAGGGTTCAGACCCAGCTTGGCTCTGATGGGAGGATGCATTCAAACAGAAACTGAATGACTCTGACACTCCCTGTTCCTAGTGAGAGGCAGGTGATCATGTCTAACTTGCAAATCCTTTTAGGATTAAATTAAATGAGATCATGTACCTGAGACCTTTGGCTTGATGCCGAGGCACTCGGTGAATGACAGCTGTCATGACTGTTATCTCTTCACACCCCAAACTCAAAATGAGTTATTTTTACAACATTTTCAAGATAAGAAAGCTGATTTGACATTCATTTTTATAGTAGGCTCAGGAAATTTCTCTCCAAGCTCCCACCTCAAGGAGGATTTTCACACTCTGAAATCTCATCTTACTTAGTGTCTTCTTTAAGATCTGGCAATGGATTCCACTACTTGCAAAGTGTGGGTTAAGTGCTCTGGTGTAGGCAGGCATGTGGTCACCAAAGTCCTGCTTCTGGCTACAGTGAGGACCCCAGTGGGTCTGATCCTTTCTCTACATAGCTCCTTCTGTCACCCTCAAGGCCAGCATCCTCAGCTGCTCTTTGTAATATGTTTATGACAGACTCCAGCTGTCCATCGGGAACCTGGCAGGGACCATCTCCATCTTGCTGAATGCCTGGTCAGGACGGCATTGGGATGAGTGTTGGTTGACTGAGAACAAGACTCAGATGCAAAGGGAAGGATGGAGCCCAGCTCTCGGTGAATTGTTCTGGGAGGATCATATTACCCAGGGACTTTTTACAACCTATCAACTATTGAAAACTGTGCCTGGCTTTCCAGCCTGGATGCACTCTTCAGGGCAGGGAAGAGGCTCAGGGCACTATGCAGACCTGTTCTGTAGCCAGAACAGGACGTAACCATCAAGGATCATTTCTTGATGTGTACATGATCTGTGGTCTTTCAATCAAAGCAGTTAGCAACATTAGTCTGACACCAGCTATGGAGGATCCCAGAGCATCTCTGCCTAGTCACGAGCTAAGGTAGTTTCCATTCAAAAAAGTTTAGCTTCACAGGGAATACACTGGGCTGTCTGGATTGTTTAAAGGGAACCCTGGAATACTCTCCTCAAACAAGAGACATTTGATCACTGAAGGTCTGGGGGTTGGAAGTTCAAGGTTAAGGTGCTGGAAGACAGCCCCTGGCTTAGCCACTGTCTCCAGTCTTTGCTTAGCAGAAAAGCAGGCCTCTCTCCATCTCTCCATCTCTCCATCTCTCCATCTCTCTCTCTCTCTCTCTCTCTCTCTCTCTCTCTCTCTCTCTCTCTCTCTCTCTCTGTGTGTGTGTGTGTGTGTGGGTGTGGGTGCGTGGTCTGTCTGTCTGTCTCTCTGTGTGTGTGTGTGTGGGGGGGGTCTGTCTGTCTCTCTTTTAACCCTTTAAAGTAAACAGCACAACGGCAGTCAGTCCAATCACAATGCTTTACAACTACTTTTGTGTAGTTATAGAACATCTTGTCCATTCAAAAGCAGACCCTGCAGGCACTGAGCAGTGCCTCTCTCACCACACTCTCAGTCTGCAGATTCTTGTCCTCTTCCCTTCCTGGACACTCATGGAGGAGGCACACACTGAGCTGTGACCTCATCACTTAGCCTGATGCTTCCAAGGTGAACTCTCCTAGCAGTGTGTGCCAGGGTATCATTCTCCCTCACCAGCTCATTCTGTGATGTGTGCATAGAGCACATGGAGCAATCTGTCACTCTCCATCTGATGATGGGCAGAAGTATGAACTCCATTTGGTCCCCTAGGCATCACCATTGTGAGAGCATGTGTTAAGAGGTATTAGTGGTAATAGTTGTTTTCTTTTAATAATACATTTATTTTAGTGTGTGTGTGTGTGTGTGTGTGTGTGTGTGTGTGTGTGTTTGTGCAGGTGTCCAAAAAGACCAGATAAGGATGTCAAATCCTCTGGAGCTAGAATTACAGATGGTTATGAGATACCCACCATGGAGACCAAAATCAGGTCCTCTGCAAGATTGGTCTTGCCCCTAGCAATCTGATGCTTCTAATCAACAGGAAGCAGTCTAAATAGGTCTATTCCCCCTTTCCCCCTCTAATCTTCTAGGTGGTTTTAAGTGTTGGGGGGGTTGCAAGGAATCGGGGTAGAATGAGGGTTGAAAGGATGGTAGATAGAGGAACCCAGTAAAGTGGCTAAAAGATGTTTGCCAACACTCATGTTTGCAAGATCAACATTCTACAGACTGAGCTGTCTCTCAGCCCTGCTCTGGGATGCACTTCCCCTGCAATATTCCTTTGTTTCTGTAACAAAAACAGCTGATTTGTGAGCAGAACACTTGAGACGAGAGGGCTGGACCTCATTTCCAATGTTCCCAAGCCCAAGTCAGCAGGAGTCCTGGCCACGTGCAGCCTGTCTCCTGCCTACACACCATATCAACCCAAGAACATTTCCTCCCCGCTATGAAACTGGGTCTCAGGCTTGGCTTTCTTGTTTAATAAAAAAGGATTTTCCCAGTGGTCAACTCTCTGTGGCTGTGCTCTCATTGGAGATAGAGAATGGGAAAACATTTTTTTTTTTTTTTGTATGAGCAGAACTACCCAGGCAGGCTTCAAAATAGTCCTCTGGTTCTGTGTCACCAGGCTTCCAAAGAATCAGGTTTTCCACCTGTCGATCCAGGCAAAATAAACCGACTGTGGGTAGTGTTTCCTAGGTGATGTGGCCTTGCTCATTCCATTTCACATGCGATCCATTCTTTTGGGGCATGGTGGCTAGGATACCTGGGATGCACTTACAGTAATAAGCAGACTATCTTGATTTGGGGAAGAATCTTCCTTTCACCTGGAGGCCTTTGGGGTCCGACCTGGCTCCATCACCCGCAGCATTTAAAAGTTCACTTGCACCTCATGTCTGCTTCTGTTAATTGGTCCCCAGAGCAGAGGCTGTTCATATCAGAGGCCTTAGGGAGAAGCTGCTCCTGCTATGCTGATTATTAGACACAGTAGCAAACAGGCCCCGTAGATTACTGCATCTCACATCTTCCATCAGAGACATTTCCTTTTTATAGTAGATGGCAATTAATACAGATACCAATATGGTATCAAAGTGTAGCAAGTATGGTAGTGTGGAGTGCACAACTCCAAAAGTGAAGTCTCTATCACACCCCTCCCTACAACCCTCAAGGATCATCTATCTTCAAAGGGGGAACACCAGGATGTTAGGAGTCAGTGGTAGTGGATGTCTGCAGTGAAACTGTAGTTGCACAAGGAACTCACAGCGGCTGGACTGTATGCCCAAGACCTGAGGCTGGGGCTGTGGGCACAAGACCTGAGACTGGGGCTGTGTGCACAAGACCAGAAGCTGGGGCTGTGTGTACACACAGATACATCCAGAGACACAAGACACACACAGACAAACACAAAGACACACAGACACACACACACACAGACACATAGAGACAGATACACACACAGAGACACACATCCAGGGGCACACAGATACACACACACACACAAACACATGCAGACAATACACACACATGCACATACATAGACACACACAGAAACACACATAGACACACAGACAGACACACACACATAGACATAGACACATAGACAGATACACATACAGAGATACATCCAGACACACACACACACACACACACAAACACACACACACACACTCACATAGACACATAGTGACAGGTATACACAGAGACACATCCAGAGACACATAGACACACAGACACACAGACACACAGACACACAGACACACAGACACACACACACTCACTCACATAGACACATAGTGACAGGTATACATAGAGACACATACAGAGACACATAGACACACACACACACACACACACACACACACACACACCCTGAAAGGCTATAACTTCTCACTCCATGAGCGGGAACAGTAGGCCTACAGTGTTAGGCCGAGTGTCCCGGCCAGATCAGAGCTTCGTTCTCCCTTTAAGTTAGGACTGCCACACAACACATGAGAAGTCTATAGAATTTGATTTTTCAGAAGAACAAGAAGCAGTTTTAACATGTTGCCAATACTACATGGAATGCATTTATATTAAAAGTTGTTTATTTTTCCAGTCTTACTGGGTTCCTGATATTTTTATTTTTTAAAATGAGGCCACCAAATGGCTGAGAGTTGTGAAGTCGATGGTGTAATTCACACTATCTAAATGTTGATAGCCACAAATAGAATGTCACCTCCCCGGTGTATATTAGAATAACAGTATATAAAAATGTATAGAATTAACATGTTTGAAAACTGCAGTGCTGGCACTACTGGGGCCAGTGCGTATCATAATCATGAATTGAGGGTGGCAGCATAAATTGGCATAATTCCTTGAAAGAACAGTTTGACGGTTTGTAAAATCAGTCTCAGCAGCTCAGAAGCGCTGATTCGGTCAGGGATGAGGTGGGGGACTCCAGGGTGGGGACTGGCTCAGCAGTGGCGGTAGGGCTGGTTAGTATACGCTTGTCCTCTGGCCCAATTTCTGTCCCCACTGTACAGAGCAGAAGTCTGAGTCTTCTCAGTGGCCATGACTGCCCACACACAGGTCCTGATCCCAGCCTTCCCCCACTCCTCCATTCCTACCTTCTCCCTTTTCTGGACGCCCCACTGGCCTCCTGGCTGCTCTCCCAACACACCAGCACCTTCTGCATCCGCCAAGTCTTCCCCCACTGTCCACACTTGATGGAGCTTCCTCCCCGAGCCCCGCTGTCACGTGACACCCTCAATGAGCCCATTAGCCGTGCACCGCCAACCTTCTCAGAACCCTACCCTGTTTCTGACCCCTCACATTTTGCTCAGGAGGCTGTAATATAAGCTGGTGTTGAACTTTGGACCTAAGGATCTTCATATTGAGGTGTGTTTAGCCTCAAAAAACAAACCAAAGTAAACCAAAGCAAACCAAAACTCCTCGGGTCTTGTATTTCTGCTGTCCTTGTTCAGTTCAGGTTTAGGCAGTCATGGTGAGACTTTCTATGTTTCTATGCAAAGAGCTACAGGCAACAACGGAGGAAAACTGAGACCGGAGAAATGGTCTTCCCCAGGGAAGAGCATGCTGATTGGTTGTCCAATACAAAATGGTCAGCCCTGAAAACATGCTTGCAAGCAACATTATACAGACTGAGAAAATTATACTTATGTATTTAGAAATGTATGTGTGTGTGTGTGTGTGTGTGCGCGCGCACACACACACACACACACACACACACACAGAACGCAAGAACACATCATAAAAGAGGCCATACATTTGAAAAAGAGGAGAGGTATATTTGAGCATTTGATGAGAGGAAAGGAAAGGGGAGAATAATATAGTTGTATTATTATAGTATTAAAAAATAAAAGAAATAATTTAAAAATACTCAGTAAACATTTTATAGTAAATGAAGGGCTGAATAGAACTATGTATCCTTACAAATCAGAACTAAAAGAGACCACAGGATAGTAACTATGATGGTTCCTGTTAATTGTTGGTTTCTGTCAAAGAGAAACCAGAGATTCTAGGAGACCAGTCTCTGGGCATGCGTAAAGGGATGACAATGGGCATGCGCGATGGGAATGACGATGGGCATGTGCGGTGGGGATGATGATGGGCATGCGCAATGGGGATGACGACGGGCATGTGCGATGGTGATGACGATGGGCATGTGCGGTCGGGATGATGATGGGCATGCGCGAGGGGGATGATGAAGGGCATGCGCGAGGGGGATGATGATGGGCATGCGCGGTGGGGATGACGATGGGCATGCGCGAGGGGGATGATTATGGGCATGCACGATGGGGATCATGCCAACTGTGTAAATGGAGGCAAGATGATTGGGATCCTGGACTGTTCACACGGAGTGTGTGAGCTGAGTTTGCCCTCACTGTCTATTGACTTAGGACACAATGTGATCTGCAGCTCCAAGCTCCCAAGCTCCTGCTGCCTTGACTTCCTGGCCATTATCGAAAGCACCTGGAACTATGAACTAAAACCCTTCCTTAGGTTGTGTTTGTGAGGACATTTTGCTACAGCAACAGGACAATAACCAAGACCATGGTTATGGTAAATGCACGCATGCACGCGTGCATACACACACACATTCTCACACACATACACACACACGTTCACACACACACACACACACACACCATGCATTCACTCACTCATGCACAGGCTCAAACATGCATACATGGTTCACAAGTTGGTGTTGCTGTCTTTATTTTAATTATAAAAGGTAACTTTTTGACACAAGTGCAATTGAATGCAGGTTGGGACTCTTGTCTTATGCATGCAGCTATCGACCCATTGCAATTGCCCATGTAACAAGCAGGGCCATGTTCTGCTTGTGTCGACAGCACATGAGGCTGGGTCCTGGCTTCCTAGAAGTCTGCCAGATGCTGGATCAGAGGAGTAGACAAGCACCAGTGGTATTCCTTAGTAGCCTTGTGCTGCTGCACTGGGGGGGGGGGCATTTACAGACCCCAATGACCCTGTCCTTCCTATGTCACTATGGGACACTTTGAGAGTTAAAAAGTGCTACAAGCCACCAAATGGCTTTCTTCACTTTTGAAATACCTTTGATTTAAAGCAAGCACTGGATCCACTTCTCCCTAGACTTCTGTGTAACCTCAGCGTGAGCCAGCCCTCGTCAGCGGGCAGCAGCTCCTGCTCTCAGGGTTCCTAGGCATCCGTGGTGATGGGCATCCCACAGGGATGGAAGGAACAGAGCCTTCCCAAGGAGAGAAAGGTGAGCACTGAACCTTCTGTGTGCAGTGTGCCAACAGCTACAGCCATTCTCCATCGATGCGTGTTTAGAGACCAACTTCACTGAGGAATTACGCCTGCCTCTCCCTCACTTCTAATCTGATTTCTGACTTCTTTGCCTGAGGTGAGGAGGAACAGAAGGGGCAGAGGCAGCAGCAGCAGCTGAGCCTCCGACTATACCTCAGCTCTCTGCAACCATCTGCAGCGCCCTCCCAAACTAAACCCTGAGGCCAGAATCCCAACAATCCCAGCCCGAGGCTCAGGGAGGAACCTCCTCCTACCTGAGTTCTCAGCTGTAGTTTTGTAGGCTGAGGACAACTGGTTGATTTGTCCCTGAACAAGTCTGTGGCCCATGCCTAGTATTTGTTATAAGTGGCTTAAAAGAAATCAGTGGGAGAAGACTGTGTTTGAGATTCCTCTCTGGTTGATGGTTTTGTCCCTGGGAGTACTGGGTGGCTCATATTGTTGTTCCTCCTATGGCGCTGCAAACCCCTTCAGCTCCTTGGGTCCTTTCTTTAGTTCCCCCATTGGGGACCCTGTGCTCAGTTCAATGGCTGGCTAAGAGTGTCCCCCTCTGTATTTCTCATGCACTAGGAGGGCCTCCCAGGTGACAGCTATATCCAGCTCCAGTCAGCAAGCACTTGTGGGCATGATGATAGTGTCTGGGTTTTGTAACTGTATATGGGATGGATCTCTGGGTGGGATGGTCTCTGATGGTCTTTCCCTCAGATTCTGCTCCACACTTTGTCTCTGTATCTTCTTCTGTGGGTATTTTGTTACCCGTTCTAAGGACCAGAGTATCCATACTTTGTCAACCAAAGAGTACAAATGGAGTTACCCATGGCTCCAGATGCACAGGAAGCAGAGGATGGCCTTGTTGGACATCAAAGGGAGGAGAGGCCCTTGGTCCTGGAAAGGCTTGATGCCATGGTGTAGGGGAATACCAGGACAGGGAAGTGGGAGAGGGTTGATAGGGGAACAGGGAGAGGGAAGATGAGTTATGGGATTTTCGGGGGGGCATGAAAGGGGAAATCATTTGAAATGTAAATAAAGAATATATCTAATAAAAAAAGAGATTCCTCTCATTGCTGCAGCCCCATGCTATACCTTTGACAACACAGTGTGCTTGCATCGAAAAGAGGATTCAATGTGAGTCCCAGCACCCATCACTCCTTAGAGAGGACTAATCCTGGGCAGGAATATCCCATGAGCAACAAGAGAAGCCCTATGCTCTTCAGAGATGGGTGATAAAACCTGGAAGGGGCCCATGCAGGTCTCTTAGGCACAGCATAGATCTTGGAGAGCGAGGAGCCATGCAGGGGCCTCTGCGACCTCCTCCTAGGCATAAGGAGTCAGCTCGCCAACATTTGCCTCTTCTTGCCTCTTCTTCCGGCTCAGTGTCACATGATGCCGTACTCAGGAAACTGCTCATGTTCTGCTTCCCTGGGCGGGGAGAAGAGGTGCTTGTGATTATTATCATCTGTGGAACAATTTAGGAAATTATGGCTAGGTGGATTCTGATTGATGGGTTAGCAGTTAACTCACAGGACAGTCCAAATGTATGTTTTCTTCTCACACTGCTGTGCAAAGGGGGCTACAGTAAGGTCTCCGAGGTTCAAATTTCAAAACTCAAGTTCAGTTAGAGAGAGAGGGGGAAGGGGAAGTGGAAGAGAAAAAGGGGGAGGGGAAAGGAGAGAGGAGGAGAGGGAGACAGGGAGGGAGAGTGGGGAGGAGAAAGGGAGAGGGGGAGAGGGAGAGGAGGAAGAGGGACAGGGAAGGGATGGGGAGGGGAAAGGTGGAGAGAGAATGGAAATGAAAGAAGGAAGGAAAGGAAACAGAGAGAGCGAGCTTAGGTCTATCAAAAGAATAAAAATTAGACATAAGAAGACCAAAGAGGTCCCATTCATGATGGAAACTGACTGCTCTCTGCCAGGTGCATCTTCATAGCATTGTCTTCATGAAGATGTGCTAAGATGCAGGCAGGATGCATGGATACAAAACCACCCCTGGTGTGTTGGTTTGGATGATAATGGACACTACCAGCTCCTGTTTGCACACTTGGTCCACAGCTGGCCGAACTGTTTGGGAAGGACTAGGAGGTGTGGTCTTGTTGGAGTGGGCGTGCCACTAGGAGGTGTGGTCTTGTTGGAGAGGGCGTGCCACTGAGAATAGGCTTTGAGGCTTCAACAGCCTGTGCATTTGCAGTTAGCTCTCGGCTCTCTGCCTCCTGCTTGCTTGTGGGTTGAGGGGCAAGCACTCAGCTGTCGCTCCAGCACCACTGACTCCCTGGCTGCTACCAAGCTCCTGGCCATGATGGTAAAACACTCATCTCTTGGAACCATGAGCTCCCAATTAAACAGTTCCTTAGAAGTTATCTTGGTCATGGTGTCTTACCACAACAACAAAAGCCTAACTAAGCAGCTGTTTTTCAGAAATGCAGCATTAACATCACCCAATGCACTGTAACACTCCCTGCATGTGGAATTCTTAGAATAGGCCCTGAGTTGTCATGCTGAATGATGTCCGGTTTGGTCTCCTAAGTCCTGGAGGCTGTGCACATTTGCTCTACATCACTGTGTAGAGGAAGAAAGCTACCAACAGTGTAGAGCACAGCAGCCCACGGGTTAGCCTCCCAGGGACTGGAGCTTTTCTCGGTGTTCACCGCCTTCCACGGGAGACACTGTCTCTGTGATGATCACTGTCCCCATCTCGGTAATTATACATATTATTGTTCTTTAACACTTTCACAAAGACAAAAAGCTAAGAATAAGATATTCATTTTGAATAAGAAATTATCAACATTTCTTACACAGGAAAAACTCAAATAGTGCCAGCAAAAGCCCTATTTTCATGGCAAGACTCTAAAACAACCAAGTTATGGCCAGTCTATGTCCCAGCACCTGGCTCTGTGGGCCCAGAACCTGGCTCATGGGGCCCTACATGCCTGGATTTTACTGTTATTTTTCATGTGTTTGTGTGTGATGGGCTTGTGTGTTTCTGTGTATATGCATGTTTGCAGGTTTATATGTATATGGATAGACATGCACGTGTATAGGTATGTGTCAAGCTCAGGGATTGGGTGTCTTCTTACTCTTTTACTGAGGCAGGCTTTCTAGTCTAGCTAGTCAGTTTGCTCTGGGGATCTCTTCCCTCTGCCTTCTGAGTTCTGTGATTATAGCCGGCACTCCATGCCTGCCTAGTGCTCAGCATAGATTTCAGGAGTTCAAACCCTGGTCCTCAAGTGCTTTATCCACTGAACTGTCTCCCCAGGGCCTAGAATTGTTTTTAAAAACCTATCACAGGATTTCCCATTTTGCTTTGTCTTTTAGAAATGTCAGTCAGTATTTTAGCCTCTGAGAAATTCTGGATGTCATTGATTATATTATGATATTATAATTTAAAAACCTACCTGTGAGTTGATTAAAGGGTGTATGTTTCTTTTCTCCAGAGGTCGTCTCGCTTTTATCTGCATAGGATGGAAGGCTGGTGTGTAGAGAGCTCTCATGCAGTGCAAAGCAGGCGTGCCCCCATACAGAGTCACCACAGTGAACCCACCATGCCTTCCTATGCCAAGATGACTGCACATGCTTTTGGAGGAGATGCTTTTGGAGGAGGTTCCAAGGTTGTGAGGGATCTGTCATGAGACAACCTGCTGTAGAGATTCCTCAGGGTCAACTATAGACCGAGGCTAGAGATGTCTAAAGCTGTAGCAGACCTAGCCTCTGCTGTGAGATGAACTAACACAAAGACCAAGCCTGCTCAACCTTAAAGGGAATGTGTGAGCTGCCTCTTGACTCTGCAGGGTGAAGAAAGGCCCTGTCAGTGCACACTGAGGCCCATGATGCCTACAGTATCAGCAGAGCCTTCTCCATGTTAAGGACAGAACCCTCCTCCCCAACCCCATCCCAGGTCAGTAAGCTGCAAAGCATATTTGTCATGGCATTAACTTCTGTATCTGCTGCCTCTAAGCTGCTTGGCAACACAGATCAAAGGCTAATCTCTGACCTGTGCCCATAGCAAGGGAACTGCTCCCTTGGGTCCTCCATTTGATATCTGACCCCCATACCCTTCCTCTATGTGCATAGGACCACTCGGCAGGCAGTCTATGGTGTGGTGCACAGTGACTGAACTGGCCAGGAAATTCTTCTATGACAGTGTCCCAAACTGAGTGAACATTTTCTTTCTACCTACTGTCTACAGGGAACATTGAATGATCAAAGAACCAACAACAGGGAGAAAGGTATTGCTACTGGGACAAAAACTGGTAGAGAGGATGTGGCCTTTGCGATCATCTGCTTCCCCCCAACATAAGGAAGTACAGTGGAGTTGGAATCCTGTCTCTTTCTGCCTTGTGTATCTGTCTCTGTGGAAGCTTGGTGGGAGGACTGGGGTTAGCATCTTGGGTTCCACACTACTTGAAATGCAGATCTAGCTGAACTATAGTTGAAGTCTCTGGATTCCACCCAGGGATATTCTTCAGGTTTGGCTTTTGGGTATGTGATTAAAAGATGGAAAGATGGTTTCTGATCTGGGACCTGCCTGATCTCCTCAAGTGTACCCATGTCCAGCTATCAAAAGACACCTGCCAGTGCTCACAGAACAGGAAGGGAAGCATGCAAATGTTTCACATGCAAAGAAATCGAGTCCCATCCAGGTGAGATGCTGTCAGTCATGTGATAAGTCAAGACACCATAGGTACCTGGGCACAGGACACTGACCACCAGTTGGTATGTTTTATGGGTTTGATCTCACAAAATTCCCTTTGGGAGTCATCTTGTAAGCACCTAGTTCTGGAGGAATCTGATTAAAAATTACATCTTTGCTTTCAAAGTAAACCACTTTATAACCTCTGGTCTCCTTTCAAAAGGTTTGGTTCTGGACCATGTTTGTTCTGAGGCATGTTCCAAAGCAGCTGTTTATTAAAATGTCAACAGCTATGATTAATTTCTGGTGCTGTGTGGTGCATCTGTTTGGGGCTGTTGACATCACATTGGCCCAAGAGGATACTTGTGGTGGTGGCTCTGCCTGGACACCCAAATCCTATGTTTTCTCTAAGACACATACTTTTGAATGATTCACCCTGAAGTTCATTATGAACAAACAGGCTTTTCTTCAGAGAAAAGAAGCCCCAGGGTCCCGCAGGCTAATGTTCGTATTGCCCTCTCTTGTGAGGACATCTATCTGTTCATGACATTCCAAGAGTGTAACTCCGCTCATGGAGTCTGAAGTCACATCTGAATGGGAGATGGGTAGAAGGGGATCTCCGGTGGAGAGCATCTGCTTCCAGATACATATTGACCCATGGCTACACAGCATGGGATGTGGCGTAACATCTGAGGCTGGAATGGACCGAGCTATGCACTTCAAGTGACACCAGGGAAAAGAGGTGAGTCAAGGTTGTGAAGTCACCCTTGTAAACCTGGTTGTTGGAACAGTTCTTGGTAGGGGTGTTCACAAGGCCATGCACGCATTGCTTCAGACAGTGGAGTGGGGCTCAGCATGAGCGATGGAAGTCTGACCCACACACCAGAGGTCAGAGAAGCTCTTTAAAGCAGGGTGCTAGCGTCCAGAGGGAGCTGGGGTTCAGGGGGGAAGATTAACTTTGGATCTAGTGGACTGATTGCCAGCAGAAACTTGTAAATCAATCTATCAAATAAGCACCATGCCCCCAGAACCCAATCCCAGAAGCTGACATAATTTACTGAAATCAATTTCCAGCTTTATCAATTGGGTGAGTTGTCTATGTGTTAAAATATGTTTCTATTAAAAGCTAATAAAGCCTGTTACAATTCTACCTGTGGGGACTGGCTTAAATAGCCTTTGAGGATATTTTGAAATGAGTCAGAGGCAGCAGCTAGCATGCTCTTTGTTGTTCTAGGTGAACACTGTGGATGTGGGGGGGGGGGCAACTTTAAATCATAGAGGTTCTGGGGGTTGGAAGTCCAAGTCGCAGCACTGGGGTCCCCTTGGCCTCTGTCAAGGGTCCTTTGTGATGTGGTGGGGGGCATCCCATGGCTTGACCATGGGCATGTGGTCCAGTGTCTCCTCTTAGAGAGCTGAATGGTACTCTCCTGCTGTCATCTGATGCTAACAGGGAGTTCTCTAAGCGTTCACTAAGATGATACAGATTGCATCATTGCACATGCACCCCAAACTAGTTCAGTCCAGATCTGTCCCTTGATTCTCACACCAGAATATGCTCCTGAGGATGGCTGAATGGAAACTGACCACAGAGGTGGTCACTAAGGGTTGCTAGGGGAGAAGAGACCTAGTCCATGGCTCGAAGTGGAGTGCACATGTAGCTTAGTTCAGGCAAGGGCCCTAGGGACCCTGGTGCATTCTAGGAGAGTGTGTGTGCACAGGAGAGTGTGTGTGCATAGGAGAGGGTGTGTGCGCAGGAGAGGGTGTGTGTGCAGGAGAGTGTGTGTGCACAGGAGAGGATGTGTGCACAGGAGCAGGAGGCACCATAGGGAGTGCTGAAGGAAGAAGCATCTAAATCCATCTATTTTTAAAAATGCACTTTTATCAATGTATAGTAGCTTTACATAGTGTGGTGTTTCATAAAGACAATCCTTTCAAGTACACCATGTACTCTGGACATTGTGCGGGTTACTTTCTATCAATTTGATGCCAGCAGAGGAAGAGGAAACCTCAACTGAGGCATCATCCCCATTAGACTGCTCTGTGGGCAAGTCTGTGAGGCTTATTTATGTATCTGACCAATGATTGATGTGGGAAGGCCCAGCCCACTGTGGGTAGTCCCACTCCTGGGCAGGTGGGCCTAGGTTTTTATAAGAAATGTATCTGAGCAAGCTATGGGAACAAGCCAATAAGCAGTGTCCCTCTGTAGTGTCTGCCTCTACATGCCTGCACTGAGTTCTGGATTTGTCTTCTCTCAGTGATGAACTATAATCTGTAAGTTAAATGAACCCTTTCCTCCTCTTGACTAAGTTGCTCTTGGTCATGGTGTTTATTGCAGGATCAGAGAGCAAACTGATACAGTTGTAACCTTGCTTTCTCTCCCTCTCCCCTCATGTTAGACTCTGTTCCCTGGTCTTTCTTGTTGACAGCTGTAGGGGGGAGGAGCACCCCAATCCTACGCCTCCCTACAAGTGTGAGTCCATTACATCTAAGCTGGTTAGTCACATGTCAGATGGGCTCCTCAGAACACTGGAAAACTGGTCTGAGGATGAGGGAGGTGCTTGCGGTCCTGAGAGCTTGAGCCGCAGGCCAAGTGTGGCACCTTCTACACCGTCCAGGAAAACCAGAGGGCAACAGCATAAGTTTGGGAAATTGAAGTATTCTCTGCTGCCTGTAGACCTGTGGGGCCATTTCTCAGAGTGTCCTGATGCTTTCCCAGTCAGACACAGAGGACAGGCACAGCCTGCCACCTCAGTTTCGTTTCCCTTCATAGCGATAAAAATACTCTGACAGAAGCAACTTCAGGGAGAGAGAACTGTGGGCTTGCCATTGCTGTTCCAGCTTCAGGATCTTGAGGCAGCTGCCACAGCCATGAGCAGGGAGTGATGAGGTGATGCACGCGTGCTGGGCTTGCTTTCTCCATCCACACGTAGTCCAGGATCCCCAAGCGTAGAGGATGATGCCCCCCACAGTGTGCAGGCCTTCCCGAACTGATTAACACAATTGCCGCATTCCCTCACAAGCGTGCTCACAGTACAACCCAACCTAGATAATCTAGACACTCTAGATTGCTTCAAGCTGACAACTAAAAGCCAACGACCCCTGGATCCTATCCATCCCTGCACTGTCACCACAGCCACACACATTTTGAAGATTAAAACCTCAAATTTTTGTGGGGACTAGAAACTGCACACATACACAGCAGATTTTATTACCTCCATGTTTTCTTGGAAATTTAAAGTGAGTAGGAGATACCAGGTGACTGTGGATAGCAAGGGCACCATTGCTGAAGGCTCTGAAGTGCTATAGGGTGGCCTGGGTGGTGGCACTCCTCCTCATTGTGGTGGGGACTCTGGAAAACATCCTGTGTCTTTAATTTCTAAGTCCCTTCTTTTATATCACTGCATGAAGAGAAGATGGTGTCCTTTAAAGATGTCCTTGGATTTGAAATTTCACACTGTTTTTATTACTTCATTAGGAGATTGTCTTGTGACACTGTTGGAAGACAACACTATGAGCTGGGAAATGTCAGCGGGCCTCCTTCCTGCCCCGCCATATTTTCAATATGCAGATTGGGTTTCAACATGTGCTTTAAAGATAATTAGTCAGCCCGGGATTGGGGTCTGCCTCCACTTCCTTCTCTAATGGGGAATTTATTGCACAGGATAGACTGGGTTTCTAGGAATCAGGAGCCTTAGGGAAAGCAGGAGGTTGGGATAGAGAACATTCCCTGTGGCTGCTCTCCATGAGCCAATTCAGAAGTTTGTCTGACATTTTCTGCAAGCTTTGAAGTTCTTGGGGTTTGAAGGTCATGGAGGGCTTTGAAGATTATAGAGGGTTGTTCTTCTAGGATGAAGGTTGGATATGGCATGTGGTTGCTGGAATTTGAACTCAGGGCCTTCAGAAGAACAGTCAGTGCTCTTAACCACTGAGCCATCTCTCCAGCCCCAAGAGGACCAGACGTAAGGATGCTGATGATCATGAGGCTTCTGTGCTCCCATCAGACACACAGGAACAGAAAGTTCGCTGGAGCCCAGCTCTCTGCTCATGACCCTGAAGTATTGCCTCAGAGACGAACTATATAAGTGAGACCTGGAGTTTGCTTCTGTGAAAGGACATGGCTGCCACACCTAAGGATACTTGTTCATACTTCTGCCTTTTTTTATACAAGCCTGTGGTCACTATGAACTCCAGGAGGGCCAGCATCTCACTCGACTCTGCCTCATGTACCCTTGTGCTAGAGCTTGGACCAATATGTGGACCCAGTGGTCCCTCTGTTATTCTGAAGGGATGGAGGGACAGAGAGGAGTGCAGCTGGCAGTCTAACCTGTGTGAGATAAGAGAGGACAGAGAAGCACCCAATACCCCCACCAAGATATGGCGAGTCAGGGCATAGCACAGACGAGACAAGGTGATAAACATGTAGAATTCTACCAGACCAAGAAAGAACCAACAGAGAGAGTGGAGGAGTCTGCCTGCAAAATGGGGGAAATATTTACCAACGATCCACCAGGCAAGGGCTTGCCATCCAGAATGTTCAAGGAGCCTGCGCCACTCAACCAGATATGGTGACCAAAAACATGACCAAAAACATGGCCAAGAGATCTGAATACACATTCCTCTAAAGATGTACAATGGCTACTGGTGTGTGAGCATGCATTCGGTGCCCCTAATCACCAGGAGAATGCAGAGCCAAGCCTAATGAGACATTGCCTCACACCTGTTAGAGTGGGCACTCTAGAGCCACAGATGATTACAAGTGCGGGTGAGGTGGGGAGGAGGGGAGCTCTGTGTGCAGCTGGGGGGTGTGAATTGATACACTCATGGTGGAAAACAGGATGGAGGGGCTTTTAGAAATATATTATTTATTTAAAAATGAAAGCTGTAACACCTAAGACCTTGCCATCCCTTTTCTTAGCGCTTACCAAAGTGGAGAAAAATCTGCACTGGGGAAAGGGCAGGTGTACGTGGAAGGAGCCTATGTGTGCAAATCAATGAATCAATAGAGAATAAACTGGTATGTTTCTGTGTGTATGCATGACTGTGTGCACAACGTAATACATCTGTGTGTGTGCACCTTACTGTGTGCACAACCTAATATATCTCTGTGTGTGTGTGCACCTTACTGTGTGCACAGTGTAATATATCTGTGTGTGTGCCTGACTGTGTGTACAATGTAATAATATGTGTCTGCATGCCTGACTGTATGCACAACATAATATATCTCTGTGTGCACACCTGACTGTACCACCCAGCTCTTAGTAAAGAAATTCCGTGCCTGTATCACGGAGTTTTCAAAACTATAATAAAATAGTGAGACAGGTGAAGTTACAACTTGAAGTTTATTTTTTCTTAATATTCTGGACATGCAAGATCTAGGGAGGGACCTACTTGGTGATAGCCTTGTTGGTGGCAGTCCTCCAGTTGCAGAAAATGTCACGTAAGAAGATCCTGAGGCTTTTGTTCCAGTGTCTTCCCCCTTCATGCAAAGCCACTGGGATCTAGAGACTGACCTCACTAAGCCCCAGTCCCCTTGCACAGGCCCTCTGAGTTCCACAGGACAGTTGAATTCTACTCTCCTCACAGTTACAGAGCATTGAGGATGAAGCCCCTGTGCAGATCCCTGAGTTACATCGTGCTCAGGCCACCACACTGGCTCCTGCCTGGATGGCCTGTGGGGCTTTAGTGTATCATTGGGCTGACACCAGGGACAGCAGCTGCATGACCCCACTCCTGGAAGCAGCCTAGAGACAGGGCCAGACAGAACAAGGCAGAACTGGTTCCCAGACTAGGGTGAGGGAGAAGACACAGGTCTCCTCAGACTATGAAAGTTTAGTCAATGAGATTATCAGGTCCCAGAAGCCCATGCTCGCAGGGGACACAGGCAGCTCTGTTGTACAATCTATGTTATTCAATGTACAGTCTTGTACAATGGAGTTCTGGCTGTCACACACCCAGCCTCTGGTACACACAAGGGAAGGTGTGAAGTTAGTGGCCTGGCTCTTCATGGGTCTCCTTTGGCTATCCTGTGAAACTTGAAGCAGAAGGAAGCTCTTCAGTAGGGTTGATCCGGTCACCGATCAGGAGATGGAATCTGTAGTCACAGTGAGGCAGGGCGCAGGGCCTTGTTGCTCTCTCTAGCTTGCCAGGCTACAGGCCTTCCAGGTTCATGCATTAAAGACTTTTCAAACATTTCTCCCTTTTGATGTCCCCTTTCATAATTGGAAATGTCCTCATTGACACACCAAGGGACGCAGCTGTGTCCAGTACTTTCTTGAGGTCCCCATCTCCCAGCCTCTGTGGGTGCCCTCTTCCCATCCCACTAGCTAACTGGAGACCAATTGGTGTTCATAAAGGATTCAGCGAGTGTTAATTTTTATGACGTTTTAGTGTTAAGTGCATTGTAGTCTGATGACAGATGGGCTGACAGAGTGTCCTTACACCTCCCAGGACTGTCTGAGCTCCAGTATGACCTTGAGTTGTGCCTTCGTCTCACCAGCAGCTTCTCTCTGTGTTGGTTAATAGTGACTGTGGTGTGATCAGTTTGCGGATCACCCAGGGGGATGAGAGAGTCACACCTCTGGGTGTGTCCCTCGGGTGAAGTAGTAAGAGGGGAAAGGTGTAAGAAGCTCTGGCTTAACCCATCAGTGGTTCAAAGTCTCATTAGACTGTTGGGAGGGGGACTTATGGAAGGCTGGGCCTGGTTGGAGGAAATAGAGATGGGGACACGCCATTTGGGGCTGTGTCTCGGCCTTGCCCTCTCCTGATTCATTCTGCCTCCTGGATGCCATGGGGTGAGGAGCCTCCTGTAGCTCACACCCCTGCTACCATGATGCTATTATCCATGTCACCCTCAGTCCATTAAGATGGAAAGGCCTCTGGAGCTTAGCCCAAATAAACCTCTCCTCTCCTTTTCCAAGTAAGGTCAGGACTTGAACATACATCTTAGGGGTCACTACAGGTGACTGAAGCAGGAGGTGATGTGGATCACTTAAGGAGACAGTGTGCCCATAGTCTGGGGTTGGTCAGGAGAAGTGGATTTTGGGAAGGAGAGAGAGAGAGCTCACTGCAAGCGCTGATTCCAGTGTCCTCTTGCCAGACACCTCCTCTTTGAAATGATTGGCAGGCCTCTGGGAGAGTCTGGAATGTATAGGAGGCTTCTTCAAAGGGGCTTGCTCTGTCATCTAGGACACACCTAGGAGCAAATTTCAAATCATTAGACCACAATGCACTTTAATGCCAACGATGTTTTAGAGTTTCATTTACACGGAGCTTCTTGTCAAAATCAGTTACACTGGATGTCAGCATGGTTGGCTGATGAGGACCCTGGTCAAGGGAACAGCAGTTTAGCTGCCTTTCTTGTAGCTCAGCACCAGGCCACACTGAAAAGTCAGTTACTCTGTGCTTTGTCACCTCCCTGAGCTGGAGTGTGTGCCGTGCTCACTCAAGGTCTTCCTCTGATGTACCTCGCAGCCGAGTAAACAAAGAGCAAAGAGAAGCCACACCGGGACCCAGGCTCTTAGCTCATGGCATCCGGCTGTGACGGCAGAGTTTCTCCAGCCTTTCCATAAGACATATCTTGGGTTCCCAGTGACCACCTATCCCAAGGCCTGTCCAGGAGACAGATGATGTCACCCACAAAGTAAACAGCAGGTGAGGAAAAGAACAGCAACCAGAGCGTCTACCAGCTCCAGGCAACCAGGGGACATCACCAAGCATGGTTGCCAGCAAAGACCAATGGGGAACAATAGAGTCCTTTAACTGAGGCGTGTCCCGCTTTCTTGCTTTTTTTTTTTTTTTTTTTTTTTTTTTTTTTTTTTTTTTTTAAGCCTGTGTTTGCATTGTCTCTGTCCTACCTGGTAAAATTTTGTTCATTTTATTTGTCTTTAGAAAACAAACATCCTTGTGATTTTTATTGATCAGTCCCAGTGTTTGCTTCCTGGGTTAGCATTTGCTCATTATCTCCTCCAGGCTTGGTAGAGGCTCCTGAAGAACGTGTAGGTGGAGGCCCACTCCGGGGAGGACTGGGCTGCAGCCGGCTGATGAAAGGTGAGGAGCTAGCAGCAGGCAGCTCCCTGGTCTCCACAGCAGACACCCTTGGCCTTGAGCCTGGGGCACTTGCACATTTGGTCTCATAAGATCAGAGTGAGCCTGGCAGGAGTCTGTGATCAGTTGATCTGTTCTATGTTCCGTTTCGATTGTTTTTAAAAATAATTCATCTTCTTTTCCGGTTGTTAATTCCTTTTACTTTCCTTGGGTTTTGCATGGGATTTGTCTGCAGGCATCATAGAGTCAACTTTTTCTCTCTATCGGGCAGAAACGAGAAACAACCAGAAAGTGGCACACCACACACACACACACACACACACACACACACACACACACACACACACACGAAAAGAATCAGATTGGTTGGCATCTCTCTCCTCCCCAAGACCACGCCCACCACAGGCCAAACCTCAGGATGGCTCCTGGCCCTGTCATAGCCACAGTTCGCAGATACATTTATCCCTAACTGCAACTGGCCGCAAGTACAAAATCAAGGCCTTGTTCCCAGGCGGTTGGATACCTTGGCTCTGTGATTAGGAAGGTCCTGAGGTGCACTGTCTGTTTGGTCATTTACAGGGCCAGAAGCATCCGTTGGGCCCCAGTTTCCCATCTGTAGAGGCCGTGACTGAGTCCATCTCTAAATGAGGTGTGAGACTCTGGCAAAGGAGACAAGATGGCTTATCGTTCTTGGGGTTTTCTTGGTTGCTGTTGTTGTTGTTGTTGTTGTTGTTGTTGTTGAGAGCTTGGCTTCCTTCTCTTTGAGATTTTATACAAAGTGTGTATGAGGCTCACCCACTGTTCTGGGAAGCACTGCAGGTATGTGCAGCCATGAAGTAGTGGAGCTCTATTCTGTCACTGAATATTGGGCAACTGTCCCCTGGATTCCAGATTTTGCCAAATGCTCACCTTCTCTGCACAGTATAAACATCTCAGAGCGACCATCCTCAGACTGATGACCCCTGAACCTGAACCCTCAGTTTCCAGTCACGGACACAGAGAAGTTCAATGCCTCCTCAGACTGCACATGTACTCGACCCGAGCCTCGCCTCTCTGTCCAGTGCTCAGGAGCCCTTTGTGGGAAGGTTCAGGAAGCACGTGGTGGTATTTTAAACATGACATTCCATCTTGTAATCCGTGGAACAGTTCAGACGTGTTGCCGGAGTAACACTTTAAACGTCTTGTTTGGAATTAATATCTTGAAGTTCTTAAAGCCATTGGAAAAACTGAATATTAGTCAGGTGTTTAGTTGCTAAGAGACAAGAGCTCTGGCAGGTGGCCCTGTTCCTAGAGGAGTCGGGAAGGCCATTGTCTGCAGAGTGTGGAGGGCCCGGCTGTGCGGAGAGGAGCTCCTCTCGCACTCACAGGGTCCGTCAGCCATGTCTGGCCGCCAGTGTCTCTTGTCCTAGCTCCCTTGCTCTAACCTGAGTTCCACAGGGAAGGCGGTGTCTGGGGACTTTGTTCTACTTCTGGTGGCTTTTCATTCTTCTGTCGTCTTCCCTTCAGGGCACCCCCTGCCATGTTGATACCACTATGCTGCCCACAGCTGGTTGGAACACAGAATGGATACAATGTGAGCTGGGGCAAGTTCTGTGTCCTAGGAATGTGGACCTGGGTGTCTTAGATCCTTTCCTGTTGCTGTGATAAACACCCTGGCAGAAAGCAGCTCCGTGTGTGGGACAGAGGTGCTGCTTGGCTTCCATGTTCCCGTTCACAGTCCATCGTTGAGAGACGTTGAAGTAAGAACTTGAGCAGGAACCTGAAAGGAGGAACTGAAGCAGAGGCCATGGGGGAACTCTACTCCCAGGCTTGTCCTCCACAGCTTGCTCAACTTGCTTCTTATACAACCCAGGGCTACCTGTAGCACTATCCACCATGGGCTTGGATAATTAATTATCAATCAATGAAATGTCCCACAAGCCAATCAGATGGAGATGTCCCACATGCCAATCTGATGGAGATGTCCTACATGCCAATCTGATGTAGATGTCCCACAAGCCAATCTGATGGAGTCATTTTCTCAGTTGAGGTTCCTTCTTCCCAGATGAACCTAGCTCTTGTCATTTTTACACATAAAAGGCAGCAAACTTGGTCTTGGAGATGTTGCTGGGAATGTACCTCTAATGTAGTGATGTACCTCAAAGGCTTAGGATAGCCACATGGACTGGAAAGTGGGCAGGCAGCCCAAAAATGGTGTGAGATACTTGGTGCAGCCTACGTTATTTGTGCTGGTTGGTTCTACACCAACTCAACACAAGTTCATTTTAGAAGAGCAAATTGGAAGCCATTGGGAGAAAGCCAGTAAGAAGCATTCCTTCATAGCCTATGCATCATCAGCTCCCGCCTTAGCTTCCTGCCCTCACTTCCCTGGATGATGGATTTATAGTCTGTAAGGTGAAATAAACCCTTTCTTCCTCACATTGCTTTTGGTCATGCATGGTGTTTATCACCGCAACAGAAACCCAACCAAGATGGTGTCTCTTCTGATCTCATCTGTCCTGAACCCAACGACCACTTTGACCCAGGCCTTCCAAGAGACAGAACCTTGTAATGAATCCTCCCTCTTCTGGTTTACCTCCACTCTAGTAATTTCCTATTGCTTGCAACCAACAAATCCTAATTAATCTCTTTCCATTACCGGCACACATTCAGGAGCATATTTATATCTCAGCTCATCCCCAGGGATGCCTGCAGTCAGCGTCTCTGTCCTCAACCCTGTCCTCGATCATCCTCTGAGTTTTAAAACCCCGGACTCAGCCTCAATGCCACTTCTTCCCCCTCAAGGTGTCTCTGAAAGCCCTTTTAATCCCTTTCTCTCCTGGCATCTGGCAGACCTCTGGGCCTCCACACCTGCGCCTAGGAGGGATAGGAGTTCTTGAGTTGAAGACAGGCACGGCCATCTGTACTTTGGAAATACAGACTCCTTTATAGCTCTCTCTCTCTCTCTCTCTCTCTCTCTCTCTCTCTCTCTCTCTCTCTCTCTCTCTCTCTCCTTTGGATGTGAAAAAGTGGGCCAAACAAAACTACTGAAGAGTAGGCAGGCACAAACTCACTGTGGTTTCTATTCTGGCCCCCACCATTCCTAGTGTGTGGCCTCAGGTGTGTAACCGAACATCCTCCTGTTCCATTTCCCACACCTGTGTGTTAGGAGCGGCGTGTCTGTGCCGATGTCATGGGTCACTGTTGTCATTTCTGATTATCTCCATGCTCCCGGAGTCACATGCTGACATAGCCTCAGACTTGGTTTCTACGGAGGAGGGATCTCTACCGTGGCACAGTCGGGACAGAGGTGTGGGCTGCAGTCTTTCCTGACTGGTATCTGTGATAAAGGAGTGATTTAGATGTGGACCTGTTGTGGAGACGGAAGGAGGCTGTGAGACGCCAGAGACCAACAACCACCATCAGCTACGGGAGAACATGGTCTGTTCCTCAGAGATTCGGGGATCAGCAGGAGCGCTGACAGACACTGAGGTGGCAGGCCTCGCCTTCCATACAGGAGGAAGTAAGTCTCACTTACACAGAGCCTGGGAGACATGGGCTGCAGGAAGGGTCTGCTGGCCTCTCTCTTACCTCATCCTCACCTCTGGCTGATGTCCTCCTGAGCTGCTCCTGCTTAGGACGGTGTCTCTTAAAGGATGGGGACATGAATCCATGGAGGGTCCCTAGTACATACTTCTGGAGTCTCAGGTGGGCCTCAGAGCCCTTCAGCCCAGGTAACTGAGGGATCTCCTCAGGAGCTGTGGCCCCAGGGGCAGAGCAAAGCACACAAGCACATCAAGTCTCTTAAGGGAGGATTTAGTGAAGGTTGAAGGTGAGCACGGGGTCAGGATAGAGTCATCCTAGACTCCAGGATCCAAGGGCACAGCAGGTTTCAGATGAGCAAAACTGGAAGCCATCAACCCAGTGGTGTTGGAGGCTGTGGCAGGATGGTGGAAAATCCACTGAGTTGCTGGGGAAGAGATGCTCATTCTATAATATCCTGTGACCCATCCCTACCCATGGCCACCACATACACCACATATAGAGCTGTCAGAGGACAGTGGGGGCACCCTGAAGGCTTTTCTTTAGAAGACCAGCAAAGGAGCCACCTTTGGGGGTGGTGCCAAAGAGAGAGACTGAGAGAGACAGGGCAAGGAGAGATGGTAAGACAGAAGGTGCTAGAGAAACTTGAGCAAGCAACACAACTTGCTTGCCCTTGGATTCTGCGGGAGGCTTCGCCATCTACTTCTTAAATTCACTTTTGTTTCTTCTGGTGCTTTGTGGCCTCAATGGGGTTGCTCACTTCAGGGAGGACCCTGGGACTCTGATTTCATAGAGAGGGAAGAACAGGAAATGGGGTATCCTGGACTCATAACAGCCCTGGTGTGGGGGCCAACCTCGCCTCTTCTTCATGTCCTTTTGGACCTTTGCAGATTCCCTGATGTGTGCTAGGACAGGGAAGTGTCCATGGGTGCAATGGATTCTATAACAAAGGGGCTGTTGACATGGCACTCTAGATTTGGGGGTTCTGTGGGTTTTCCTCTCATCCCATGGGCTGGAGGGTCACAAGGAAAGGCCCATTGGCTGCAGCGTTTCCTGCCCGCCCTTCCCCCTCCACATCTGCATCTTTGTGCCTCCTGTGCATTGCCCTTCATCTGCAAGCCCTGTTGGTCTCCCCTTCCTGGCAGCACATCCACTGTGAGGAGTTAATGATGCTTTGTGTAGAGGGTTTCCATTCCAGGGAGCCAAAGCCGCCATTAGGCAGGCTGTTCCCATGGAGACAAGATAAACAAGGCACTTTTTCCTAATGATCACTCTTTGATCAATGACACTGTCTCTGGGGCAGATGCTGTGGGAGCCAGCAGCATTGCAGAACACACACACACACACACACACACACCATACAGAGTGAACTCAAATCTACCCTCCTTGAAGGTGGCTCTTGGTCCAAGTGATTTCACTAAGGAATTTTAGGAGAAAAGACTCTCAAGAAAGTCTAAGCCCAAAAGTATTCTCTAACATCTGAAAAGACAAAAACAGGTGCATTCACTCTGCATGTAGCATTTCTTTGTTTCATTTCTTCATTTCTTTGTTGTGATTATTGCGGAGTTTGCAGGAGGAAAAGAATAGGTTCCTGTCACAGGGAGAACATCTGAGCAACACATCCAGACATGGGCTTTCAGTCAACTAGTCCAAACATCCTCTGGTCAGGGTGAAGTGACGCCCATATTCTCATCCTTGAGACATATACCGGTGGGAGTCACCTCATGACAGCAGGGAGTCTGAGACAGAGAGTGGACCTGGGTCAGGATGATGGGGTCAATTCAGATGAAGCCCCTGGGAGAGGGGAGAAGGAAGGTCAGGGTGAGAGCGAGCACTGAAGATGTCGTACGGTGGCGTTGAAGCTGGGCGAGGTACCACTCCAGGAGCATGGTCAGCAGGGATGGGGGCAAGGAACGGACTCTTCTGGAGCCCCCACAAGAAAAAGACTCTGCTGGGACCTGAATCTGGGATTCTGACCTCCAGAACCTGGGGAGCTGACTCAGCCAAGTGTTTACTGTGCAAATGTGAGGGCCAGAGTTTGAGCCCCAGAGCACATGCAAAAAAGGCAGGCATGAAATCGATGTTTGTCACCTAGGGAAGTGGAGACGGGAGGATCCCTGGGATTTATGGGCACCCAGCCTAACCTACAGAGTGAACTCCTGGTCCCAGTTCAAGACCCTGACTCAAAAACAACAACAAAAAACAAAACAAAACAAGCTAGACAGCTCTGGAAGAACAGGGTTGACCTCCAGCCTCCTATACATGCCCTCAGGTCTCTCTGCGTACACCTAACAGAAAACAGTGGGCTTCTTCATTTTCTATGTTGCTATGTTAGTCATAGTTTGATGCAGTACAATAGTAGTTAACTTCCAGTCAGCAGATCTGTGCCTCCGTGCCTGGCTTGTTCAGTGACAAGAAGCAAGCCAAAGTCATTTGCATGGGTTGAGATACCCCATAGATCTCTGTTTTAAGTGCACCCAAGGGTGCTGGGGATGTGAGCAGGGGCAGGGAGGGCTGGGGTGCAGCCATGATTCTCTTTGCCTGGCTTCTAAGCCTCCTGGGGGTTTCTATTCTGCTTTCCCTGTTTGCTTTCAGATAAGAACAGAGATGAAGTATTTCTGAGGAGAACACATAGGTGCCCAAGCATCAGGACACCAGAGGCAGAAAGGCCAAGAGAGTGGAGAGAGGCAGCTGGAGTAGATTCCCCCTGTGGCCATAGCTGGGAACCTAGCCAGGGAAAGTGAGAAAGAACTTAGCCTGAGCAGGGCTCACACAGGCACAGTCACAAGAGCCAAATCTAACACCTCAGCAATTGAAGGAGTTTGTTATTAGCAATAGCTTCTGTAAATATTAAATTATATAAAATTACAATTTAGTGAACTGTACTGGAAAAAAAAGCCTTAAGAACTTAAAATATACAACTTGCAAATTACTTTACCGTATTTTGGTAGCTGTGCACATCTAAATAGTAAGACGTGTGTGCACGCCTCTACTTCCGACTCACACAGAGAACTCTGGGCAGAGTTTTCTGGGAGAGAGCAAATGCCATGGAAACCTGCGGCTGTTTCAAGAGGGCACCTTGGTTTTGGTAGCCACGAGGGTGATCGTGGAGACATGGCCTTGGTGTGGGGACAGACCCTAAGGAGCATGACCCAGGATGAGCTTGCTGAGTTGTTTGTCATGGGGAGCTGGGTGGGACATCTTCAGGTCAGTCTGTGATGCTCTGTATTGAGGTCTGTAGGAGCTCAGGAGGGAACCAGTGAAGACCATTCTCACCTTACAGCACCACAAACAAGGGTGAGCTGTAGGTGAGATCCTGTGGTTTGAACAGGGACCACAAACTGTGGTTTGTTTTCCTGATTTTTGACTATCTGCCAAGAGAGACCTGTGTTTGTCTGTCTGTCCTCCCAACATTCCCACAGGGCCCACTTGTCAGCCACACAGTGTCAGTGGGGAATTTGAGTTCAGAGATGGTCATTCATTCTCTAGGGCTACCCAGGATTAGAGCTGGGCCGTGAACTCACCCAGAGAGACCCTGACAGGCGATAATTCTGTCACTTTTGTGGGTTCCCAGGCCAGAGACATATCAGGAGGTCAACTTGAAGACCTGAGCCAGGGAGAAGGACAAGAAGGAGCTTAGAAAGCCTGCAGGGTAGATCAGTGCGCACCCCACGCCTCCCTGAATTACTGTGTGCAGTGTGACTGAGCATGGCTGGCTCCTTAGCCAGAGTCTGGCTGCTCCGTGCTGTCTCAGTCAGGGTGGGCTCTCACAAGGTAGCCTGAGTTTGGACAGGTACCTCTGGTGGGATCCCTCCTCACTTGCCCTGCAGGACTGTGTAGTGGGAAGTTCCCATTGGAAACCCTCAGAAATCCAGCTCCTGGAGCCCAGGACACGCCATTTTGTGACTATATCTGAGGAGAAAGACACAGCTTTCCTAGGCCCTGAAAGCACTTATTTTCCTTCCTTTGAAAAACAAAATAAAAATGGGAGCTGTTTCACAAGCAATGATTCAAGTATTTGTGCTGTGTCTGAATCCTTAGAGATCTCCATGGCCAATTGAAAGCATGCTGTAAATTATGGCTCCTACTATTAATTTTTAATTACCCCTGTGATCATTAAAATGAACTCTAAGACCAGGACTCTGAAATTTGAGCACTGGAGAAACAAAATCCCACAGATCAAAATGGCTCCCAAAGTCTACTTTTCCTTTGATTACTGAGCTGAGGCCAGGAGGCAGCCGTAGGGGAGCCAGGGCCAATGAGTTTGTCCTTTCAAAGCACTCATCGATATTGGGTGGCCGGGCTGTCTGGCTCCAGGCTGCTCTTGGGCTAAGCCACACTCAGCCAGAGCTTCTCTGGCTCTGGGAATGGAGAGAATCTTTGCCCCAGGAGACCCCGGCAGTTAGGAGCCCAGGCAGTTGCCTAGGACATCATCCTGTGACGAAAGATACTCCCTAGCTGAAGACCAGTGCAATCTAAAATCAAAGGGTGGGGCAGCAGAGCTAAGCATTCTGGGGGAAAGTTCTCTGAGCATGGAATAGTCTGTGCTTGCATACTCACTCATTATGCAAATGTAAATATTTATTGAGCTCTGCTGGGGAGGAGGGTTGTGTGAGCAACAACAGAGGAAATCATCTTCCTAAAGGGACTGGCGGCAGGGAAGAGGGTAACACAGAGATTAGGAGTCCTATAGATTCTGTTGTGTATTGGATTTTAAAATGTTCGCATGGACTGGCCTGCTAACATAGATGAGTAATCCTACCTGCTAAAGAGGCTGAGGCAGGGAATCAGGAGTCTAGCCTGGGTACCACAGTGAGTTCTAGAGCCACTATTGGATTGGCTGAGGGAGAATGTTCCTGGCATTCCTGGCAGCTGGGAGGCAGAGGCAGGAGGATCCCATGTTCAAGGACAGCCTGGGCTGAACATGGAGTTCAAAACCAACCTGGCCATCTTAGTGAGATGCAGGGACATGGCGCCGGCCTGCTCTAGCTGCACTGAGAGGTGTGGGTCATGGGTTTCTGAGGTTTCAGTCCACAGCTCCTGGGGCACTGTGGGCCTTTCAGTTTCCTGAGAATCTGAGGCACTTCCTCAGGCCGTGAAGCATTCAGGCCACTAGTGTTTCTTGTCATCTTCCTTTGAGCCTGTGAAGCATGTGGAACCTGGCTGAACCATCATTATTATACATTAATCTTGTATACTCTGTCTAACTTGCAACTGACATCATATCATGGCAACCACATTGTATTCTGTTTTTAAGTGTATAAAAAAATTCTGATTGCTTGAAATAAACTTGTCTCAGCCTCAGTTTTGCCAAGACTCCTCCAACTTGGCCTGGTTTTTGTTTCCACCAACCATATCTGGAAACCCTGGTTAGTAAGCACTGACATTCACAGTGAGACCTTGTCTCTAAATGAAAAGCAAAAAGAGGGCTGGAGAGGTGGCTCGTGGTAGAATGCTGGATCAGTGTATACTATGTCCTCAGTCCAATCCCTAGTACTGAAAACCAAGTATTCCTCTGAAAACAAAACCCCAAATGCTCAGGTGAGCACCCTCTTTAGTTGGTGTGATGCTTAAATCAGGTTCTTGGTTTCCTTAACCATAAACACTGAACCTAAAGAATGGCCCTAGGGGTTGCTATTGAGGGTAGCCGGTTACCTGCTTTCTGTCCCCAGCAGGCTAACATGCACACAGAGACCACATGTTGGGCCTGAGTACTTTGAACCTTAGTCTCTCAGCAGATTTGAAGCTGCACTCTGTCCCCACAGAGCTCAGAGAGAAGGCTGACGGGGATCTGGTGCCCACTCAGTGCCAAAGGTGAGTTTGCAATACTCTGACAATCCTGATCCTGCCCACGGTGGCCGTGGAGCATTGATGTCTGAGAAGAGAGAAACACAGTTATTGCTTTCTGTTGTTGTTGACAAATGAAAAAGTTTGTGTCACTAATAACCTTTGACCTTTTATACAGAAGGACTTGACAGTTTTATACACGTACCTGCATCTGGGCGCTCCTTCTTCCTCCTTCACCATCCCCCCACCCCCGCCAGCCCCGCCTCTTCTTTACAAATCTCTCTCTTGTATTTACTATGTTTTCTTTGTTTAGTGTCCCGCAGAGTTTAACCAGGGCCATCTCTGTAACCTCGGGTTTAGAATTAACCATCAGAGTCGCCGGGTGGACCACTGGATACCGTTTCTCCGTTGTTCCCAGAATCTGTTAGTTACCAATACATCAGCAGTAAGTGGTCGGGACCTGTGAACCCTTTCTCCCTTCATAGCTGATTGCTAGGTGGCCTGACTTGTGTGGACCTACTATGTAGATGCAGCTGCTGTGTGTCCATGCTATGGCTATGTTGTGTTTACAAGATGAGACTTACAAGAAGCCCTTCTCCTGATCGTGGGGCTTTTGTACCCTCTCTGACTTCCCCTCCACAATGTTTTCTAAGGGGGAACATACACGTTTTAGTAGGATCTGGGTCCTCACCTATCCCTTTTCTCAGCATCTTGTGTAGCAGTGGGTCTCTGTATTCACCTCTGTTCACTGTGAGAAGCCTCTCTGATTAAGGCAGGGAGTAGGCTTTGTCTGTGGGTAAAAACATAGAGATTTCAAAGGTGATTTGATGTTAGGTCAATTCAGCTAAGTAGTAGTGTTCAGTCCTGCAGGGTCTGGGGTCATTTTAGCTGTGGGTTTTTAACTGAACTCAGAGAACTAAGCATAGATTCCCTCTTGTGGTGTTGGCATTAAATCCAGTCATGGAGTGGTTGTTGCTCCTAATAGTTTTGTCATTGTTGCACGGATGACACAGCATGCCTGGCAGGCTGGTATTACAGTATTATAGAGTTCTTCAGCTGTGTAAAGACCGTGATGATTTTACTGGCCCCCACCCATCCTCAGCAGCCTCTTCATCACCAGACAACACTGGAACTTAGCTAGTTGGGAGTAAGCTTCTTGCTTAGTTCTAACTCAATCTCTTGAACCTGAAGGGTATTATGTCTTCAGAGTCTTACCCAGTAGTTCTCATGGTCAACCAAGAGAACCCAGATTGTTCTAGGGCCCCATGGGATCCTCCAGAGATATCCTGCACCTGGTACTGGGGCTTTTGTTTGGTGTCCTGTTTGTTCCAGGACTGGCACTGTCTGACCCAAGCAGGGCATATGCCTTTTACCGCTCTTTTATGTCTTATAGCTGGGTTACCAGATAGTGTTTTGGAGCAGTCTCCTCATGCCCCCTTTGTTTTGATTAACCTTTTGAAATTGAGAAATCAGATGGGGTTGTTTGGTAATTATCCAATTAGTGTTTCCTCATCCTCAGCCAAGTGCCTGTGTACCTCCAAAATGAGGAAAGGAACGCAACACAAGGAAACGCATTATCCCGCTCCATAAGCGAGGCTGCCATATGCCCGTGTTTGTGAGGACCCTGCTTCACTGAGCCGTCCCAACCACACATCATTTCCCGGATCCTGTTGGGTCCCCTGGGAAACCCTTGCAGGTCGCTGTTTAAACGAGGAGAAAATTGGTTATAAATCAACTTAATTTTCAAAGGTATTAATCCAAGGAGAACCTGATTTTCCGTGTGGCAATGGCTCCATTAAGGAGTACCAGGGATGCTTAAGAAAAATGAATACACGAGTCTCTTAAACCAGAGTCATGGAAATGTGTTCAATTATAGAAACAGAGATTTGAAAATGTTTCCCTCAAGCCCACTTCTTTTCTTATTTCCATTTATTTCCTCAGTTTGGCACAACAGGGAATATTGTTGGGGGGGGGAGGATTGGCAGGCATGGTGATTTTCACAGACTTCTAAGAACTCAAAGGACCGGGATCTGTGTCTTCCCACAGCACTAAAAGACACAGGTTGTGAGGAGTAGGGGAACTTAGGAAAGTAGCTCTAGACAGAAGAGATGGAATTAAAATCAGGTCAAAGCAAAACTGAATCTACACTTTTGAGATCAGGAGACATGAAAAAATAAAAGGATGCACTCATTTTGAATCAATGACACCTCAGTAATGAAGAACCAAAGTGACACAAGGGAGCCCCCAAGAGCCTCTTGCACCCAACCCTGATCCTCTTCAGGTTCATTAGTGATTCTTCTTGTTCCTGTTACCAAGCACCTGAGGAAAAGAAACTTGAGGAAGAAAGAAGGAAGGGAGGGAAAAGGAAGGAAAGATAAAGGAGGAAGGAAAAAGTAAGGAGGAAGGAAGGAGGAAGGAAGGTGGAAGAAAGGGAAAAGGAAGAAAGGAAGGCAGAAGAAAGGGAAAAGGAAGGAAGGAAGAAGGACGGAAAAAGAAAGGAAGGAATGAGGAGGAAAGGAAGGAGGAAGGAAGGGAAGAAGGAAGGGAGAAAGGGAGGGAGGAAGGGAGAAAGGATTTATTTTGGTTCACAGTTGGAGGGTACAGTCCATCACACCTGGAAACTCATGGTAACAGGACCGAGAGGCAGCTGGTCACACAGTGTCCCCAATTCGGAAGCAGACAGAGATGAATGATGGTGTTCATATAGCGTCCTTCCTTTCATTCAGCCCAGGAACCCAGACCACTGAATGGCGAATTTAGAGTGGATATTTCCATCTCAGTTAGCCAGATCTAGAAAATCCCTTTGGACACGCTCAGAGGCTGCTGATCTCCTAGCTTGTTTCATATCTTGCAAAGTGGATAGCATTAACCATCACATCAAGATTTGGACACTAGAGCATGAGAAGAAGGAAGGGTCATCAGCCGGTGCGTTCACTGTCACTGGCAACGCCATCAGCTTTGTTTCTCAGTCTGTGACCTTGAGGAAGCCATTTGTCTGATGGCATCATGTTTGTGTGACAGTCACTTGTCAACTTGATAAAGCCTGACATCATCGGGGAAGAGTTATAACTGGTCCTTGGCATCCCTGGGAGGGGATGTCTTAAGTTAATTGATATAAGGAAAGCATTTATGGGCACGTTTGTTGGCTCTTGACTGTGCCTCTGATGTCATTAGCTGTTTGAAGTTCCTGCCTTGACATCATACAATGATGGACAGAAACATAGAATTGTAAGCTGAAATTAAACCCTATTTTTACACAAATTACCTTCTGTCAGTGTGTTTTATCACATCAACAGAAATGGGACTAGAGCATCCTTGTAGACTTTGGTCCATGACCTGTGAGTCCATGTTACTTTGTCTCCCAAAGCACTGTTACTTAAACAGGGCTCCTTAGTGCCTGAGGTGATCTGAGGGTTAGAGCTGGTTCTTCTCAGTGCAAGGTCCTGGTGTGTGGTGGGTAGGTGGCCTTCTGGTGCGACCCTGTTTTCCAGGAGAACTTGGAGGAGACGACAGTCAATGGCACACCAGCCATTCTGAGTTTGTCCTTGTGAGATGTTGTCCTAGTTAGAGTTACTATTGCTGTGATGAAGGAACTTAGGGAAGGAAAAGTTTATTTCATTTACATTTCCAGATAATAGTCCATCCCTGAAGGAAGTTAGGGAAGAAACTCAGATGGGGCAGGAGCTTGGAGGCAGGAGCTGATGCAGGGGCCACAGAGAGTGCTGCTTACTGGCTTGCTCCTCATGATTTGCTCAGGCTGCTTTTTTATAGAACTCTGGACCACCAGTGCATCCCACCTACAATGAGTTGGAAGTTCCCGCATTGATCATAATTAAGAAATACATTACAGTTGGATCTTATGGAGACACTTCCTCAGTTGAGGCTTCTTCCTCTCTAAAGACTCTAGTTTCTGTCAAGTTGACATAAAACTAGACAGTACAACTGACCCCTCATCAGACTGACATGCAAACATACCACTTCTCAATTAGACATTTACTTTCTCATTTTTCCTTGAATAGAACATTAATATTAATGTCACAATATAAAATATAAATAACTAAAAGTCACATAGTTCCTACAAATTCAAACACATTAAAAGTTTAGTCTCTTTAAAATATCCAATGTCGAAGTGGGGCTTCCGGGCGGCCACCGGGGAGAGGTCAGTGTGCTCCAGTGAATCCAGTGGGCCCCAGCAGGAGCCTTCAGGTGTCTGCTTCGGGGTCTGAACAGCCTGGAACACAGCACTCGGTCTCCAGGAAGTGCGGGAGACCTGGTGTGCACCCAGAGGCAGTCTGGGAACTCACAGCACAGCTCATTCCTGTGGCGTGGAGCTTGGGCTTCAGTCCTGAGGCCTCTGGCGGTGGCCCTCAGGCCTCTCCGTTTCCGGATCCAGATCAGCCTGAGCTGCAACACAGCATCTCCAGGTCCTGAAAGAGGCAAGTGGGGCTTCTGGGCAGCCAGCGGGGAGAGGTCGGTGTGCTCCGGTGAATCCAGTGGGCCCCAGCAGGAGCCTTCAGGTGTCTGCTTCTGGGTATGAACAGCCTGGACAACAACACCCTGTCTCCAGGCAGTGCAGGAGGTAAGCTGTGCACCAGAGGCCATCTGGGAAGGGGCAGCTTGCACTGGTGAGTCCAGCATTGACAAGACCAACTAACACCAGTGAGAACTAGATGGCAAAAGGCAGATGCAGGAACGTCACTAACAGAAATCAAGGCAATATGGCAACATCTGAACCCAATTCTCCTTCACCAGCATGTCCTGGATACCCCATCACACCAGTAAAACAAGATTTGGATTTAAAATCACTGGTCATGATGCTGGTACAGGAACACATGAAGGACATACTTAAAGAAATTCAGGAGAAAATGGATCAAAAGTTAGAAGCCCTTGCAAGGGAAACACAAAAATCATTGAAAGAAATCCAGAAGAATACAAAAGCCAATAATGAGGAAACACAAAAAACACTTAAACAAATACAGGAGAACTTTGGTCAACAGGCTGAGGTCATGAAAGAGGAAACACAAAAATCTCTTAAAGAATTACAGGAAAGCACAAACAAACAAGTGAAGGAGCTAAGCAAAACCATCCAGGATCTAAAATCAGAAGTAGAAACAACTAAGAAAACTCAAAGGGAGACAACTTTGGAGATAGAAAGCCTTGGGAAAAAAATCAGTGGACATAGATGCAAATATCAACAACAGAATACAAGAGCTAGAAGAAAGAATCTCAGATGCTGAAGATACCATAGAAACCATGGACTCAACAGTTAAAGAAAATGCAAAAAGCAAAAAGCTTGTAACCCAAAATATCCAGGAAATCCAGGACACAATGAGAAGACCAAACCTAAGGATTATAGGCATAGATGAGAGTGAAGATTTACAACTTAAAGGGCCAGAAAATATCTTCAATAAAATTATGGAAGAAAACTTCCCTAACCTAAAGAGAGAGATGCCCATGAATATACAAGAAGCCTACAGAACTCCAAACAGACTGGACCAGAACAGAAATACTTCCCGTCACATAATAATCAAAACACCAAATGTACTAAACAAAGAAAGAATATTAAAGGCAGTAAGAGAAAAAGACCAAGTAACATGTAAAGGAAGACCTATCAGAATCACAGCAGACTTTTCACCTGAGACTATGAAGGCTAGAAGATCCTGGGCTGATCTCATGCAGACTCTAAGAGAACATAAATGCCAACCAAAACTACTATATCCAGCAAAACTCTCAATCACCATAGATGGAGAAACTAAGATATTCCATGACAAAACCAAGTTTACCCAATACCTATCCACAAACCCAGCCCCTACAAAGGATAATAGGAGGAAAACACCAATACAAGGAGGGAAACTTCACCCTGGAAAAAGCAAGATAGTAACCTTTCATCAAACCCAAAAGAAGTTAACCAATCAAATTTAAAAAAATAACGTCAAAAATGACAGGAAGTAACAATCACTATTCCTTAATATCTCTTAACATCAATGGACTCAATGCCCCAATAAAAAGACATAGACTAACTGACTGGATACGTAAACAGGACCCTACATTTTGCTGCTTACAGGAAACACACCTCAGGGTCAAAGACAAACACTTCCTTAGAATAAAAGGCTGGAAGACAATTTTACAAGCAAATGGTCGCAGGAAACAAGCTGGAGTAGCCATTTTAATATCAGATAAAATTGACTTTCAACCCAAAGTCATCAAAAGAGACTCTGAGGGACACTTCTTGCTGATCAAAGGAAAAATACAACAAGAAGAACGCTCAATCCTGAACACCTATGCTCCAAATGCAAGGGCACCCTCTTTCGTAAAAGAAACTTTATTAAAGCTCAAAGCACACATTGCACCTAACACAATAATTGTGGGTGACTTCAACACTGCACTTTCCTCAATGGACCGATCAGGAAAACAGAAACTAAACAGGGACATAATGAAACTAATTGAAGCTTTGGACCAATTAGATTTAACAGATATATATATAGAACATTCTATCCTAAAACAAAAGAATATACCTTTTTCTCAGCACCTCATGGTAACTTCTCCAAAATCGACCATATAATTGGTCACAAGACAGACCTCAACAAATATAAGAAGATCGAACTAATCCCATGCCTCCTATCAGATCACTATGGAGTAAAAATGGTCTTCAATAGCAACAAAAACAACAGAAAACTCACATACACGTGGAAATTGAACAATATTCTACTCAATGATACCTTGGTCAAGGAAGAAATAAAGAAAGAAATTAAAGACATTTTAGAACACAATGAAAATGAAGACACAACATACCCAAATCTATGGGACACAATGAAAGCAGTGCTAAGAGGAAAACTCATAGCCCTGAGTGCCTCCAAAAAGAAAATGGAGAGAGCATACACTACCAGCTTAATGACACACCTGAAAGCCCTGGAACAAAAAGAAGCTATTTCACCCAGAAGGAGTAGAAGGCAGGAAATCATCAAACTCAGGGCTGAAATCAATCAAGTAGAAACAAAGAGAACCATACAAAGAATCAACAAAACCAGGAGCTGGTTCTTTGAGAAAATCAACAAGATAGATAAACCCTTAGCCAGACTGAAAAAAGGGCACAGAGAAAGTATCCAAATTAACAAACTTAGAAATGAAAAGGGAGATATAACAACAGAAACTGAGGAAATCCAAAAAATCATCAGATCCTACTACAAGAGCCTGTACTCAACACAACTGGAGAATCTGGAGGAAATGAACAATTTCCTTGACAGATACCAAATACCGAAATTAAATCAGGACCAAATAGATCATCTAAACAGTCCCATAATGCCTAAAGAAATAGAAGGAGTCATAGAAAGTCTTCCAACCAAAAAAAGCACAGGACCAGATGGTTTCAGTGCAGAATTCTATCAGACCTTCAAAGAAGAGTTAACACCAATACTCTTCAAATTATTCCACAAAATAGAAACAGAAGGAACACTACCCAATTTCTTCAATGAAGCCACAATTACGCTGATACCAAAACCACACAAAGATCCAACAAAGAAAGAGAACTTCAGACCAATTTCCCTTATGAACATCGATGCAAAAATACTCAATAAAATTCTTGCCAACCGAATCCAAGAACACATCAAAACGATCATCCACCATGATCAAGTAGGCTTTATCCCGGGAATGCAGGGTTGGTTCAATATACGGAAATCCATCAATGCAATCCACTACATAAACAAACTCAAAGAAAAAAACCACATGGTCATCTCATTGGATGCTGAAAAAGCATTTGACAAAATTCAGCATCCTTTCATGCTTAAAGTCTTGGAAAGAACAGGAATTCAAGGTCCATACCTAAACATAGTAAAAGCAATATACAGCAAACCGGTAGCCAGCATCAAACTAAATGGAGAGAAACTTGAAGCAATCCCACTAAAATCAGGGACTAGACAGGGCTGCCCCCTTTCTCCTTATCTTTTCAATATTGTACTTGAGGTACTAGCTCGGGCAATTCGACAACATAAGGAGGTCAAAGGGATACAAATTGGAAAGGAAGAAGTCAAACTATCATTATTTGCAGATGACATGATAGTCTACCTAAGTGACCCAAAATACTCCACTAGAGAACTCCTACAGCTGATAAACAACTTCAGCAAAGTGGCAGGTTATAAAATCAACTCAAGCAAATCAGTGGCCTTCCTATATTCAAAGGATAAGCAAGCTGAGAAAGAAATTAGGGAAGTGACCCCCTTCACAATAGCCACAAACAGTATAAAGTATCTTGGGGTGACTCTTACCAAACATGTGAAAGATCTGTATGACAAGAACTTCAAGACTCTGAAGAAGAAAATGGAAGAAGACCTCAAAAAATGGGAAAACCTCCCATGCTCATGGATCGGTAGAATCAATATAGTTAAAATGGTCATTTTCCCAAAAGTAATCTACAGATTCAATGCAATACCCATCAAAATCCCAACTCAATTCCTCACAGAGTTAGAAAGAGCAATTATCAAATTCATCTGGAATAACAAAAAACACAGGATAGCTAAAGCTATTCTCAGCAACAAAAGAAAGTCTGGGGGAATCAGTATCCCTGACCTCAAGCAATACTACAGAGCAATAGTGTTAAAGACTGCATGGTATTGGTACAGGGATAGGCAGGAGGATCAATGGAACAGGATTGAAGATCCAGAAATGAACCCACACACCTATGGCCACTTGATCCTCGACAAAGGGGCTGAAAACATCCAATGGAAAAAAGATAGCCTTTTCAACAAATGGTGCTGGTTCAACTGGAGGTCAGCATGCAGAAGAATGCGAATTGATCCATCCTTGTCTCCTTGTACTAAGCTCAAATCCAAATGGATCAAGGACCTCCACATAAAGCCAGACACTCTGAAGCTAATAGAAAAGAAACTGGGGAAGACCCTTGAGGACATCGGTACAGGGAGAAAGTTTCTGAACAGAACACCAATAGCATGTGCTCTAAGAGCAAGAATTGACAAATGGGACCTTATAAAATTACAAAGTTTCTGTAAGGCAAAGGACACCATCAAGAGGACAAATCGGCAACCAACAAATTGGGAAAAGATCTTCACCAATCCTACATCAGATAGAGGGCTAATATCCAATATATATAAAGAACTCAAGAAGTTAGACTCCAGAAAACCAAACAACCCTATTAAAAAATGGGGTACAGAGTTAAATAAAGAATTCTCACCTGAAGAACTTCGGATGGCGGAGAAGCATCTTAAAAAATGCTCAACTTCATTAGTCATTAGGGAAATGCAAATCAAAACAACCCTGAGATTTCAGCTTATACCAGTCAGAATGGCTAAGATTAAAAATTCCGGAGATAGCAGGTGTTGGAGAGGGTGTGGAGAAAGAGGAACACTCCTCCACTGCTGGTGGGGTTGCAAATTGGTACAACCACTCTGGAAATCAGTCTGGCGGTTCCTCCGAAAACTGGGCACCTCACTGCCAGAAGATCCTGCTATGCCACTCCTGGGCATATACCCAGAGGATTCCCCACCATGTAATAAGGATACATACTCTACTATGTTCATAGCAGCCCTATTTATAATTGCCAGATTCTGGAAAGAACCCAGGTATCCCTCAACAGAAGAGTGGATGCAAAAAATGTGGTACATCTACTCAATGGAGTACTATTCAGCCATTAGAAACAATGAATTCATGAAATTCTTAGGCAAATGGATGGAGCTAGAGAACATCATACTAAGTGAGGTAACCCAGACTCAAAAGGTGAATCATGGTATACACTCACTAATAAGTGGATATTAACCTAGAAACCTGGAATACCCAAAACATAATCTATGCATCAAATGAGGTACAAGAAGAAAGGAAGAGTGGCCCCTTGTTCTGGAAAGACTCAGTGACGCAGTATTCAGCAAAAACAGAACGGGGAGGTGGGAAGGTATGGGTGGAGGACAGGGGGAGAGAAGGGGGCTTACAGGACTTTCTGGGAGTGGGGGGGGCTAGTAAAGGGGAAATCATCATTTGAAATGTAAATAAAAAATATATCGAATAAAAAAATATCCAATGTCTAAAAATCCACAAAGTTCAAAGACTCTCAGCTGTGGTTTCCTGTAAAAACCAAAACTAAGTCAAATACCTTTCTTCATGAAGGGAGGAGCACGGCACAGTAACAATCTGAATAAAGCAAAACCAAGCTCCAACAGTGTAAATTTCTCAGTGACTAATGTCTGGGAATATCTTTTTAATCATGACACATTTCTTATCTCTGTTTAACGAGCATCCAATAACCCAGTAAAGCAAAGATTTTACTTTAGTTGTTCTGGTCTCTTGCTAATTGCAGCTAACACTTCAGCTCCAGCTGACCAGAACTACAGTTTCTTTACACAAAAATCCCAGAACTTTGAGACAGGAAGACATACCTATAATCTGGATCTTCCTTCTGCTGGAAGATTATATAAAGATGTGGAAAAAGAAAGCTTTTTCTCATTGCCTGCTCGTCCTCACCTTGCTCACAAGTCCATTCCTCTACTGGCAGTAGCCCTCATTTCATTGGGATTCCTGGAACATATAGCTTGTGAACCAAGTAACTTCTGGATTCTTGGCAATTCCATTCATAGCCAGTCAGTGTTGGATTAGCTGGACCACAGACTGTAAGTCCTCCTAATAAACTCCTTCACACACACACACATACACACACACACACACACACACACACACACACACACACACACACACACACTCATTCATCTCATTCATTCTATAATCTTACACTAGAGAACCCTGACTCATATAGATTTTGGTGCCAGGAGTGGGGTATTGTATTACTGTGATGGACCTAATCATGTGTTGAGGGAGGATTGTAGAGGGGCTTTAGAACTTTGGGCTAGAAAGGTCACAGAGTACTGAGAGCTCAGTGATCTAGCTGTTCTGTAGGAGCTTGGAAGGTGAGACTGTTGAGAGCAGTGTAGACAGACCTGGCTTGTGAAGTCTCAGAGGGAAGGAAAAACTCTACTGGGATTGTTGTGTGAAGAATCTGTAGTTCTGGACAGTTGGAGCACAAATTAAAGCAAAAAATTCTCTCACGGGTGTGCCCTTCCCCAGTTTTAGATTTTGGTTAATTCCAGACATAGTCAAGTTGACAACCAATAATAGGCATCCCAATCCACTCCTTGTCAACTTGGAACACAATCATATCTTACACCGTGATTAATTTCTGTATGAAAACAATAATCAGGTCATGATGTCTGAATGTAACTATCCCACCCTCTATTACAAATGTATTATATACCTCACTAGGTCATAATTATGCCTAACATGATATAACTAGACCTCAAACAACTGCACATGCATTATAAATTTAGAATAGGTAGCAATGTCCCTTGAGGGACACCGTTTTAGTATCTCAAGCTTAAATATTCTCTTACCAAACTTTTAGTATCTCAGACCATCAATATCCCCTTAATTGATGTTACATCACATGATAAAGAAATTGAGGAAAGAAAATACTATTATCAGTGCAAATGCATTTTTAACAAATTATGACAGAAACACGCATGTCCACTATAGTCCTCATTTCTGTAACTGGTCACATGGCCTTCGATGGCATTTATAGCCACTTTGCTGTATTTCCTCCTCTAGGTTCTTTCTGTATTTTTGCCATTCTCTGAAAGAACCTCAACAGGTCTTGGCTTGTTTCCTGGTGGAGTGACCCATGCCTTTATTCTTGATGGTCTGTGCCCTTTGTCATCATGCCTGAATTAAGCTGTTGTAGTAAGACACCTAGCCCAGGCATCTGCTGCAGGGAGCCCAAGGATCTTCCTCTGTGTCCAGACTCTGCATGTTGTGGGAGACTGGCTCTCCTGTGACTTGGTGCTATGGAGAGAGGAAGGTAAGGCCTGCATGAGCTTGAATACTGGTGGGTGACTGACGGCTTTATTGGATTTTTGAATTTTGTTAATTATACATTTTTAATGTTTTTTTATTGGATATTTTCTTTATTTACATTTCAAATGTTATCCCCTTTCCCAGTCCCCCCGCCCCAGGAAACTCCCATCCCATCTTCCCTCCCCCTGCTTCTATGAGGGTGTTCCTCCATCTACCCACTCCCACCTCACTGCCCTCAATTCCCCTACTCTGGAGTATCTATCGAGCCTTCATAGGACCAAGGACCTCTCCTCCCATTGATACATGACAAGGCCATACTCTGCTACACAAAGGAACACACATGGTATGTATGTACTCACTGATAAATGGATATTAGATCAAAAGCTTGGAATACCCCAGATACAATTCACAGACCACATCAAACTCAAGAAGAAGGAAGTCCAAAGTGTGGGTGCTTTGGTCCTTTTGAGAAGGGGAACAAAATAATCACAGGAGTAAATATGGAGATAAAGTGTAGAGCAGAGGCTGAAGGAAAGGTCATTCAGAGACTGCTCTTCCTGGGAATTCATCCCATATACCAAACCCTGACACTATTGTAGATGCCAAGAAATGTTTGCTGAAAGGAGCCTAATATGGCTGTCTCCTAGAGGCCCTGGCAGAGCCTTGCAAATACAGAGGCAGATTCTCACAGCCAACCATTGACTGAGTGTGGGGTCCCCAATGGAGGAGTTAGAGAAAGGACCGAAGGAGCTGAAGGAATTTGCAACCTCATAGGAAGAACAACAATATCAACCAACCAAACCCCCTCCCCCAGCAGATCTCCCAAATTCTAAATCATCAACCAAGGAGTACACATTTTTAAGATGTAATGTTGGCATTGTCAGGTCAAAGAAGGCCTCCCTTATGACTCTACAATCATTCCTTAATATTTCATCCTATGGTTTTAAACACACTGTTTTACTGCTGGTCTCTTAATATATAATGTTCTAGAAATAGGATGCTATTCATGGCAATTTAGTAGCATATGTTCGGATACTGGTTCTGGTTTTCTACATTGGTTAGGTCCAATGGTGTCTCAGGCAGAGTGACAGGGATACCTCTCTCTCTCTCTCTCTCTCTCTCAGAGCCTGTGCCTTGGGCAGTGTGACCTGAACTGCCTGCTCAGACAAGCACTGCCAGCCCATAAAGGTAGCTTGCTTCTAGCGGGAGGGCTGGGCTGTGGCTCAGTTCACCAATGAGGCTGCATAGGGAAAGGCTTTCTGGAAGATTCCACACTGCCTGCTTTTATGACACTCCCTACGGGATGAGTGTGGCATTGGCTTCCAAATCAATACAGGCTTTTCTGGAGATGCAAATCTCGAGAACAGGTTAGGGATGGCGCCATTGATTTCTAAGTGAAAAGAATAAAACAGCCCCTCAAACACAACCTCCACACTCTAAATGCCAATGCTTTCTTTTTGTGGCATGTTATGTTGATAGGACGGAGGCCAGGGCAAGCCAAAGTAAAACCCTGAGGAGCCTATGGAAGGATGCCCCAAATGCCCCACTTGTGACTCCAGCGCCAGGCTGCCCGACGCAGCTGTGTGTGGTCCAAGCTCCTGCCAGTCATGGTAGAAGGAAATGAATGATTTAGGTCCCAGAGGACAGATGCCAATGCTCATATATTTGGACCCTAAACTCTGTGGCATGACAGGAGCACTGTGCCAGAAGAAGGCTGAATTGCTTAGGGTTAAACCTAGGTGGAGGACTTCCTGCCAAGGGTCCATCGTTTAGCTGATTCCACTAGGATCAGTCCTGTGGTCTGGGCCATACTGTCTGAGAGCGGCTCAGGCATGAAGGACAAGTTTATCATGAGGCCCCAAGGAGACCTTCTGGAGACTGGGAACAGGGAGCCAGGGTCCTTGGTGTTGTCTTCAGCAGAATCTTGCTGGTTCTGGGGAGTGTCTCTGATTTCTCTCACCCATGGGGTCCTGTGCTTTTCTGTGTGTTCATGGCTGAGTCAGGCTCCTTTAACAGCCTCTTCATCTGCCACCAGATCAGGTGACTGGCAGACACTGCATACACCCAGCAGCTCGACTTACTGCTCTGCAGAGAGACCTGTGTATGGACTTGGCTTGGACAAGGTGGTCCTCTGCATTAGTGACTTCCCCCATGGCCGTGGAGAAGTAAGTGACAGAAGCAACTTAGTGGAGAAAGTTTACTTGGTCCATGATTCAGAGGATTCCATTCCATCACATCAGGGAAGGTACAAACAGCACACTGCATGAGTGGTAACCACAGTCAGCAGGCAGTACTAGTCCAGCAAAGAACCACAGGATTCACCTGTTAATGTGTCAGGAACAACAGAAACTGGCCACTTAATCATGTCTCCAAATGAGAGCCGTGGATGCTTTCCTCCCAAAGTATGTCTAAAAAGCTGAGTCACATTGTTTTGAGGAGCACCCACTCGTAAGGTACCCACACCTCAGTGGATGATCCCACACCCATGTGCAGGTGGGCAGTACTAGTTAGACTTATTTGATTATAAATTATAAAAAGAGAAAGAGGGTGTGAGGTTGGGAGAGGGACATGTTGCAGGGCCAGGACTTGGAGGGATGTAGGAGGGGATATGATAAAGGCAGGCCGACTACACAGGTGACATTCTCAAAGAACAAAGTTAAAATGGTCATGCTAGAGAGATGGCGCAGCAGTTAAGAGCTATTCTTCCAGAGGTCCTCAGTTCAATTTCCAGCAATCACATGGTAGCTTACAACCATCTTTAGTGGAATCTGATGCCCTTTTTCTGATGTATTTAGAGACAACTACAGTGTACTCATATGCAGAAAATAAATGCATAAATCTTAAAAAAGGAAAGAAAGAAAGAAAGAGAAAAGATTGTTCCAGCAGCTCTGTGCTCTTCTCTGATCTTTGCTCTTTGCCTTAAGGGGTGATTTGACTATGTCTGAATATGTGTGATGTGTGAGTTGGTTTCTCTAGGTGTGGTCTTTCAGTCAGGCTCCATTCCCAGGAACTCAGTGGTGCTGGAGTCCCCATCATCTGAGTCTATACAGGCCTCTCCTTGGTTGCAGCTAGAAACCACCGGTGGTGGAACACTCTCTGCCTCGATGGAGAGGTGAGTGCTCCTTGATGACAAACCATCCCAGCAATACCCAGGAAATCTTTATTTGAATGCCTGGAGTTAATGGGAAAGGCTGTGAGTGCAGGTTGTAGAGGGAAGAAAGAAGCGTGAATTCATTGCCTATCTGGTAATATCATTGTCATTCCTTTAAAAATTAGTATCCACTACTGTGTCATCAGTTCCTGCTTCTCAGAGGATGTTGTCTCCCTCCTCAGGGTGAATTACAACTTAGCATCTCTAGAAACTGGTGTCACTGCAGTTCCCCATCCTGGGTGCCAACATCAGTTGGCGGTTGTCATGGCAGAGCCAGTGCCTATGAAGTGTTGTGTTGTGTTGTAGCAGTGTTGGGTTGTGCTGTAGCAGTGTGGTGTTGTGTTGAGCTGTAGTGGTATTATGTTGTGTTATAGAAGTGTTGGGTTGGGCTGTAGCAGTGTTATGTTGTGTTGGGCTATAGCAGTGTTGGGTTGTGTTTGGTTGTAGCAGTGTCATGTTGTGTTTGACTGTAGCAGTGTTGTGTTGGGCTGCAATGGTCTTGTGTTGTGTTGTGTTGGGCTGTAGCAGTATTGTGTTGTGTTGGGCTATAGCAGTGTTGTGTTGTGTTTGGCTGTAGCAGTGTCATGTTGTGTTTGACTGTAGCAGTGTTGTGTTGGGCTGCAGTGCTGTTGTGTTGTATTGGGCTATAGCAGTGTTGTATTGTGTTGGGCTGTAGCAGTGTTGTGGTAGGCTGCAGTGGTGTTGTGTTGTGTTGGGCTGTAGCAGTGTTGTATTGTGTTGGGCTGTAGCAGTGTTGTGTTGGGCTACAGTGGTGTTGTGTTGTGTTGGGCTATAGCAGTGTTGTATTGTGTTGGGCTGTAGCAGTGTTGTAGTGTTAGGCTGCAGTGATGTTGTGTTGTGTTGGGCTGGCTCCAGTCACACACAAGAACTACTTCATTTGTTTCTCCCTGGTTCCAGCAGAGAGGCACCACTGAAATTTGGTTTTCAAGTATTTGGTGTATTTTCTGCAGGCAAGACCCAATATTGCTCCATACAAGCTTCCACTTTAGAGTCCAACAGTGGCCTTCAGGAGAGGAAGATTCTGGTGCTCCAGCTTTCCAGGTAGGGAAACATAGGCAGGGAGGCCAATGGCGAGCTTCTCTGGTTCCAGCCACAGAGAACGTGCCCTCTTGGAGGTGGACCTTTCTCCAGACTGTTGTAAAAGGAATAAGCTTGAATTGTTCCATTTATCGTGGGAGGTAGGGGACCTCGGGCTCTCCTCTTGGTGCTGGAGTACAACCACACACCTTAGCCTCCAGGTGCGAGGATACTGCCTTCCTTTCCTCAGCCCTCTCACACCTGTGCCTGCATATTCTGTAATTTAAAACTACACGAGTGCACCTACACGCTGCTGTCTATCCTCCTGACCAAGGGTCAGCATGCCTTTATTGTGAAGAACCACGCGGGAAAGGTTGTCAGTCTGTATAGTTCAGTTCAGCGGCTATGGAGGTGGAGAGAGCAGATTAGGTGTGAATGAACAGACTTGGTGGGTGATGATAAAGCTTTATTCATAAGAACTATGGTGGGAATTTATTTTTGGAGTCCATAGATGTCAGGATCTTGCATTAGGGACTCACACATACTAAGCACATGCTTTGTCACTAAGCTGTGTCCCCAGAACTATCCCATCTCTTTATTTTGAGACAGGTTATCTCTTAGTTGTCCATCTGCCTTTGACCTCACTCTGTAGCTCAGGGTAGCCTCCAAACTCCTTATTCTTATGCTTCAGCTTCCTGAGTGCCTGAGCTTGCAGCTCGTGCTGCGAGGCCTGGCACTGCCCTAGGTGAGACACCGAGATCAGAGGCCCAGGTGGCCCAGGAGAGTGTCTGGGATGGAGGGGGGTCCAGCCCACAGGAGTCAGTGTTTCCTGTGTGCTAACAGAACTTTCCTAATGTGGCTGGGGATGCAGACTTCCCAGCTCCTCAGGGCATGTGACTCTTCCCACCCCGGGCACCTGGGGCTGTACTCATAAGACATGGCTGACCAGTTTTCTCCTCTCTCTGAGAGCAGTAACATTCTCGTCAATGCTTCTTCCTACTGTTCGCAAATAATGATAATATCTCTTCTTTTCATAGTTTGTATTAGAGCCAGAGGTCCTGTCCTGACTGGTTTTATGTCAACTTGACACAAGCTAGAGTCATCTGAGAGGAGGGAGTCTCAATTGAGAAAATGCTTTCGTGAGATCTAGCTGTATACAAGTCTGTAGAGTATTTTCTTAGTGGCTGATGGGGCATGGTCCAGCCCATTGTAGGTGGGGCCAGCCCATTGTGGGTGGGCTCAGCCCATTGTGGGTAGGCTCAGCCCATTGTGGATGGTGCCATTTCTGGGATGGTGGTCCTGGGTTCTATAAGGAAGTAGGCTGGGCAAGCCATGAGGAGTAAGCCAGTTAGCAGCATCCCTCTATTGCCTCTGAATCAGCTCCTGCCTCCAGGTTCCCTCTCTGTTTGAGTTCCTGTCCTGAGTTCCTTCAATGAGGAACTGTGGTATTGAAGTATAAGCTGAATAAACCCTTTCCTCCCCAAGATCCTTGGGTCATGCTATTTCATTTTAGGAACAGAAGTCCTAACTATGACAAGTTGGAAACAGGGCAATGAGGTATCTTTGTGACAGACCTGACTGTTTTGGAGGGGGAGGACTGTGGAAGGACTTTGCAACTTTGGGTTAGAAAAGCCATCAAGTGCTGAGGAGTTTGGTGGGCTGTTCTGCACGACCTTAGAAGGTAAGACTGTTGAGATCAGTGTAGACAATGGAAGCCTGGCTTGTGATATTTGAGAGGGCATCAGTGACTCTACTAGTTGTAGGTATGAAGAATCTGTGGAGTCTGGTCAGCTGGAGCTAAAGAATCAGCTGTGATTAACAAGAGACCAGAACCACTAAAGTAATTCCTTTGCTTTGCTGGGACAGTGGGTGCTGGTTATCTGGAGCTGAGAAATTAGTAGAAAACTGGGGTGAAGTCTTCTGGGAAGTGTTTCCTAAGAGCTAGAACACAGAATCTGTGTTCTAGAAGCAGCAAAGGCTATACCTAGCGTTGGCAGCCTAACTTGGTAGTCTTAGAGTCACCCATATAGTACTGGGTTTGAAGGCATGAAGGGGTTATACAGAGAAACTGAGGGTTCACACTGTGAGAGGCCAGGAAAGGCCATTGGCAAAGGTACAGCAATGGAAGCCCCAGGGTTGAAGACGTGAAGAAAAGTTGAGCTTTTGCACCATGAAGGGAGCCCAGGAGATTCTATTGGTAAAAGTGCAGCCTAGTTGCAGCTATTTAGTTTGCAGAAGACCCCAGCATTTTGGAGGTGCCAGTATCATGAGATGACTACTAAGAACAGCAGCATTGGTGGAGTACAGCCTGCTCAACCTTTGAAGACAAATGCATGCATTGTAGGTGCAGAGGCAGAGAAATGACCTAAGCCCCTTGGAGGAGCCCAGAAGACTGTGAGTGACTCCAAGACACTGGATACTGAGTTATTTATACTGTTGGGGGGTGGTTTTGCTCTGGTCAGATTGTGACTGTGCCCTGGATCCTCCCTCTTAATATTTTATTTTACAGGAGCCCACAGTCAAGAGGCTATATTGTAAGACATTTTCAGGGTTAAAAAGGAAATTTATAAAGAGACTGCATTTTAAAGTGTCTGAATTGTAAAAACTGTTTACAAATTTTAAAGTTTGTAATATGTTTTATGTTGCGATCCTGGTATTAATGTGTGATCTTGGGGACAAACAGGAAAGGAAAGGTTATGGCTAACAGTGATGCATTTGTGTGTCAAGTATGACAAAGAGTCAATCGTCCTGGCTACTTTTGTGTCACCTTGTCATAGTCTAGAGTCATCCGAGAGGAGAGACCCTCAGTTGAGAAAATGTCTCCATAAGACCCAGCTATAAGGCATTCTTTTAACTAATGATTGATGGAGGAGGGTCCAGTCCATCATGGGTGGTGCCTTCCCTGGGCTGGTGTCGCTGGGTGCTGTAAGAAAGCAGACTGAGCAAGTTAGGAGAGCAAGCCAGCAAGCAGCCTCCATCGATGGCCTCTGCATCAGCCTCCCCTCCAGGTTCCTGCTCTGCTTGATTTTCTGCCCTCACTGCTCTTGATGATGAACTGTTTTACAGAAATGTGAGCGAAACAAACCCTTTCCTCCCCAATTCGCTTTTTTTTTTTTTTTTTTTTTTTTTTTTTTTTTTTTTTTGGGTACTGGTGTTTCAATCACAGCAATAGAAACCATAAGACAGAGCCCATGGCCAGCAGTGCTCACTCACATCCTTTGAGCTTGCTCACTGAGCACTTTGAAACCACCCGTTCAGCCCTTTGTATGGTGGTATCCGGTCTCAGGAGAAGTGATGGAGATATCTTCTTTGAAGCCCACAGCACCTGAGTGTTGACACAGGCTTCGTTCTCTGTTTCACATGACAGACAACAAGGATCATGCTGTGGCATCTTACCAGCATTGTTGGTGGGAAAGGGAACCTCAATTTCTTATCAGTCCTGCTGCAACTGTTTCTGAATGGTACTTGGGGCTAATTCTCAGATAGAAGCATCCAGACTGAAAGCTGTAGTGGCTGGTTTTGTGTGTCAACTTGACACAAGCTGGACTCATCACAGAGAAAGGAGCCTCCCTTGAGGAAATGCCTCCATGAGAGCCAACTGTAAAGTATTTTCTCAATTGATCAAGGGTGGAAGGGCCCATTGTGGGTGGTGCCATTCCTGGGCTAATAGTCCTGGGTTCTATAAGAAAGCAAGCTACACAAGCCAGGGGAAGCAAGTCAGTAACTAATGTCCCTCCATGTCCTCTGCACCAGCTCCTGCTTCCTGACCTGCTTGAGTTCCAGTCTGGACTTTCTTGGTGATGAACAGCAATGTGGAAATGTAAGCTGAACAAACCCTTTCCTCCCCAACTTGTTTCTTGGTCATGATGTTGGTGCAGGTATAGAAACCCCGACTTAGACAAAAGTTAAGGAGTCTGATTATTTGGGAGGTGAGTTTTAAATGTCCATAGCAGAGTACAGAGCTGTAGACCAAAAAAGCGGCAAGCTTCCAGGAAGAAGCGAGGCAGACCCTATGTCACTGGTTGTTCTAAACTAAAATCAGGACCATGTAGGCAGAGGTGTGCCTAGAGGGGTCCATGCACACAGCTCCCTTGAGAGCCTGGCATTGCATGGCCTCTGTGTCTGACGGTGCTGACCAAGGAAGCATCAAGAATGGAGACTTCTGGTCTTGCCTTGAGCCCCACAACTGCAAGGCCCCCTCTTACAGAGGGGTCTGGGGAGAGGGCAGGGATGTCCGAGTCTCCCACAGGTTTCTGGCCACGTAGCCAAACTGGTCATCAGATTGGCTGGCTTCACCCTCATCTAACCAAAGGGTGTCAGACTTCCAACATTTGAAATTCTAGGCTCTGTTACATTGCCACAACACCTGGAGTGGCCCCTCCTAACCCGTTTCCTCACTCCAGACTGCTGCGACTGCCTAGCTCACACACCTGCCACTTCTTATAAGCTTCTGAAACAGCCTCCTGCACTCCACTCCCTTCGCACAGCACACAGAGGCATCTCTCCAGTCTATGACATAGCTGGACACTCTTCGGGAACACACTTCCCTGGTACCTTGCTGTTGGTAGAATCTCTGCCATCTTGGTTACCTTCCTGAAGCCAGTGCCCCCGTCCCGCCATTGTCCCAGAGATTCTCAGGAATCATTTTTCCTTGTTTTACCTCCTGGCTATGAAACGGAGCACACTACATCTCCATGTTTCAGGCATGTCTCCACACCTCCCTGCTGGGGTAAGGACAATGCATCACGTCGAGCCCCAGCCTACCTGGGTGGTGCTCCTCTTGATCATACACTTTCTCTGATTGTTCAAGCGACTCTGCCCTACATGACCTAACCATCCCATGCCACACTGCCAGACAGAAATAGAGAATTAATATCACACAGGACAAACATGGACCCAGAGTTAGTGGACCAAGGCCCCTTTTACCTCAGGTAAGACAATTTCGAGGTACACATTGAGGTTCCTTCCCACATTCTCTACTGACTGCCTTTTCTTCCTGGGAGTCTCCCTTCTCCACTACCCGACTGGATCCCCTGGGACTCACTCCCACATCCAAGGCTTGCTCTGGAATCCTTGCCTCGATTGTGTTTCTAGAAGAGCTGAGATAGATGATGACACGAGGACCCTGGCCAGGCTGTTGATATTCTCATTCCAAGTTTCCATGTGTCCTGGTTTTATTCCTGTTGCTGTGACAAAATACTCCAACAGAAATCAGCCCCAAAAGTTGTTTATTTCAGCTTACAATTCCAGGTCACGGTCTATCACTGGAGGAAGTTAAAGCAGGAACTTCAGACAGCTACTCACAGCACTTCCACAGTCAAGGAGTAAATGCACACATGCACTCGCTGCTTGTGTGCTCAGACTGAGTTCTCCATTCTCATACAGTCTAGGACCCTCTGCCTCCTTCAGTGGTCTGGGTCTTTCCACATCAATGAACTTCTAAAGGCGAAAGCAATGTAGACAATCCTTCACTGAGACTTTTTATTTCCGGTTGATTCTCCATTGTATCAGGTTGACCATTAAGGCTAAGTACACATGGACAGGTCCAGGAGGGTTGTCCCTTGGGGACAGTCCACCATATTGAAAACTGCATTGACCTTTCGATTCATGTGTGTGACATGGTCTCATAAAAACACAGTGGATGAAGGAAAGCAGGCATGATGCCCCATTGATTGTTCAGCAGCTGGGAAAGGGACTCACTTGTTGGTTTATGGGCACCCATTGGTTTAGAAACCCAAAATAGTCATGGGTAGTAAGTCCTGGAGAGAAGCTAAGCAGTTGTGTAAGATGTGCTCTGTATCCTCCATCTACCCAATGTTCTGATGTGATGAGTGGGGTTCTCACGGGTCTTCTGTGTTGACGGGAGTGGGTGGGGGAAGGCAGGTGCTTGTCTTTCAATCACACTGGCACCTTCACCCTTCTCCTTCCGGGGAGCCCTACACCCCCATCTGGGATCCTGCAGACAAATCAGCCCTTGCTTGGTCTGCTGTTGACTGATTTAGGATGGAAATGCCATCAGACCTAAAAGACAAGCAACAAAAGAACTCTGCGATCATGTTCTTGCTCACTTGTTTCTTCTGCTTCAGATCTCTATTGTGAGCATTTTTTTTTTAAAGAAAAGACGAGGTTATTTATTGATCAAAATGCCTGGCACAACTTTCTCCATTTATTAAAAATTACTCCCATTACTATAGAAATGGCACCCAAACAAACAGAAATTACCCGCAATTTTCTATTGTCAAAGATCACTCATGAGTTTGGGCAGCCGAAGCGAATCCCCAGGGATACTGGGAAAATTACATAATTATCTACAAAGTGTGTTAATGTCGAGAAAGAGACTGGCTTTCACTGCGTCGGCCACCCCTGACCTCAGAGCACAGTAATTCCTGGTGGAGTGATTGCAGGCACTTTCTCACTGATGGGCTGTGGCAACTGCTGTGAGATCCAAGGATATTTCTGGCAGTTTCAAATAATTAATTCTCTGAAATAGGAAAGAGAAAAAGCCACTGTATGGAAGGATTGGTGGGTAGATAAAATGAGAGGGACGGTATTCACCCTTTCCATTCAGCCATTGGAAGGGCACCCCGGGATGGGAGGCTTGCCATTTTCACCCTGGGAATGTGGCTTGGGAACTGGAAAAGGAGCCTCTATGGCAGAAGGCTATGTGGTTTGATGGGACCTGAAAAATCGGAATGACTGAGCAGCCACCTTTAGCTAATGAACCATTCTAGAGGCACCATAAGCAGGAATGAGTATTTACTCACAGCAAAGAAGAAAATAGAAAGCCACAGATTCCCTAATTAATAAGACATCAATGGAAAATATCTTCTACTCCCAAGGAGGCTTTCATGCTGGGGCAAGTGATATCCATTGTGAGAGGGTCGATTGTAAATCCCCAAAGGCAACAATTGAAGAACATGTTTCACGTTCATACTGATGGCGCTACGATGATGGTTGTTGCTCAGATAGGGCTGTAGAGATTTGAAACTCTGTCAGGTTCCCTGACTGTCACTCTGTGTGTGTTCACTTGACACACACAGTCATTTCAGAATGGCAAGGAAATGCCATCATTGGCTCCACAATGACACTGGAGTGATTTTATCAATACTGTCGTGGCTAACCTTGGTCATCAGCTTAACGGAGTCTCGATGAACTAGAAGACACACTTCTGGGCCCATTTGGAAAGGTATTGCTGAGAAGGATTAAATAAGGGGGAAGACCCTTCTGAGCACAGTGAAGGGACTCTGGTCATCTCCATCATGGTGAACATGGCTCTGTCAGGCCTCCCCCCACCCAACCTCTTTGCCTTGTTAGAAACCATTAGATTACATTCCTAAAGCTAGCCAGGAAGGTCTATTCTTTATTTGGCCACTTCTTCCCTCTGAGGGTGACCATCAAGGTCTAGTTATCAAAGTATTGAAATCCAGCAATCAAAAGCCCCAATTTGGCTCACCTAATTAATTTACCCAATCAAACAAACCAATTTATTCTAACTTGGGGATTCTCCCTTTGTACCTTTATAAACTGCCATTGGCCTATGGTCACATCCTATGTCTCCTCTCTATCTAGAGACAGTCCTTTGTCTGTTGGGACAAATACTCTTCCTTGTTCCCTTCCCTTCTCCCTCATCCTCTGTCTCCTGTCTTCCTTTCTGATTCTCTGTCTCTCAAGGACAAATAAATCCCCTTTGTGCTGAGAACTTGGAGGGGGGCATCTCGAGTGAATGTGTTTTCTTTCACATGGGTAGCATCTTCGGGCAACCAGATATAAAACAACCTAGGGAAAAGCTGTAGCTGTTGTCTGTCTGCCTTTGTCTCCTCCTAGTGAGAGTTGAACCTACTCTATTGCTGCTGCCAACTTTAGAACCAGCTTCTTCAGGCTTCCTACACGGATTGAAGACCAGCAACTCTCCAAGAATCCTTCACCACCAGACTATGACTGGGAGACATCCAGCCTCATGGCTGTTTTTCTCTCCAGTGTGCAGACAGCCATTTCTGAGCTTCCCAGCCCATAGTGTGTAAGCCCGTCCAGCATCCCTCCATTGTGATACATGTCCACTCTACTGCTTCTGTTCCTCTAGAGAGACCTGCGAATCCAAACACCAATCGGAAATCAGGTCTCTGTGAATAGGAGATTTCCTTCTATATCATAAATTGTTCTCATTAATGTCAAATGCAAATTTTGGATCCTTCTGAAACTTGTTATCTTTGATCAAATTTACTTTAAAGAACTGCTTGACTTAGACTGTCCTTCATGCACTGGCTTCTTGTGTTTCTCACCTGCTATCTGTATTATTCTGTTGTCTGGCACTGCGGCAGATATTTGTTTCAGGATATAACTTCTTAGTATAATTTTCAGTAAGTGGACATGGGACAGGAGACAAGAACCCTTCCTTGGCTGGCTCAAGGGGACATCAAAGTGGATAGTCAGAATAATCTCAAATGGCACCATTCAAAATACTCAAGTTTTTCAAAATCTGCACAAGTATTTGCACAGAGATTTTTTTTTTAAGAAACCCTATGGTCCATGATGAGGTTCACACAAATAAGAGTTTTCAAAGCTCCTGGAAAGTTCATGGGGAAATAACCTCTGGAGAGAATGTGAAGAACACGGAGAGGCAGGGCCAGTCTTCCCATGACCTGAGATATGCAGTCTTCTAGAATACACACGGGGTCAAGATGACAGTGACCTGGGCTCATGTCTTGAAATGACAGAGATTCTCAGCTGGTGCAAGAAACAGGCACAGCTTGCTCTCCTTCAAAAGTGTGCACAGACATTGTGAATTAGAGTTTTCTTTTCAGGAGACCTTGAAGGTTTGGGAAAGGAGTGACTGCAGCAGGGTCGGATGATTCTGGAGGATGGGCTACTCTGGCACTGGCTGCAGAGATGCATATCTGTTGCAAGCCATTGAACAGGATACTTAAAATGAGTGAAATCTTTCCCCACTCACAGTGCTAAGAGGTAAGGTGCTGAGACAGAGATGGTCATGATGGCTCACAGCCTCCTTGTGCCTTGGACCAGAAATGGGTGCCGGCATCTAAGCAACAGTCCTGGAATCCTTGGATGTGGTCACCACCACACAACCAACTTCAAGTTCGACCTCTTCTTATTGTTGTCTTCAGACTACCCATGTACAAAGCCTACGGTCTCCCGAGGAGTTGTCATGGTAGAGTGTTTTAGTCACTTTCTCTGTTGCTATGACAAAGTACCCTGGCAGAAGCAACTTCATGGTGAAATGATTCATTTGGCTTCATGGTTTGAGGGAAAAGCCCATTGGTGGGGAGGTCTGGTAGCAGGAGCTGGAGACAGCTGAAGGTCACATTGTATCCAAAGTCAGGAAGGAGAGAGAGGGAGAGGGAGAATGAAGGGGAGAGGGAGAGGGAGAGGGAGAGGGAGAGGGAGAGGGAGAGGGAGAGGGAGAGGGAGAGGGAGAGGGAGAGGGAGAAGGAGAGAGATGAATCCTGGTTCTCAACGCACCTTGTCCTTTTTATATAGTCCAGAATGCCAACCAATGAGATGGGACCATCAACTTTTAAAGTGGGTCTTCCCACCCCCATTAGCCTAGCCAAGATAATTCCCAATAAGCATGGGTAGAGGCTGACCTAATATAGATAATGCCTTACAGACATGCTCAGAGGCTTGTCGCCCAGGTGACTGACTCTAGATCCTGACAGCTGGTGATCAATATTAAGCGTCACCTGCCATGTCCAAGGCCTGACCCGTGCCTGAGTATTAACTGAGTATTAACTCTCATTTTGCTTTCTATTTCCCTGCCTAGAATAGTCCCCCCTTCCTTTATGCCCCATTTAATTATGTTTTGTTTTGTGTTGAACTTGTGTATGTATAGATATTTTTGCCTTACTTTTGTATTGTGCACACACATGTGCGTACTTATGCATATAGGTTGGAGAATAACCTAAGTTATTCCTCAGGAGCAACCTGCTTTTTGAGGTTTTTAAGTCCAAATTTTCTTCAATAATTAGTTTTTATTATCACCCATTGTTTAAGTAAATTTTTAGAAGAATTTATTCTTCCTATTAGTGGCATGTTTTAAAGCCTGGAACTCACCACATGAGCTATGCAGGTATACACTCAATGTCAGGGATTAGCCTGATTCTTTCTTCCTGGCCCCCAGATAATAAACAGCACACTACCAGGACCGGCTTTTCTTTCTTTTTCTTGGTTTTGAACCCATTTCCTGTTGCCTGCAAGGTAAATCCTCCTCCAGTCAGTCACCCTGCCTGAGTCCCAAGATAAAATTCTCAGCACAAAGGAGATTTTTTTTTTTTTTTTGCCCCAGAGGGACAAAGGGCAGGGAATAAGAGACAAAGACAGGAGACTGAGGACAAGAGTGAAGGGAAAGGAAGAAGGAGAGTATTTGTCTTGGACAGACATAGGACTGCCTCTGGATAGAGAGGAAATAGAAGATATGGCCATAGGCAAATGGAGTTTTCTGAAGGGAAAAAGAAACCCCACATTAGGAGGAGGGCATGTTAATTAGGTGAGCGAAGGGGGCTTTGATTGCTGGGTATCTATACTCTAATAGCTGAACCTGTGAACCTCGGTGGTCAGCCTCAGGAGGAGGAAGTGGCCAAATGAGGACCCCAACCTTGGTGGCTAGCTGTAGGAATGGAATCTAACAGTTGGCAGAGGGCGTGGGGGAAGGGCAAGGCTCGACAGAGCTGCATTTGCCATGCTTGGACCCACTAGTCCACACAGTACTCATGGGACTTCCCATGTGTTTCCTGTGTTCACACTACTTAAAAATGGAGCCTGTGCTCATGTCTCTCCTCTTGTCCTTGGTGATATTGCCTCTTAGAAATCAGAGGCATGTGTTATTTTCTCATGAGCAGCCAATCATCTGGTTGCCATCAGGAGAGGCAAGGAGGTTGTGTTGACCAGCAGTGGCCAGTTCAGAGGGCTGCTGCCCGTCTGTTTAGCTCTAGGGTTCTTCCTTCTCATTCCCTCCAGCCGGAAGAGGTTCTGAGAGCATTCACACACAGTTCTACACTCGAGAGATCAGTTCCATCTTGGGTCGCCTCTAAAAGTTCCTATGTTGAAGGCGCTTCTGCTGGTTATAGAATTCTCGAGCAAGCATCCAGCAACGGCACCGGCACTACCAGTCCTAAAGGCACCTTCTCACGGTGGCTTACATCTGTAATCCCGGCTGTCAGGAGGTTGAGGCTGGAGGATTGCTCTGAGCTTAAGGCCAGCCTGGGCTACATGACAAGACCTTGTATCTCAATCCCTGACAATGATAAGTAAATAAATAAAATTAAGGGACTCTCCTCCTGCCCATATTGCTGCCTGAATTACTGCCTGTACTACTGTCTGCTTTACTGTCTGCATTACTGTCTGCATTACTCCCTGCATTTTGTCTGCATTACTATCTACATTACTCCCTATTGTACTGCCTACATTGCTGCCTGCATTACTGTTTGCATTACTCCCTGCATTATTGTCTGCTTTACTGCCTGCATTATTGCTTGCATTACTGTCTATATTGCTGCCTGCATTACTCCCTGCATTACTGCCCATATTACTGCTTGTATTACTCTCTGCATTACTGCCTGCATTGCTGCCTGCATTGCTGCCTACATTACTGCCTGCATTACTGCCTGCATTGCTGCCCACAGTGCTGCCTGCATTGCTGCTGAGTCCTATGACAGGCTGGTACAACCCAATTGAGTTCTAAGTGTGATGAGTTTCTTTGCTTTCACCTCTGATTTTCAGTACACTGACTCTGCAGTAGCGGGTGCTGGACTTGTACTGCTCTGCTCAAGAATCATGGAACATGTGATCCATAGATTTTAACCCAATCATGACCACCATTTCCACTCCTCCTCCTTCTCTTTCTGTTATTAAAATTACATTCACTCTCACCTTTGGGGGCTTCCAGTTGGATGCATCAGCTGGTCAGAAATCATTCAATAAGTCATAAGCTTGGTATTTTCAACCTCCCCCTTGTGCTTTGCCTCACACCTTTCATCAGAACCACTACTGCCTTCTGCCTCTGATGCTGACAGGTGTGAACTTGTAACTCAAATATTGCACTTTCTCACAGCAAGGCTAGGCTTCTCTTAGGAATGCCATTTCTCCGGGTAGGCACTCTCACATCCACTGGGTAGGCGTCTACTTTTGATTTAGATCCTTAGGCCTGCTTAGAATATTGGTGTTGGATCCTCACGTGAGTTCAGCATTGTGCTACCTTCAAACTCCCACTGGGTTTGTTTTCTTCAGATTGAATCTTCTGATCTTCCAAGTTCCTGGGAAGTTATTTTACTGTGAGCTGGATACTGTGATGAACCTGAATGTGGTCTTCCTCTGCAGAGTCCTGTTCTAGCAGGTGGACTGCTGCTGAGCTCTGTCTGCTGGGGGTTTTATGGGGGAAGGGCACAGGACTTGAGTAACTGCTTCAAAGTCAGCACCATGTGGAGTCAGCTGACGCTGCGGGTCCAGCATGCAGTGTCAGCTGACACCTACCTGCAGGCTCTGGGATGCATCTCCTCTGTCTGGCACCCTCTCCAGTGCTACAGCCCTGGAACCCAGAGCCTCTCACCTGTCTCCGCACACAATCTTCTGCAAAGTCTGGAAGCGTTGTGCTCATCTTAGTATGTAGGTGTCCAGGATACCTGCATATATGCTCACGCCTGAACGCATTTCCTGCTGGTTTCCTCCCTCTTCTGTTGAACTCTTGAGGCTTAGGTACCTTAGCCCCCTGAACCAATTCCTTCTCCTCACACTGCTGAGAGCAGTAATCTCCATCTACACTGCACAAGGTCCTGGAAGATGCTTTCAGAGGAATTGCCTGGGTCAACATGGACTTTCTCCTGTTTGTCTCCCTTATGTCAGGATAATAACCTTCAGCAGAGGCATGCTGGGTGAGTCCAAAGTCTACCTCTCTGCTATGACAGAATTGGAGGTTGAGGCTATCCTGAAAGCCAGGTCCTGATGAAACCGGTGCTTATGTCTGCTGGTTACACCCACATCTGCTTTGCAAGTTGTCAGAACCATGGCTTCTAACTGTGCATCATTGTATTGTAGAAGCTGCCTTACAGTAGGCACAGACAAGAGAAGACAGTATACCTCAGAACAAGGACAGAGTGGAGGATGCAAATATTACAGTGAGTAGCAGGATTGCCCGCTATGTGTCTGGAGCAGTGGGTAAGGTCGTGTTGAAGACAGACAAGTCTTTGTTCACCAAAGAACTCTTCCAAGCCAGATAGAGTAGGTTCAGGCAGTAGTGAGGGAACTGGAGGAAGCATACACAGGGAACAATTGAACTGCTGGGGAGGTGCGTAGCCCTGACTAGTGCTCACTAAATGTCCTTTATGGGGCCTTCTGAGTGTGCCCAGGTCTTGCTTTCAGTCAGTCAGGAAAACTGCTGTTACTTTCTCCAGGGACATGCAAGGATGTCAGAGGGCAGTCAGAGGCAGTTCTGCTGAACATCCTAGACTGAAGGGCAAGCCCCTCTGGTCCATAAGATCAGGAGTGACTAGGATGAAGAACAATGGTGGGGATCTTCCCAGGGCACTTAGTACTGCCAAGCACTCATGTCAAGCAAAGAGTTGGCTCCACACCTCTGTAGACAGACTTACAAATAAATGTGTATGGGGATGGGACAGAGAATTTGAACGAGTGGATGTGCCCAGGTCCTTCATGCATGCTTGGCTGTGTTATCAACACATTCCTTTCCTAGGCTGGGAGCAGCCAAACTCATGACCAGGCAGTATGGATAAAGATTATGCCGTGATGAAACAATGTAACGATTTCTAGAGAATTCCCCACAGTCCCGCACCATGTTGGGTTCTCTGGAAACACAAACAATTTGCGTAGTGTTACCAAACATAAGGACTCATAACTAAGTACAAGACAATCACACATGAGTCAGTTAAGGCGAGATTCCTGTCTGCTTCGTTTATCAACAGTTGAAAGCGAGACTTCAGGTCTGTGGCCCAAGGAACAGGCAATACACACAGCTTTGATTGCAGAATTCCCTCTTCCCCCTGTTCATCATAAACTCTGCGGCTAAGAGGATGTCAAAAGCCAACTAAATTTCTCCATTCCTTCCCTGAAGAGGCTCAGAGGCCAAGGGAGTGCAGGCCTCTGACTGACTGTTGACACAAAGCAAGGCTTCCAGTACTGTGGAAGCCGATTTAAATAATAATAAACTACTGGCTGGATGGGAAGATCCATTTGTGTATTGGTTTCTGAGATGAAAGAAACCCGCTTTCCCTGTAATTGCTGTCAGGTTTTAAGCAATCCTCTTTTCAGAACGCACCTCTTAATGCAACCGTGAACATCGTTACCAAGCAACTGCGGCCTCGCCTCCAGTGGTGGGAACTGGAGAGTGACTAGCTTGGAGCCTGATTATTCCACATGCCACACCTCCCTGGGCTGTGGGCACTCTGTGCTGCCCGCTCTCCTGGCTGGTGGCTAGCTCTGTGCTGTGAGACCCAAAGGCTAAAATAAATAAACAAGCAGATGTGTCAGCTCCTGCTAAGCAGAGGCGGGGTCGCTTTTGGGTGAGGCTTTCCTCTGCTGCCAACAAGAATCCATTTGGACACTGCAGACGTCTAGGAGGTTTGGCCTTCACCATCAGAAGCAAGAGGAAAAACCCCACTGTGGGGGTCATGGTAGCCTTGGGACTGGGCATGCTGGAGCCCCAGTATGAGGACTCTACCAGAGTGGTTCCAGGAGTACTGAGCTCAGTTGAATCTCCTACATGGCACAGGAAGGTGTGTGTTGAGGGGTTCCTCGGTACAATGTGACATTCAATCAGTTGAAGTCAAGGGTTCACTGCTGAAACCTTTGTGTACAGAAGAATGATTTCTGTGAGTTCTCATGCTGAAGTTCGGTCCTGACTCACAAGCATCTTGCTTTTGAGTCCAGCCACCAGCCCCTTTCTCTTGGGACAACCTTCCCTTGGACCGCACCTGCTCACTGCCCGCTCTATTTTACTATCTAGAGTCGGAGACCAAAACCTGCACATCTATTACCTTTTCACAAGCCGTACACTGTGAAATAGGAAAGCCAGGCACCCAGGAATAAAACTCTACATCCGTGAGCATGCATGCATCAGGCCCCAGGCTTGGACCCCAGTGTCTCACTCAAAATAGCAGTAGTAGCATTTGCTGGAAGTGTGAGAATTCTGTTCCTGTCTAGGGCAGCGTAGTGCAGGGGTGTAGCATGAGGCTTCCCTGATTCAGCACTGAAGTCTAGACAGCCTGTTCTGTTGAAGACATCTCCCACTGTTTGTTTTTGGAATTGAAAATGAACTCATACATGTGTGGTCTGGGCCTCATACACATGTGACCAGAGAAGTTCATCACTGTGGTCTAGCTTTAGTCCCAGCCCTCTCATTTCTTTTGATTTTTGAGATGGGCTCTCCATAAGTTGCCCAGATTGGAACTGAATTCATTTTGTAGTACAAACAAGTCTTAGACTTGTAACTCTGCCCCCTCAGCAACCCCTGCCCCCACTGAAGCCCTGCAAATTAGCAGGGATTCCTGGTCTGCACCTCTAGGGACAGAGTCATCAATCCTTTCTGACAAAACAAAGAAGAACCGGTATCATTTGCCAACATGGAAAATCAGGATCTTTGGAGCTCCCATAGGATCCTGGGCATGCTTCTCTGGCCTTCCAATTGTATCCTAGACCTGCTTATTTCTAAAGAATGGTGGGACAGCCCAGTCCCATCAAGGGCTGCTGTGCAGTCCCAAGGGACACAAAAAACAGCACTGAGCTGCTGTCACCTGATTCTTGCTTCTGTTGGTCAAGTTGCCTTAGTTCAAATAATCAAGTGGCTTGGACAGAGGGTGTACCTGTAGTCCCTTCATAGTTCTGCTGGGAGGAAAGGTGTACTGTCTGTGTTCTTGCCTTCCATGGAAGATGTTTGTTTGTTTGTTTGTTTGTTTTTGGATTTTTAGATTTGTTTTTTTCCAGACAGGGTTTCTCTGTGTAGCCCTGGCTGTCCTGGAACTCACTCTGTAGACCAGGCTGGCCTCGAACTCAGAAATTTGCCTGCCTCTGCCTCCCAGAGTGCTGGGATTACAGGCGTGCGCCACTACCGCCTGGCTGGAAGATGTAAGGTCAAGAAATATCTATGCATTCATATGCCCTACCAAAGCACTGCATTCTTTTTTTTAAAATTTTTTTATTTGATATATTTTTTATTTACATTTCAAATGATTTCCCCTTTTCTAGTCCCCCAACTCCCCGAAAGTCCCATAAGCCCCCTTCTCTCCCCCTGTCCTCCCACCAACCCCTTCCCACTTCCCCGTTCTGTTTTTGCTGAATACTGCGTCACTGAGTCTTTCCAGAACAAGGGGCCACTCCTCCTTTTTTCTTGTACCTCATTTGATGTGTGGATTATGTTTTGGGTATTCCAGTTTTCTAGGTTAATATCCACTTATTAGTGAGTGCATACCATGATTCACCTTTTGAGTCTGGGTTACCTCACTTAGTATGATGTTCTCTAGCTCCATCCATTTGCCTAAGAATTTCATGAATTCATTGTTTCTAATGGCTGAATAGTACTCCACTGTGTAGATATACCACATTTTTTGCATCCACTCTTCTGTTGAGGGATACCTGGGTTCTTTCCAGCATCTAGCAATTATAAATAGGGTTGCTATGAACATAGTAGAGCATGTATCCTTATTACATGGTGGGGAATCCTCTGGGTATATGCCCAAGAGTAGTATAGCAGGATCTTCTGGAAGTGAGGTGCCCAGATTTCGGAGGAACCGCCAGACTGATTTCCAGAGTGGTTGTACCAATTTGCAACCCCACCAGCAGTGGAGGAGTGTTCCTCTTTCTCCACACCCTCTCCAACACCTGCTGTCTCCTGAATTTTTAATCTTAGCCATTCTGACTGGTGTAAGGTGAAATCTCCAGGTTGTTTTGATTTGCATTTCCCTAATGACTAATGAAGTTGAGCATTTTTTAAGATGCTTCTCCGCCATCCGAAGTTCTTCAGGTGAGAATTCTTTGTTTAACTCTGTACCCCATTTTTAATAGGGTTGTTTGGTTTTCTGGAGTCTAACTTCTTGAGTTCTTTATATAAATATTGGATATTAGCCCTCTATCTGATGTAGGATTGGTGAAGATCTTTTCCCAATTTGTTGGTTGCCGATTTGTCCTCTTGATGGTGTCCTTTGCCTTACAGAAACTCTGTAATTTTATGAGGTCCCATTTGTCAATTCGTGCTCTTAGAGAATTCTTAGAATTGGTGTTCTGTTCAGAAACTTTCTCCCTGTACCGATGTCCTCAAGGGTCTTCCCCAGTTTCTTTTCTATTAGCTTCAGAGTGTCTGGCTTTATGTGGAGGTCCTTGATCCATTTGGATTTGAGCTTAGTACAAGGAGACAAGGATGGATCAATTCGCATTCTTCTGCATGCTGACCTCCAGTTGAACCAGCACCATTTGTTGAAAAGGCTATCTTTTTTCCATTGGATGTTTTCAGCCTCTTGGTCGAGGACCAAAATGGCCATAGGTGTGTGGGTTCATTTCTGGATCTTCAATCCTGTTCCATTGATCCTCCTGCCTGTCACTGTACCAATACCATGCAGTTTTTAACACTATTGCTCTGTAGTATTGCTTGAGGTCAGGGATAGTGATTCCCCCAGACTTTCTTTTGTTGCTGAGAATAGTTTTAGCTATACTGGGTTTTTTGTTATTCCAGATGAATTTGATAATTGCTCTTTCTAACTCCGTAAAGAATTGAGTTGGGATTTTGATGGGTATTGCATTGAATCTGTAGATTGCTTTTGGCAAAATGGCCATTTTAACTATATTGATTCTACTGATCCATGAGCATGGGAGGTTTTCCCATTTTTTGAGGTCTTCTTCCATTTCCTTCTTCAGAATCTTGAAGTTCTTGTCATACAGACCTTTCACATGTTTGGCAAGAGTCACCCCAAGATACTTTATACTGTTTGTGGCTATTGTGAAGGGGGTCATTTCCCTAATTTCTTTCTCAGCCTGCTTATCCTTTGAGTATAGGAAGGCCACTGATTTGCTTGAGTTGATTTTATAACCTGCCACTTTGCTGAAGTTGTTTATCAGCTGTAGGAGTTCTCTAGTGGAGTTTTTTGGGTCACTTAGGTAGACTATCATGTCATCTGCAAATAATGATAGTTTGACTTCTTCCTTTCCAATTTGTATCCCTTTGACCTCCTTATGTTGTCAAATTGCCCGAGCTAGTACCTCAAGTACAAAATTGAAAAGATAAGGAGAAAGGGGGCAGCCCTGTCTAGTCCCTGATTTGAGTGGGATTGCTTCAAGTTTCTCTCCATTTAGTTTGATGCTGGCTACCGGTTTGCTGTATATTGCTTTTACTATGTTTAGGTATGGGCCTTGAATTCCTGTTCTTTCCAAGACTTTAAGCATGAAAGGATGCTGAATTTTGTCAAATGCTTTTTCAGCATCCAATGAGATGACCATGTGGTTTTTTTCTTTGAGTTTGTTTATGTAGTGGATTGCATTGATGGATTTCCGTATATTAAACCAACCCTGCATTCCCGGGATAAAGCCTACTTGATCATGGTGGATGATCGTTTTGATGTGTTCTTGGATTCAGTTGGCAAGAATTTTATTGAATATTTTTGCATCGATGTTCATAAGGGAAATTGGTCTGAAGTTCTCTTTCTTTGTTGGATCTTTGTGTGGTTTTGGTATCAGCGTAATTGTGGCTTCATAGAAGGAATTGGGTAGTGTTCCTTCTGTTTCTATTTTGTGGAATAATTTGAAGAGTATTGGTGTTAACTCTTCTTTGAAGGTCTGATAGAATTCTGCACTGAAACCATCTGGTCCTGTGCTTTTTTTGGTTGGAAGACTTTCAATGACTCCTTCTACTTCTTTAGGCATTATGGGACTATTTAGATGATCTATTTGGTCCGGATTTAATTTTGGTATTTGGTATCTGTCAAGGAAATTTTCCATTTCCTCCAGATTCTCCAGTTGTGTTGAGTAGAGGCTCTTGTAGTAGGATCTGATGATTTTTTGGATTTCCTCAGTTTCTGTTGTTATATCTCCCTTTTCATTTCTAAGTTTGTTAATTTGGATACTTTCTCTGTGCCCTTTGGTCAGTCTGGCTAAGGGTTTATCTATCTTGTTGATTTTCTCAAAGAACCAGCTCCTGGTTTTGTTGATTCTTTGTATGGTTCTCTTTGTTTCTACTTGATTGATTTCAGCTCTGAGTTTGATGATTTCCTGCCTTCTACTCCTCCTGGGTGAAATAGCTTCTTTTTGTTCCAGGGCTTTCAGGTGTGTCATTAAGCTGGTAATGTATGCTCTCTCCATTTTCTTTTTGAAGGCACTCAGGGCTATGAGTTTTCCTATGGCACTGCTTTCATTGTGTCCCATAGATTTGGGTATGTTGTGTCTTCATTTTCATTGTGTTCTAAAAAGTCTTTAATTTCTTTCTTTATTTCTTCCTTGACCAAGGTACCATTGAGTAGAATATTGTTCAATTTCCACGTGTATGTGGGTTTTCTGTGTTTTTGTTGCTATTGAAGACCACTTTTACTCCATAGTGATGTGATAGGAGGCATGGGATTAGTTCGATCTTCTTATATTTGTTGAGGTCTGTCTTGTGACCAATTATATGGTCGATTTTGGAGAAGGTACCATGAGGTGCTGAGAAAAAGGTATATTCTTTTGCTTTAGGATAGAATGTTCTATATATATCTGTTAAATCTAATTGGTCCAAAGCTTCAATTAGTTTCATTGTGTCCCTGTTTAGTTTCTGTTTTCCTGATCGGTCCATTGAGGAAAGTGCAGTGTTGAAGTCACCCACAATTATTGTGTTAGGTGCAATGTGTGCTTTGAGCTTTAATAAAGTTTCTTTTACGAAAGAGGGTGCCCTTGCATTTGGAGCATAGATGTTCAGGATTGAGAGTTCTTCTTGTTGTATTTTTCCTTTGACCAGCAAGAAGTGTCCCTCAGAGTCTCTTTTGATGACTTTGGGTTGAAAGTCAATTTTATCTGATATTAAAATGGCTACTCCAGCTTGTTTCCTGAGACCATTTGCTTGTAAAATTGTCTTCCAGCCTTTTACTCTAAGGTAGTGTTTGTCTTTGACCCTGAGGTGTGTTTCCTGTAAGCAGCAAAATGTAGGGTCCTGTTTACATATCCAGCCAGTTAGTCTATGTCTTTTTATTGGGGCATTGAGTCCATTGATGTTAAGAGATATTAAGGAATAGTGATTGTTACTTCCTGTCATTTTTGACGTTATTTTTTAAATTTGAATGCTTATCTTCTTTTGGGTTTGATGAAAGGTAACTATCTTGCTTTTTCCAGGGTGAAGTTTCCCTCCTTGTATTGCTGTTTTCCTCCTATTATCCTTTGTAGGGTTGGGTTTGTGGATAGATATTGGGTAAACTTGGTTTTGTCATGGAATATCTTAGTTTCTCGATCTATGGTGATTGAGAGTTTTGCTGGATATAGTAGTTTTGGCTGGCATTTGTGTTCTCTTTGAGTCTGCATGAGATCAGCCCAGGATCTTCTAGCCTTCATAGTCTCAGGTGAAAAGTCTGCTGTGATTCTGATAGGTCTTCCTTTATATGTTACTTGGCCTTTTTCTCTTACTGCCTTTAATATTCTTTCTTTGTTTAGTATATTTGGTGTTTTGATTATTATGTGACGGGAAGTATTTCTGTTCTGGTCCAGTCTGTTTGGAGTTCTGTAGGCTTCTTGTATATTCATTGGCATCTCTCTCTTTAGGTTAGGGAAGTTTTCTTCCATAATTTTATTGAAGATATTTGCTGACCCTTTAAGTTGTAAATCTTCACTCTCATCTATGCCTATAATCCTTAGGTTTGGTCTTCTCATTGTGTCCTGGATTTCCTGGATATTTTGGGTTACAAGCTTTTTGCTTTTTGCATTTTCTTTAACTGTTGAGTCCATGGTTTCTATGGTATCTTCAGCATCTGAGATTCTTTCTTCTAGCTCTTGTATTCTGTTGTTGATATTTGCATCTATGTCCACTGATTTCTTCCCAAGGCTTTCTATCTCCAAAGTTGTCTCCCTTTGAGTTTTCTTAGTTGTTTCTACTTCTGATTTTAGATCCTGGATGGTTTTGCTTAGCTCCTTCACTTGCTTGTTTGTGCTTTCCTGTAATTCTTTAAGAGATTTTTGTGTTTCCTCTTTCATGACCTCAGCCTGTTGACCAAAGTTCTCCTGTATTTCTTTAAGTGTTTTTTGTGTTTCCTCATTATTGGCTTTTGTATTCTCCTGGATTTCTTTCAATGATTTTTGTGTTTCCCTTGCAAGGGCTTCTAACTTTTGATCCATTTTCTCCTGAATTTCTTTAAGTATGTCCTTCATGTGTTCCTGTACCAGCATCATGACCAGTGATTTTAAATCCAAATCTTGTTTTACTGGTGTGATGGGAGTATCCAGGACATGCTGGTAAAGGAGAATTGGGTTCAGATGTTGCCATATTGCCTTGATTTCTGTTAGTGACGTTCCTGCGTTTGCCTTTTGCCATCTAGTTCTCACTGGTGTTAGTTGGTCTTATCAATGCTGGACTCACCAGTGCAAGCTGCCCCTTCCTAGGTGGCCTCTGGTGCACAGCTTACCTCCTGCACTGCCTGGAGACAGGGTGCTGTTGCCCAGGCTGTTCAGACCCTGAAGCAGACACCTGAAGGCTCCTGCTGGGGCCAGCTGGATTCACCAGAGCACACCAACTTCCCCCTGCTGGCCGCCAGGAAGCCCCTCTTGCCCCTTTCAGGACCTGGAGATGTGGTGTTGCCACCCAGGCTGATCTGGATCTGGAAGGGGAGAGGTCTGAGGGCTACAGCCAGAGGCCTCAGGACTGAAGCCTAAGCTCTGTGCCACAGGAACAAGCTGTGCTGTGAGCTCCCAGACTGCCTCTGGGCGCACACCAGGTCTCCTGCACTTCCTGGAGACTGAGTGCTGTGGCCCAGGCTGTTCAGATCCCAAAGCAGGTGCCTGAAGGCTCCTGCTGGGGCCCACTGGATTCACCGGAGCACACCGACTTCTCCCCGCTGGCTGCCCGGAAGCCCCTCTTGCCTCTTTCAGGACCTGGAGATGTGGTGTTGCCACCCAGGCTGATCTGGATCTGGAAGCAGAAAGGTCTGAGGGCTACCGCCAGAGGCCTCAGGACTGAAGCCTAAGCTCTGTGCCACAGGAATGAGCACTGCATTCTATAACAAGACAGACCCCATTGAGAACTTCCTGGGTGCTCCAAGCTCCATTGGCCTCATGGGAATCTTGAAGGCACTGGAATCTGGGGGTGGGATGGGGATCTGCTGAATTACTGAAATGTTATTATTTTTATCCCCCAAGGAAACATAAAATCATGGCGCTTTGCTTCGCCAGTCAGACTTTCAAATGGGGACTTGGCCTTTATCAGCATCTTTTCGGGGTTATATATATTTTCTTAGCACAAATTAGCATTGATTTATGTTATGAAAACATGCAGTATTTTAGCATGCAGGGCCTTCTCATATACTCTAGCAGAGTCTGTGTATTGACCTAGAAGCTGACACAGTGTGGATTTAGACTCAGTGACTCCCAGGCATGATCCTAGGCACCTGAGACACACAGATAAAATCTTTACTTAAAGCCAAGCTGGGGAAATAGCTGTGTTAAGTAAAAACACAACAATGTCCCACAGAGACCTAGTGGGGTGAGGGCTCAGGATATCAAGGAAAACTTTAAGGCTAGAGGGAGCAGCGCCAGATGACAGGTTGGTGCAATGGTAAGAGCAGACTATGGTGGCCTGTTGGGAGAGAAATCTGGAAGCGTGTATCGTCTCAGAGCAAGCTGCAGCCCGGTGAGCCAGCATACTCTCTGGGACTAGAAGGAATAGCCCCGAAAACAAAATCCCCAGGCTTTGATTCAGCTCTGAGCATGTTGGGGTCCACAGTGGCTTTAGCAGGGGGTGACACAGTCAAGCACAAGACCAAGTTCCTGAAGGTCTCCACTAAGTGCCCTGACTGAGCTCGTAGTGCCTGTGGGCACTGCCCTGCTTTAAGCAGAGACCTCCTGGGTGGGTGGGCTGTGGAAGGCCCTCCCTTGAGTGTGCAGACTAAAGACGTCCCTTCTGTGGATGAGTGGGCTGGGGAAGGTCTTCCTCTGGGTGGGTGGACTTAGGGAAATCTTGTCCTGGGTAGTGGGCTAAGAAAGGCCATTCCTTGGATGGGTGGGCTTAGGGAAATCTGTCCTCTGGGTTGGGGTCTACACTTCCAGGACTGAGCCCCGGATCTGTTTCTGTAGGCCAGTCAAGATCAGGTGACTCCAATACCTACACCAGCTATCAGGGGTGTGAACAGAACCCCAGTCTTGTTGATGGCCATCACTTGAGTCTTTAAATCAGCTATGTCTTTCTGCAGATGACTGAGCCAGCATCCTGAAATGGGGTGGAGAAAGACATTTCTAAAATGTAAAGCCACAGTGTCTTCACTCTGAGGCCCACACCTGCAGAATCCAGAGGATATGAGCATTGTCTGAAATGTGAGGTCACAATTGGGGGGCATTGCCACCCTGTATACTGAGACTGGAGCTGCAGAAGAATCTTCTGGGTCATGGCTATCAGGCCCAATGTCAGGTGGACATTTCCTGACTCTGATTCCTAGTTTTCTTACCTGTATAATGGGAACATGTAGATCACTCACTTCAGAAAACACACGGCATGTGGGAGAAATTATTTCTAAACCACAGCTTGGTAAACACCAAAGCCCCATGGGAACCTGCAGTGGGGATACAATATCTCTTTGTATGGAGATAAACAGCCATGATTAGGGTGCTTTTACCAGACCTGAGGCATAAAAGGCACCTCCCAGGCCATGTGAGCAGAAGGCTTCTGGGCTTAAGGCGCACTGCAACTCACGGATTATCGGTGGCCACACGGCCCCATGGAGCAGGAGGAGCCTGCCAGTCAGCTATTCAGCTCTCCCTGTGTTTAGCTGGTACATGTGGATTATCGGTGGCCACACGGCCCCATGGAGCAGGAGGAGCCTGCCAGTCAGCTATTCAGCTCTCCCTGTGTTTAGCTGGTACATGTGGATTATCGGTGGCCACACGGCCCCATGGAGCAGGAGGAGCCTGCCAGTCAGCTATTCAGCTCTCCCTGTGTTTAGCTGGTACATGTGGAGCCGCTGGTTGTGTGGTTAAGCAGTTTCACACTCATGGGCTTCTATAGTTTGACAGTGTGTATTGAACCTTGGACTTTCTAGGGAAATTGCCTAGCCTGGGCTCATTTTGGAATCACTAGTCCCTGGATCAAGTGTTTCAGGATTCTCCAGTCATCAGGGAGCCTTGAGTCTTTATCTGTGGTCAAGAGTAGAGTTCTCTGGTTTTCAAGTGTCAGTGCATAATGGAGGAAGCCACCATCCTGATCTACATGGTGCTCCCGCTTCAACCAAGTGTGGTTCACCACTGCTGCTTTTCTGTCAGACAGAAGGTTCTGTGAGCAAGATGCTTTATTAACTAGGCTGAAGGGAACAATCTCCATCATTGTCATGAGCTTCCAATAGGTCCCTCTGCTAGTGCCATTGCTTGGCAACCCCAAAGGGCTGCATCTCTGGGCCAGCGGACTGCCAGGCTTTGGTGTAGGACAGTGCAGAGGCAGCACAGAGAAGCTGGGCTCTACACTGACCCCAGCGGGGATGTAACTTGGGAAATTCCTTCTCCACGCCATATCTTCGTGGCTTTAGCTCATGGTCTATCCTGGCATTTTAACCTCTGTGACAGGTGCCAAGGAAGACAGAGCCTTGTACAATAGTCTGCAGGTGTAGATAGGGAGACAGGAAGCTGGTAGCCTCTCAGAGGATCAGTGCCTACTACTCTGGGTGGATGATGTCACATTATGAGGGTTCAGAGAGAGCTGGCTGAAATTCCCAGAGTGTTAAGGCAGACGTGGGAATTCAGACAGTACCCAAAGTGGCTTTCATGCCTGCAGACTGGGGCCTGAGCATTTCTGTTTGTTTGGGGAACTTCCCACATAGTTTTCCAATAGGCAGCACACGGCGGCAGCACTGATGGGAGCCGACCAGCTTCTGCAAGGGCTGCTTTGCTTGAAGAACTCCCCAGTTGTGCATTTTTTATTTCTTCATCAGCAAATATTGATTTATCCTATTTGTTTTCACTGTGTCGGAGTCTGCAGCACAGTGCTGAAGAAGCTGTGAGCCTCTAGCTTTTTTGCATGGATTCCTGAAGGCAGTGTCCTGAGGACATGCAGTCTCGGCCCTGGAGGCCATGAAATCTCAGAACAGTGCCTGACAGCTTGACCAGAGTGGCAAGGCTGAGCTCTGAATGACTGACAGCCCACAAGGCCTCCAGTGAAGTCTGTGGGCTGCAGTGGAGAGGGAGGGCGTTTTTTTATCTCCCTCGTAAGATGAGAGTGTCTGCCTTCTTACATCAGTGGTTCTGTGAACAGAGACTCCAGGTCTGTACTCACTGCTGTCTGCTGTCACAGGCAGCACTGGCTCCTGCATTCTTTTTACAACCAGTCTCTGCCCTCCAGGCTCTCCGTGTTTGTTTCTGGAAGGTTCCCTGAGTAGATTGTTTAACTATGTAAAGGTCGAGGACAAAAGGGAAATGAGACAGTGTCTTCAGATTTCTGCTCTGTTGACTACAGCACACCCGTCCGCTGAGGCTGGAGACAACAGAGGAAATGTGAGGCCTTGGAGCAGAGAGTGGGAGTGGGAGGTAAGGAGCCCTTTAACCAGACACTTCTTCATGATGGCCTCAGGAGAGAGGACTGTGAGTCTGAAGACCTGGGATCTCAGTCCTGAGTCTGTTTATTCTGACCCAACTCGGGGACAAGAAAGAGACACTACAAAACTGCTCTTAAGAGGATGACATGGAGCTGGGCATGTAATATACAACTGTAACCCCGGCTCTCAGGAGGTTGAAGCAGAAGGATCATGAGTTCAAGACCAGCCTATTATAGGCCCTGTCTCAAACAACAACAACAATATTAAAACTATGACTAACTGGAGAGAGAGGTTGGAAGGGGGACTGAGCCCTGAAGTAGTTGGCTTCAATTACATAGTCTGCCTGAATGCATGGATCCAAAGAAGCCTTGTTTCAGGCCCTTGCATGTACACATGCGCGCGTGTACACACACACACACACACACACACACACAGGTTCTCTGCTGTTTTCACAGTAGTAAACATTGGAATAATTGAGTGTTTGTGGTGCAGATCTTGTGCTAATCAATGCTTTTCTGTGCTGCTTTTGGGGGAAAGCATGAGTTAAAATGGCGCATGTGATTAATTCCCCCAATACTGTGATGATAAGGCCCTATTTCCTTCACTCGGGGTCAGAGTGACGGATCTACATGGGCAGTCTGCCTCCCCCGGCAGTGCCTCCCCCAAGGAGAAGGAGGCAGCAGGACGCACGTTAAGATAGCGGAATCGGTCTGGGGAGATGGTACAGTTCAGTTCCCAGACATTATGTGAACAAACTGGGTGTGCCACTTAGAGTCAGTGGACGTCACACTCACAAAAAGCACAGGAGAGGAAGAGGACTTGCTGGCTGATGAGAGCTTCCTGTGGGAGGAAGGAGGGGGCCAGGAGAGGGTCGTGAGAGGGGGAAATGGCTGCTGTGCATTAGAAATATGTATGGAATTGTCAAAAAATATTTTAAAAAAAGGAGAAGAAAAGAAGTTGCAGGGTCCTGGTCACCCACAGTGATGTGCACCCATAATCTCAGCACCGGCAAGGTGGGGGGTAGGAGGATGTTTGGGGTTCCTGGCCAGCTGGCTTAGCCTATCCGGGAATCAGATACCAATGAGAGATTCTGTCTCAAAACTCAGGTAGACAGCACCTGGGGAGTGTTGACCTTCGACCTCCTCACACACCTGCACACACATGAACATATACACACATTCACATGTCCACACAGAAAGCATAGAACATCAAGGAGTGGTGTGAGACAAGGCAAGAGGATCCTGGCCAGAGCTAGCCTGGACCCCAGGGCCTCATGGGCCCCTCTCTTTTCCCACCAATCACTTTGGGAATCCAGCACGTGGCTGCATGGGGAGCCTTTGTGGGAAAGCTTGGCAGCATGAGCTGGCTGGGAGCTTATCCACCCTCTTCATTTCACTCTGGGGATCCCCGGCTTGTTTCCTTTCAAGCAAAGGCAGCAATTTCTTCTGATGAAATCAAGTGTTCTCTGCATGGAAAACTTGCTTTATGAGATTAAATGTTTAAGTAAAAATTATAAATGCGCCATAAAGCACTGATGGAGTAATTAGTTTATTTTTATTTTGCATGTTTTAAAGTCTGTGGGGATTCCCGCGTTGAGGCAAACCCAGTGGTGGTCTTCGAATTTTGTGAGGAGCGGAGAAGATCGGTTGCCAGTGATGGCTGAGTGGGCAGCAGTGAGGAGGCCTGCTTGACCAGTGTCCCTTGGTCCCAGTGTAAGCTGTGGTAACACTCTCAGCATAAGGTACAGTTACAGCTCATTAGTGCATGTCAGACAAGTGGGAGGGGCTAGGCCTGTCTTTCCTGGCTGGCAGCTGTCGCCTGCTTGTGTGGGCACTTTCTAGTTGGTCTTAGGTTTGGAAAGTCTCTACAAGTCTCGTACATGACTGAACCCACACATCAGGAAGGTAGGGAAGTTGGGGTAACTATGGTAAATGTCTGAGAAAGATAATATCTCCTTGAAGAACTCAACCGATGGGGACTCAGGGGAACGCAATTAGGAATATAAAAACGACTGTACTTTGCCAAGATGGTATGCCAGCTCATTTTTTGACATTTGTCTGGCTTCGGTAAAGCTGAAGTATATCTGCCTTGCTTCCCCTGCTCTGTTATGAAGGAAGGATCAACGTTTCTCACACCAAGAACAACACAAGGAAGCCCAGTGCAGAGGGAGAGCTTCGGAGCAGTAAGCGGAAAGGTTGTGAGCTCATTTCTCTCTGTGAGCATCTTCCTGCTATCCCCAGCCTCCAGGACTTCTGTATTCTGTCACAGCAGAGCTGTGCCATCCTTTGGGTGGGGGGCTGACTCTGCCAGAGCCTGAACATTAGTCACAGCATCTAAGCTAGTCCCTGTGCTTCCTGGGCATGCTGTCTGGAGGCCTCAGGGTGCTCTGTGAGCTCAGTTTTGCCATCTGTAGAACAGGTAGACAGTGTGCTTTGGCAAATGCACTGTGGATGCCCAGAAGGAAGAAGACCAAGGTCACCTGAGCACTTCATAAGCTTCTGTGCCCCAGGATCTCATTCATAGACACTACCTGTGCTTCCTTCATGCGCTCGGGGATACACCAGTGCATGTTTTTTTGGGGAATAAAACAAAGCACTGGGAAATCTATCCTTTACCATGGTTGGAATTATAGAGTGTTAAGAGGTCAAACAGAAGCAAAGGAAAAAACAGATCACTAAAATGCCAGCTTCTAGACTCTTTACAAACACATGTATGTGCATGCAGGTTCATGTGTGCATATGCACATATATGTGAGCAGCTGTACAGGTAAATGTGTATAAACATCTATGTAGAGCCCAGAGATTCAAGCCACATGTTTTCTTGAATCTCTTTTTACTTTATTTTTTAAGATGGAGTCTCTTACTGAACCTGGAGGATAGGTTTACCAAGTAGGACAGACTAGCTGGCCAGGAAGCTCCAAGGATCTTCCTGACTCCACCTCTGCAGAACTGGGAGTGTGGGTGTGTGTGCCTTTTGATTTTGAACATAATACTGATGATCAGAAATCAGGTTCTCAGATTCGTGTGGCTGTTTCTCAGCCCTTAATATTTGACTCCGAAAGTTAGTTCCACAGTTCAGAGCTGTCTTGACCGAAGCTCTGTTTTTTTGTCTCTCGTTGGAAACTCACCGGTATCCTCATTATCTCTTTACTTTTTTTGGACAGGTTGACTTGGAGAGTTAGACTGAAGTCATCTTGGTGAAGTGAGAGGTATTTGTGTGGCACCATGTGCATGCGTGTGCATGTGTGTGTGTGTGTATTAGGCGCTCACTCCCTGTACATGCATGTGTGCCTGTGTGCGTTCACGCCTATGCTGAGGCATCCACAGGCTCAGACTTTGCAAGCACACTCCCAGCTTCTTGTGCTCAGCTTGGGAGCCACTCAGCCCTCCTTGTGGGCCTCTTGACACTCTGGGCTGTGGAGTGCAGTCAGCAGAGGTGCCTAGTGTGTAAAGAGCTGGCAAGGGATGCAGATCCGGGTTCTTGAAGCCCTAATCCTGTCTTCGATGTCGCCTCAGGTTGCTATGGTGATGATTATGCTATTTGAGGATTATCGTTTCCTGTGAAGAATGAGTGCTTAGACTAGACCAACCCTGAAGAAACAAAAGACCCTGTTCGTAAACAATCACACTGAAAAATTAAAACACAGAGGAAGCACACGCCTACCCATGAGCATCTGAGCTGACAGATTTCATCCACCTGCAGAAAACACTTCTAAGGTTTTTAAGTTCAAAGCTTGTTTTAGGACCAACAAAAAACCCTATACAGGCCATCATAACAAAAGAACAAGAAAGAGAGGATTTAATAAAAATATCGACAGGAGATGAGAAGAGTGAAGTAAATACAGAATTTGAAAATAGCAGGCAACAGAACAGAAAAATGTTAATGATTTTTAGTGAAGATCTGCTTTGGAAAGGATACAAACTGAAGAGCGAAAATATTTAAATTATTTCATTACAAGGAAGAAGCTGACTGGCTCTGAAGCATAGAAAAGCACACACACACACACACACACACACACACACACACACACACACACACGGTTAAAGATGGAATTCCCATGGGGTAAACTTGAAGGCCATGTCTGCCAATTAATGGCCTTTATAAGCTGAATATTCTCTTCTGTGTAATGTGCTGGATTGTCACATGTACAATATAGCTTCAGATTTGTGGTAAATAGAAACAAAAGCCTTGAAATAGTTGTGAGAGAAGCCACCTTTGCGAGCCTCACAAGCAAGAACACTTCCAGCCACACCAGGTTCTGATCTCCCGGAAGCGCTGGTGTCAAGTGGTGTGGTTCTACTTTGAATTCATTGCTGTGTTCCATCTCTAGATCATAGGAGACTCTAGTACACCAAGGCCACAGCTAACCTGAGGCCACCTGTTGGGGCCAGCACTGCCACAGGATGCTGGCTAACAAGCCTTTCCATGAGATTTCAAATAATGAGTGACGGGTACCTTGGCTGGGTAAGAATGGAATCAGCTCCCTCTCTTGGATCCAAGTCTTAAAATTCTAGACTGGTTGAATCCTGCTCTGGATGTCACTTCTCATCACTGAGCTAGTGGCTACCCCAAGCCTGGTGTTTGGTGGCCACAGTGGAAGACACAGCTGGAAACAGAGAAGACCCCAAGGCTTTTGAGCTTGGGCTTTGTCTCTATTTTAAGCTGCCTGCTTGCTCACCTGTCAGGTAAGCTTCTCCTACAGGAAGTCATGCAGGCTGTGTCTCTGTCCTGGGTGTGAACATCGACTGGACCCCAGCCTGAGCTTGCTTCCTGCAGCCATATCTACAGGAGCTCGGGATGGTTTGACCTGGAACTTCTTCCTCTTCGTCCTCCCCTGCCCTCTCTTCCTCCACCCTCTACACTTGCAAAGGATGGAAGTATCAGCACCAAGCTGTACTGCCATTGGATGCAGCGAGACACCACCCGGGAGCAAATACTCCATAGTCACCAAGCAGCAGGGTGGGAGCTCAGGGAATAGCACAGGGAATAGCACATCCTTACCTGCTAGGGAGCAATCAACACGGTGTCTAGCAGGGTGGGAGCTCAGGGAATAGCACAGGCCATCCTTACCTGCCAGGGAGCAATCAACACGGCGTCTGGCAGGCAAGAAGAATATAGGATAAAGGGTGGACAGGAGGGATCCTCGTGGGGATCGTGAAGGATCTGAGAAGAGGCAGAGTGTGAGGCAAGATGAAAGTGGTTCAGCCATGTGGCATTAGTGAACACACTCTGCACAGTGGCCATTGGGTACCAGGACATACCAGCCACCTAGGCACAGTGGCTAGTGGGAGCCAGAACACACCAGCCAGCTGAGCATACCAGAAAACCAGGAATAGGACCACTTACAAAAAAAGTGACTTTAACAAAACTGTGGTTCCCATCTGCAGAAAGGCACCTGTCCTTTGGAGTGGCCCTTGAGGAGGGCCCACTTCTCAGAATGTTCTAGAAGCTGCTGTGTACTGTACTGTGCACAGAGGACTCAGATTACTGCAGGCTGAAGATTACCTCTCACTTTCCATCCCCTTTCCTTTTGCAGAGAAATTAGACCAAGAACTTCATTATAAGGAGCCTAGAAGTAACTTGTTTCCACTCTAGTTATCAGAGTCTAGACTGAAAGGGACTGTCACTCACCCAGGCTGGGACATGTTCATGGGGAGCCCGTGTTCACTGACCACAGTGTGAACAGATTCTTTTCACCACAGAGTCACTGTGGGCTGAATAGAAGTTGACAGAAGGTTTTATATTTCTGTCGTAGTACTGAAGATTATCAGGTGTGTGTATGTGTGTGTGTATACACGTGTGTGCATGTGTGCATGTGTCTAGAATGTGGTCTTTTTACACAGCTGTTATGAACTCTGGCTGGCATCATACAAGGCGACACCCATGGATGTCCAGCCAGCATCAGCGGTGCTGACTGCAAGTCCAGCACGATGCCCGTGCTGATGTGGCAAGGTAGCCCTGCTTGGGAAAACAGCACTGTCACCTGCCTCATGTCTCCAGCTCAGAGTCAGCGTGACATAAACGATGATGTCATTGGGTCTTCACACTGTGACAGACAAGGACTGTGTGCCTTTTCCCAATTGCAGCTGAGGAAACCAAAGCTTAGAGCTAACCCCAGCCCTGAAGGAGACTGAAGCAGGACACAGTGCCCAAATGCAAACATTTGGGGATTTCATTTCGATGGCCCTCCATAGACAGGGCTTCTGAACATTCGGTATGACTTCGCATATTTCCTTCAGGACCTTGGAAAACTTAATCCTGCAATCCCAGAGAAATGCTAGGATCATGCAACAGTTTTTCTTTGCTGAAACCAATTGGGGCTAGCCATCCTCCGCCTCCTGCTGGCCTGTGCAAAAACACACACAGCCTGGATCTAGGAAATGACCGGTGTGTGCCAGTCTACACGGGTGTCTCTGTCGCTTGCTAGCAGTCATGAGAAAGGCATTGGCTGGGTCCCTTGTCTGTCCTGAGGACCCTGGCAGCACAATGTCTTCTAGGACTGACTACCGTGTCACACAGAGATCTACCCCTTCAGGTCTTTTTGGGTGCAACATAAAGTCATTGTGTTCAGCATCTAATTAACTGCAATTAATTGAGTAAAAGAAAAAAAATGGGCCTAGAAGAAGAAAAACACAAGGGAAATGAAGATGGATTGTTAAGTTGTGCGCTGCGAGGCCCTGATGAAAGCATCATATTTTCCCGCTCTAATAACCTCGGTTAATGCGCAGCGATCAATCACACCATGGCGGTGTTTTTCAGCTTGCCGGCTTATCGATACGAGGTGGTTTAATGTGGACGGCCCTGACGTATTCCCGATACAAAGCAGAAGGGCTATGGCCGGTCCCTCATCCCTGAATGCCTGGGACTGCGATGGCAGATCAATACTCGTCGGAACACCCTGATTCTTCTGCAAACCACACTCAGGTGACAGTGATTAAGCTGTGGGGCCTTGTCTGTCTGAACCCAGGATGGTTCTATCGCAAACAAAGCCCTCATTGATCAAGAGTATTTTATTGTTAATATTCATGGGTTGGCCACACTCAAAACTCCGCAGAACTATGCACATGGGAAATGAGTCTTTTGCCCAGCTCTGATCAACACTACAGGGGAGAGGAATGTCCTGTGCCCCAGCTGCTTCTGACCAGATCCTCCCTAAAGCCAGCCCTAGTAGACTGGCGGAACCAAGTCCTGGAGAGGGTTTCTGTACTGTGTCCTTGATTTATAGTCACTCTGAGCTGAACTTCATGGAAGGGCAGGAGGACGGAGGGAAACAGCAAGGTCTCCAAAAGCATCTGCTACCATCCTCCCAGTGTGTCCAGGGTGCCATCCAGTGCTCGCAGCACAGCCTTATGGCTTTCCGCGGCATTTGAAGAGGGTGGGCGTGGGTGTGCCGAGGTCTCCATCTCTCTTATCTCCTTTGATAGGGCCACATGGCATAGTTCCTGAATAGCCACCTTCTGCCATCAGCAGGAGCTTCACTTGCCAAGGGCCTCAGGAATGAGCAGCGTGGCCCTGGGGTTAGACCTGGGCAATGTGGAGCCCGGGGAAGTTGGGAGAGACTCCCAGTGTCGGGCTGTGGGTTGCATGCCGAGGCCAGGGCATGGTTCAGGGTTTGGATGTCCATATGCCTGTTTCCTTGGAAACCTCCCGGGTGTGGCTGTGGCCTCCAGTGAGAGTCTGTCCACAAAGGCACCACCATTCCTTGAGGCAGAGATCTGGCCCCATCCCAGTCCCCCAGGGCAGTGACCTGCTGCACTCGGGCTTAGCTGAGGGATGGGTGTTTGCCTGACAGGGTTTTGGAGTCCAGCCTAGTGGTGCAAAATGACCACACAGTTGGCAAGGACAGGTGTACAGGCAGAAGCCAAGAACCTTTGCTTCTGAGTACCAACAGCCAGCGTGTCACCTGCCCTTATCTTTCTCTTGCTTCACACTCTAGTCCCGGGGCCTTTCCCCAGGCAGTCTTCCCCATGTGGAACTCACTGTGACTTACAACCTAGTGCCCTTGAGGTCGCACACTGGGACTTTGTCTCTGGGTGATAGACACATGCACTCTTTCAGTATCTTATTTACTGGTCACCAAAGGAGAAGGAAATCTAGTCTCAGATGGAAAAATGAGGGACTTGTTTCTTCAGGAGATATTCCAATCAAAAATGCAGGAACATATTATTTCAAAGAGAGGCTGCCTTCTCTTTTGATCTGCTGTTCAATGCACCCCCTCCCCACACCCAGAATCATTTCTGACAATCCTCTCATCAATTAAGTTTCCTCCAGCAATGCACACAGATATTGCGCTAACACATGCCATAAATCATGCTGGGATCTGCGGGACTGTGGTGTTGCTGACAAATGTGCTCTCCTCATTCAGAAGGAGGCAGGAGCTGACACATGGCACCATGCGCTCAGACGTGTGTGTGTGTGTGTGTGTGTGTGTGTGTATCTGTCTGTCTGTCTCCGTGTGTGCATCTGTCTTTGTGTTTATGTGTGCATATTTGTGTGTGTGTGTGTATGTCTTTGTGTGTCTCTGTGCCTGTATGTGTGTTTATGTGTGTGTATCTGTATGTCTCTGTGTCTGCTTGTGTGTTTTTGTGTGTCTGTTTGTCTGCCTCTGTGTGTGCATCTGTTTTTGTGTTTATGTGTGCATATATGTGTGTGTCTGTGTTTATGTCTTTGTCTGTGTGTCTCTGTGTCTGTATGTGTGTTTATGTGTGTGTATCTGTATGTCTCTGTTTATGTTTGCTTTTGTGTGTGCATGTATGGTGTGTGTGTGCTTGTGCATGTACTTATGTGTATGTATCTGTGTGTATGCATTGTGTGTGTGTATTGTGTGTGTCTGTGTGTTCCTGCATGTGTATATGTGTGTGTCTGTGTACATGTATTTGTATGCCTGTATATGTGTGTCTGGTTGTGTGTTGGCGTGTGTTGGTGTGTGCTTGTGTGTGTGGGGGGGTGTCTGTGTGCATGCATTATGTGAGCATTGTGTGTCTGTGATTTTGTGTGTGTGTGTGTCTGTGTGTCTGTATGTGTCTGATTGTGAATTGTGTGTTTGTGTATGTACATGTGTGTCTGTGTCTCTATGTGTCTGATTGTGTAAGCATTGTATGTTTGTGTGTGTATGATGTGTGTGTATGTGTGTGCACATGCCAGTACAAGCATACACACACAGGCAGTGGAGGTCACATGTACAAAGACAGAGCATTCAGGGCTTCAGGACCATCAGCCTCTGACTTCTCTGAAGTCCCTGCTGATAAGAACCGTAGCTGGGCCACCTGACACAGCACCCTCGCATGGCCACGGCTGGGCCACCTGACACAGCGCCCTCGCATGGCCATGGCTGGGCCACCTGACACAGCACCCTCGCATGGCCACAGCTGGGCCACCTGACACAGCGCCCTCGCATGGCCTCGCATGGCCACGGCTTACTTCTATGAGTGCAACAAAAGCTTGCCTGTCCCACTCTTCTTAGAGGGCAACAAGCAGGTCAAGCTACTGTGGTTCCCAGAGGGATGCAAAAGCATCAACAAAGGAGCTTTGAGGGTCTGCACATGCTGAGCGAGAAGGGTCAGGGATCTCTGGCTGGTGATTGTGTCTGCAGAGAAGCCCGTACCTGGCTGCCGGCTCTGGCTACCTGACCTTTATTACCTAACTCGTCTCTGCTGCCAGTGGCATGGCTGGCAGAGAGGCCAGCTTCTGGCGAGGACCTCCTGCAAGGGTGGCCGGCACTGCTTTGCAATGGGCTCTGCTCTTCCAGAGCCTTCTCCTCTTGCTCAGTTTGGTCACTGCCTCTGTCCATCAGATGGGCCCAACCCTTTCTAATGCTGGAATCCATGTCTGGAGCCTAGCAGGAGAAATTCCCCCAGAGGCCTGGGAATCTGTAGTTATAGTACATGGCTCTGACAGAGCTACTGTCAGTTCACCTGAACCCCTGGGTACGCTCCTGCATTCCCTGACCCTGAGGTTGGGGGAGGTGGACTTTCCTGCCAATATCAAGACCCCTCTTCCACTATGCCGTTTCCTGAGTCCCAGCCTACCTGCATCGCCTGGCCACATAATCTCTTAGGAAGCAGCGGAGTCCCAGCCTGCCGGTGCGTCTCCCACAGGACCTCACTGGCCTTCCTCCTTCACAGACAAAAGGGCCGTTTTCCGTTTTCCCGCCCCTTAAAAGTCCACAGCTGAGATTAATTCACCACTTTCTTACAGTGACTAAGCAGATGCAATCAGATTTATTATATTTTTAAAAATCATTTTGCTCTCCACAACTCAGGCAGCCAGTTCTCCTGACACCAAAGTGACTTGGCAGAAGCATATGCAAAGGGAAAAAAAAAACACACACACACACAAAACGAAAGCCAAACAGAAACCTTGGACTCTGTCCACAGCAGCTGTCCACCGCGGCCAGGGGGTCACGTCTCACGTCGCTATGGCAACCTCAAACCCACACCTCATGAGTGGCCAGGTCTGCTTCTGGCTATCTTAAGTAAGCCTACCTTTGCCCATGTTCTCTAATGTCATCTAGTTTAGAAAGTCATTGCGGAAATTCTTCAGAATTCTTTCTACCAAGATAGCCGTCTTTGTTGTGCTCTCTGAGACTCCAGCCCCAGCCCAGGCGGGATGAACAGGAGAGCTATGGGAGCCACATGGCGTGGTGGAGATGAGGCTGCTCCAGGAAGAGGAGATTCTAGCTCTGGAGGTTTATGTGATGGCTACGTCAGAGCTTGGAGTACATATGTCGGCCTTTCCGTAGGAAGTGGGGACCTCTGGGAATGGTGACAAGAAGGCCACAAGTACAAGCAGAGGTGCTAACCTACTGACATGACCGAAGCCTACTGTTCTGGGACATACCACAAGACAGGATGGTCACTCCGGTCAGTGCGCCAAAGCCACACAACCTTACACAGACAATTGCCATGCTGTTCAGGACTCTGCCAGTACCTCAGAGAAGTAAACAGACTCTCACATAAAACAAGAGCAGGAATACATATAATGGTGTTATTCCTTGTTATCCTCAACTAGAGACAGCCTAAATAATACCCTCCAGTGGATGTCTGGATATGTAGACTGTAGTGTGTCTTCCCAAAGAAATATTACGCAGCAAGGACAAGGATTGTGTTGCTGTCAGCCACCATGAAGGAATCACGGATGCATTAGAGTAAATGAAAGAATCTGGGCACAAAAGGCATCCACTGTGGAGTTCCGTTTCCATGAGGCTCTTGGAGAGGCTTTACTGCTGAAGGAAAAGAAGGAATCAGGTGGCTACTCTGAGGGACGGCAGACAGGGTGTGGAGCTGGTGTGCTCACCGTGAGGCAGAGTGAATTGTACGTATGTGAAGGATGCCGACTTTTAAACCACAAAGGTGGTTTTGCTGTGTCTATGATTTTTAAAAATAGAGGGCAGAGGTAGGAAAGGACTTGATCTGGCTGGCTGCATCTGCAAGCCTTTCTGCTAGATGGGATCTCTGTCTACTCCAGAGCCTGGGTTCTGATGATTCATCTACTGCTTGGAAATTCACACAGGCCAAGGGCTATGCAGTTCCGTGACAGTGGAGAGATGGGCAGACATCCCTGTGGCCATGGGTGACTACCACATAAACTTTCCAGTGTGGAGGCTCTAGGGATGAGGAACCCGTGCTGAGAAAGACATGAGGTGGAGGACCTTATATTTGCACAGAAAGATGGCTCTTCCCTCCACACCCTCCCCCACAGCTCTTCCCTTCACACCCTCCCCCACAGCTCTTCCCTTCACACCCTCCCCCACAGCTCTTCCCTTCACACCCCTCCCCCACAGCTCTTCCCTTAATACCCCTCCCCCACAGCTCTTCCCTTAACACCCCTACCCCTCCTGAGCTAGACCACAGACACCCACCTTCAAAGTCTAGAAGTTCCACTTCAGATTTAATTAAAACTGCCAAGGTCATTCACTGACTCTCCCAGCTAGTTCTAAGGTCTGTTCAGGTTTTATGGAAACCCATTAAAGTTCACTGCAGATATGTTAAAAACTTTAAGTGCTTTACAGAAAGTTTAAACCGTATGGAATGACTTTTTCTAAGCAAGACAAGGACACCTGAGGTTTCTGCATTGGCGAGGCTGAACGAGGGCTGCACCCAAGTTCAGGGTCCCCCAAACCTGGATTCTCTGTGGGATGCATGGTCAGGAAGTAGGCCGCTATCCTACCCTGGAGATCTGACACCCACCTGTGTGGATATGCACACGTGACCATTCGCCTGTGCTAGGACACCCACAGCAGACCCAGCGTAAGAATGATTCCAGCCAAGTCTAGGTTATTGAATTGATTAGTGAATTGGGTTTATTGGGATAACTTAACAAGGTCACAGAGTGGGATACCGAGTACTCCAACTACCCTCCTCCCTCTTTAGATACATTCCTCTTCACTGCCCACATCTGAGGGAGAGGCAGGGCGTGGCCCTTATCGTTCCAACAGGCCTGGATTAGTGGCACCTCCTAAGGATGGTTAGCTGCTTCCTGTGCTCCAGGCTATCCTCACCAAGCCCAGAGCCAGCATGCACAGACCACCATGCCACTGAAGGGAAGGCTAATGGAGAATGTGTGACCAGCCATGGGCTTCGGGCTTCTCCTGGGGGTGCAGTGAATCCCTGGGTGTGCCTTTTTGGGAAGCTCTGATAAGGTTTCATCAGTGCCAGACTCCCCAAGGCAGAGGCCATCACAGACACTGCTGGCATTGGGAGCAGAATCCCCTCCACTTGGGGCCCCCTGCAATCATACTTTAATGTGTTTGGCATCATTCTTGGCCTTACCCCCATGCAAAGCCAGATAACACAGTGTGCCTGGATGCTGCTGCATGCTGCCTCGTGGTATCCACAGCTGGGGATACTCAGTACGGGGGTACCCCAGAACTGGTATGAATGGCTCCCCATCTTCTTTCATAATTACAACAATAAGCAATGTACTCAGAGCCCCTATTTTTCTCCATACTCTATAAAAGGTGGTGGAAGCCTAGTCATTACCTTGTTCAGAACTCAGGGTCCCCGAGTCCAGGCGTCATGTGCCACCTAGCACAATATGTTGGTGATATGTTCATTGTTCTCCTAGAGCAAAGTTGGAAGATGTGAGCATGTGGCTTGCTGGCCTCCTGCAGGTTCAGAGGCTCTGGGCTCCGTGTTTCATTCCCCAAGATGGCTGTCTTAAGTCCTTATTGCAATGAGACATACCTCTTTTTTCTTATTTCAGCTTATCCAGTAGCCAAGACACCTGAGACTCATGGGGTATGTTCTAGCTGAGACTCAAAGAGTATGTTCTAGCTGAGACTCATGGGATATGTTCTAGCTGAGACTCATGGGATATGTTCTAGCTGAGACTCATGGGGTATGTTCTAGCTGAGACTCATGGGGTATGTTCTAGCTGAGACTCATGGGGCATGTTCTAGCTGAGTCTCATGGGGTATGTTCTAGCTGACACTCATGGGGTATGTTCTAGCTGAGTCTCATGGGGTATGTTCTAGCTGAGTCTCATGGGGTATGTTCTAGCTGAGTCTCATGGGGTATGTTCTAGCTGAGACTCATGGGGTATGTTCTAGCTGAGACTCATGGGGCATGTTCTAGCTGAGTCTCATGGGGTATGTTCTAGCTGAGTCTCATGGGGTATGTTCTAGCTGAGACTCATGGGGTATGTTCTAGCTGAGACTCATGGGGCATGTTCTAGCTGAGTCTCATGGGGTATGTTCTAGCTGAGTCTCATGGGGTATGTTCTAGCTGAGACTCATGGGGTATGTTCTAGCTGAGTCTCATGGGGTATGTTCTAGCTGAGTCTCATGGGGTATGTTCTAGCTGAGTCTCATAGGGCATGTTCTAGCTGAGACTCATAGGATATGTTCTAGCTGAGACTCATGGGGTATGTTCTAGCTGAGACTCATGGGGTATGTTCTAGCTGAGACTCATGGGGTATGTTCTAGCTGAGACTCATGGGGTATGTTCTAGCTGAGACTCATGGGGTATGTTCTAGTTTGCCTCTCTGTGCCTGTGATAAAGTACAGGATCAAAAGCAAATTGGGAGAGTAAGGGTCTATAGCCTTGGCTTATAGGTTACATCATCTAGGGAGGCTAAGGCAGGAACTCAAGGCAGGAACTGAAGCAGAGACTGTGGAGGAATGCTGGTTACCGGCTTGTTCCAAGGCTTACTTGGCTACCTTTTTTATTCAACCCGGAGCCACCTACCCATTATCAGCACTACCCACAGTAGGCTGGGCCTTCTCATATCCATTGGTAATCAAGAAAATGCCCCCACAGACTTACCTACAGGCTGACCCAATAGAGGCCATTCCTCAGTTGAGGTTCCCTAGTCCCAGATGACTCCAACTGTGTCAAGTTGACAAAAAAGATCTACCCGAGTAGAAGGAGGGGAATAAGAAAGTGGTTCCTCTACACAGATGCATCTCTTTAGACCTGCTCCAATTTTTTGCTTTAGTTCTGTTCTGTGTGAGGGCCAGAGTAAAGCATTCTGTTTACCTAAAATTAGCAAAGGCTTGGTGGGATGCTGGGAAGCACCATTTGCATGTTTCCTGCTGGAACCACGTGGAGATCAGCTCTCCATCAATTGCAACACAGACGTTCGTCTTAAATGTAAACACCCACATGTAATTTACTCTGCTTGGAAGTGTGTACACAAAACTGATACCAAACAGCATTAAATGATCATTAGTGACAGACCGCTGAGACTCTCAGGCTGCTGCCTCTTGGGCAAGAGATACTGCCGAACTGTCAAAATACCTGGCACTGTCCTCAGAGCAAACTCACTGTGCTTGGATCTCTGCGATGGTGTGAATGCTATTGGTGGCTGTGAATGGCTCTCGTCTGCAGCAAAGAAATGGAAGAAGGTTTGCAACTGAGTCTGGGAGAACATCCACCTGGATCAATATGCTGGAGACATGGGCATGCGATTCACTAGCCTCAGGAGGAATTAGGCCTCTCCCTACCCTTCCCTTCTGCTGTGAAAGGTTTCTCAGCGTTATGAGCTGCAAACAGTGCTCGTCCCTCCTGATCACATCTGGAAATCCACTTGTTCCATGGTTACATTTTTGTTTTTTTCTTTTTTATGCATTTCTAGCATGAGATCTGGTAGAGGAGGCATCCATCATATACATATACACCATCCACCCATCCATCCACCCATCCATCCATCCATCCATCCATCCATCCATCCATCCATCCATCCATCCGTCCATCCATCCATCCACTCATCCACCCACCCATCCATCTATACTACCATCCATCTGCCCATCCAACCAACCATCTATAATCCATCTATCCTTCCATCCATTCATCCATCCATCTATCCATCCTTCCATCTATCCACACAGCCATCCATCCACTCAGCCATTGACATACCACTCACTGATCTGCCAACCATTAACTTAGAAATCCATCCGCTTATTCTTTGTTTACCCACCCAACCCTTTATGCATTCACTTACCCAAGTGCCATCCTTCAGGTCATCAAAACTATCTGTCCATTTTCCTATCTACCTGTCCATTTTCCTATCACCTATATCGACCTGTTCTTCTACCCATGTATCCATCCATATAGCCATCCAAATATGAACCCAACCAAACGCCTATCCATCCACCTTCCTACCCATTCACGTATCCTTCCATATAGCTACACACCTAGCCACCTCTCTACACAGCATCTGTCTATTTACCTCCCACACACCAACTCACCTATAAAACTATGTTCAGCACAATCATTATTCACCATCAGGTTCCTTCATGAATAAAAGCAGAAGCAAATTTGAGGTGATAATCAATGAGTAAAAATAAGCATGCTAGTGATGAGGGATATGGTATAGCATCTTTGGACTATGTACAGTCCTATTTCCCTTCCCAAATGACTGGTGAGAGTCTGCCTGAGGACTAGACCTCAGACTAGGAGACTCAGAAGTCACACAGGACTCTATGGTAATGGCTGACATGACAGTTACTCAATATTTTGTATATTTAATTTGGTTGACACTCACAGCCATGCCTGTGGCTGCCTGCATGCTCTAAACTGAGACTATTGGACTAACTGGTGGTAACTATCCTGCCTCTGAGAGCTATCTCAGATGAGGCCTTAGGGCTAGCCTGGGCTACCTCAGATGAGGCTTTAAGGCTAGCTTGGGCTTACTGAGCAGATGCTATGAGGTACAATGTCTGGGGTGAAGAAGGGATTAATTTATGTCCTGGCTTTGCTCTGATGACCACAGACAGGACATGATCAATGTCCCTCTTGGACACATGATCTCAGATTTTCTGCTCGTCATGTGACCATCACACAGTTATCTCATAGCATCACTGGAAGACTCAGAAAAAGGATGATATGACTGTCACGGGAATGGGCAGAGACCCACACAGGCTCAAGAAAGTGTGTGTGCTTAAATTTACATTTAACTCATTAGTTGTGCACGTAATGGGGGGGGTGCCATGTGTACATGTTGGGGTCAAAGCACAACCTGAGGGAGTCAGCTTTTTCTGTCTGTCTTGTGTTCCAGGGATCCAACTCGGGTAATCAGACTTGACAGTAAGCACCGCTCATGGCTGGGCTATCTCAGCTGCCTGTGTACATTCTGCTGTTGTTTTTGAAGATCTATGAGGGATAGAAGGCTCCACTCTGCTGCACATCTGGAGGCAGATGTGACCCTAGCAAGGCTGCTCGCCAATGTCCACCATGAAGCAATTAACAGTGTTCTTGCTTCTTTCTTGCCAATACTGGAGTTAACACACACACACACACACAAACACACACACTTACATATACAAATACACACATGCAGATGCACACACACATACTTCACACATACCACATACAAACATACACACACCACCACACACACACACTCATACACATACCACACATACATACAAACAGATACATCTCACACATACACACATACACACACATATACACACACCTTATACACATACACTCACACACAGTCACATACATACATATATACACATCTCACATACACATAGTGATACATACACCTCACACACACAGATATACACATATACACACACAGACCATATACATGCCTCATATACACATCATACACTCACACATGGCACATACATATCATACCCCCTCATACACATACCACACATGCATACACACACACTCTCACTCACACCTCACATATACAAATACACATACATATGCACACACATATACACACGTATGGACACATACAAAATACATGTACATACACTCTCACACAGACAACACACAAATGAACACACACTAATATATGGACATGACACACTACACACATGCACATATCACACCCCTGACACACACACATCACATACCACACACACTCACACACACATGTACACACATCATATACCATATAGACATACATGTACACACATACTCACACACATGCACACATCCACACATCCACACACATATACTCACACATACACACTCATGCACTCATACTACCTTTATTCTTTAATTTGACAAGCCAGCCTCAGGGTCCTTCCTTCCTTCTCATCACGTGGCACCATCTTCCCAGACCTACTGACGGGGAGGTCATCTTGGAGCAGTATTTTGATAAAAAAGAAAGAAAGAAAGGAAACAAAAACAATAAAAAGGCCCATTCCAGACAAGCAATTCCCTTGTTTATTGATCCGCCCTGTCAGGTTCTTTTATGCAGACACGGGTTCTATGATAAAACTCCAGTCTTGCCTTTTATGGCAATAAATAATGCAGTGTGTTTCCCCAGTGTTCCCGTGTGGTGTGGGCCTTGTGCTGGCCTCACGGTTCCTAGCTGGTCCCTCTCCTTCAAGTTGCGTGCTTTCAGAGTCACGATCAATTTTCTCATCCTGAAGATGGTGGCATGATGGCCCACTGGAGGCCACTGTCTCTAATTGCCAATTAAACTCCACCGTATGGGTTTTCCTGTGTGCACTCTCGGCTCTGAGGCCGCTGTCAACAGGCAGATGGGGGCCAATTCCTCAGTCAGAGAGCACATGGCTTCCACCTTCTGCCCCTGGGTCCCCATAAATGGGGAAAGGCATGGTTGATAGAAGAACAAATGGGACCCCGAGGCTGCTGGAGAGATAACAGCAGTAAAGAGACCAGAAGGTGCTCAAGCACCACAGCTTCTGCCTCTCAGGCCTGTGCCCCCACTGGGGCTCCCTCCTGGGGCCTGGCCAGTCCGCCACTGCAAGATCTCAGCTTCCGTCTACTTTCTGAGGCTGAGTTCCTCAGATGTTCAAGGCCAGGAGAACCAAGACTGGAATCTACTGTGTGGGAAGATGTCCGAGTTCATGTGTCTGAGAGTGCCTGTGAGTTCCCACCTGTCGTTCCCTTTCCCACCTATACACACAAGGAATGAAGACACGTCCTTCCCTGAGAGGCAGGAAGGGGGTAAGAGACAGACGAGATGGGCTTTCGTGGCAGGGCAGGGTCTTGCATCCTCCGGGGGAGTGCAACACCAGGATATGTGTGGATGGGGGCTGGTTAGAGGGCTCAGAAGGGTTAAGGGTGCTTGCTGTGAAGGCTGGGGACCTGAGTTGGATGCCTCAGTGATGCTCAGATGAGGGGTTCGGTGGCGGCAGATGAAGAAGAGTTTGGAGAGCTGAAGTAGGCCTTAGCCAGCCTTACCATGGAAGTCATCTTCGTGGATCCTGAGAGACTTAACAGCCAAGTCTCTCCATCAGGGCCTCCTGCCAGGAGCAGCACAGTGGCCGAGGCCACGGAACCCCTTCCTGGAGGCGAGCCAGTTTCCCAGAGCAGCACAGAAGCCAAATGGAAGCCCATCTTGCCCCGACCCCAGTTCGTGAGCTAGTGGGAAGAACACTGGGGACTTGGATGAGTGTGCCTTAGAGAATCCTCCTGGAAGCAGCCCGAGGAAGCGGGAAAGAACGGAGCTCTGCGAGGATGGAGGCAATCTCAGTGGCCCTCAGATGCTCCGGTCGCTTCCCGCGGTTGTAAAATGAACAATTCGTCGAAGATTATTTGAAGGCAAATCGCTTTAAGTGTAAGAAATAAAAAGACAAATTGGCAATTGAATTTTGTGAGAGTCTATAAGTGGGTGATTTGCATGGGCGAGGAAGCTAGGAAGACATAACAAGCTCCCATTGGCAGAAAGGGACATTGCCAGACAAGCGTGGTCCGGGAGTGTGGTCAGGCACACAGTGCCCCAGCAAAGCTCTTTGTAGCTGAGTCTTCTGCAATGACGGTGACTTGGTTCCAGGAGGAAGACCAGGCTAGCAGTGTCAGCATCAACATCATAAGTGACATGGGGGACGAATGTTGACACATATTAGGGTTGTCGCGGGTACTCCAGAACAAACATGTCAAGCCTGTGATCCAGAACACTGCATGGGGAAAGCCCAAGAAACCATTCAACTTAACCTGTCCTGACTCCACTGCACACCGGGAGCTGCTCCCATGAGCCACCCTATCTACTAAAAAGTGTTTTCAAAGATGGACGATCTCCTGTGTAGAAGCCTATAGGCACGCAGGAGTTGGCTTGACCCTGTCAGGCCGAGCTTCATCCACCTCAGCTCAGGGAGGCCCAGACACACCCAGGTTTTGAGAAGAGCCCCAGAGGCCTTTCGCTCCTGTGTCAGGACTACACTGAGGGTTACAGGCTTTGCTGGGGCTCCCGGCATCCATAATCATCTCTGAGCTCCTTCTACTTCTGAGCTGCCTCCAGAACCCGGAGAAGCACGACGGGGAAGTGGGTTCCACACTGCCGTGAAACGTGAACATAGATGCTGAGGAGGGTGTCAGGACACGGGCAGCTCCCGGGGACCTGGGCAGGTATACATGTCTGCCCCAGGGCGCATTCCATCCCTGCATTCCCCTATAGGCTTCTCAGGGGCTTTGATGGTCCTAGGCTCCTAGCAACTCCTGCCTCTTTGTCTCATCCCTCTTCACAGGCCTTTGAGGGAAGGCTTTTTGATCATATCAGTGTGTGAACTTCACACAGTCATGAGGAGAAACCCCACTGGTCTCCTGCACTTCCATGCCAAGGTCGGGGACCAGGCGGGGTCGCGCAGTTGGTTGCTGGCTCTGGGATCCTTGGCCAGGGCGAAATACTTTGAATCTCCGTCAGTCTTGGGCCAGTGGTGGGATGGCAAAGGGAACAAAGCTCCTCTGTGCTGGGAGATCCGAGTGCTGGCTCCTGACACACATCTGCTTTGCTTTCAGGCATGCACATGTGGAGCTCTCTGGGGTGGGGTCAGCGTGTGGAACATGGCTTGGCTGGCTTCCTCGGATGGTTAGGCTGTCTCTCAAGCCTATTATACTGCTCTGTGTCCTGCCTTGCCCATGTCTGTGGCTTGCCTGGATCTTGTACAGAACGAGTTGAAGTCCTTTTCTCTTCTTGCAGAATGCGTTCAATTCCCCATGGCCACCAGCTTCTTCCTCAGACCACAGTCATCTTCAAGAGGTAGCAGGTGTTCCTCATGTTGCTCTTCCTGCTTCTGGCTCAGAGTCTGTCAGGAGTGGCTCAAGTCACGCCGGGAGAGTGAATGAAAGCACCCCACAAGGAGCTCTGCCATCAGTGTGGTGTCTGTGAACACACTAGAGCCACAGGGCAGCTGAGCAGTGCGGCCAGAATCTGCTGTAAGCTGAGCATGCCTGTGACCCAGACCTTGATATACACCCTGGACCCCAGGCTTATTTATGAAGGTCCTGGGGCAGGGGACACCTCAAGAGCTGGGACCCAGCGTGAGGAGAGCAGCAAGTTGCAGAGCCACGGGGAGAGGCACCGAGCAGAAACACAGACTGGCTGATATCCATGCTGTGCCTAGGTTTTGTTCTCAGACTGACCAAAAGGAGAAATTCCTGGAAGATCCACACAGAAAGGGTGGCTTCTGTTTAGAGTGTGAAGCACTGCCACAGAGTCCAAATTCCCTGAACGACAGGTATCAGGAATGAATGTGTCCTGTCAGCCTCTGCTGTTTGGAAGGAGGGATTCCTGCTTTGCCTTTCCTTCCAGGGCTGCTCATTTCTGCACAGGGGATGGGTACGCTTTTGGAACAGAGCTTGGCGCTGTTTGGGCACTCAGGATATGTTTCCACAGAGATCAAACGAATGATCCCATGTCGGCAGAGGATCTGCCCTTGGACTTCTGTCTGTGTCCCGGGAGGCTGACCAGGCTGTAGCAGCACATACAGTCCTAGCTCATTGGGGAAACATCTGGGTTGGACGCCAGGAAGAGAGGTGCTGTCAGTCTGCTTGGCTGTCAGTCGGCAGGACACACAGGCTGCCATGGTGCTTTTGTGCATTGGAGGTGGCGTGGGATTGCTGTTCTAGTCACTCACGGAACACTGCCAGCGTTTGGCTCCAGTCTGGACATGCAGTACAGTAAACACTCGTGAAATAGGTTTGCTCGTTTACCATGCCCAGGTCATTTCTCTCCCTGACCGTGGCACTGCGTGACGGTCTTTAGGATAGGAGACCCAGGAGGATCCACAACCTATGGATGTCTGGACCTCTCGAGAAGACAGCTGCTTGCCCTGCCCTCCCCCCCCCCCAACTCCTGAGCCACTCAGGCAAGGAGGTTGCAGTCTGGCTAGATTGCCATGATGGTGGACGGTCCTTGGAAAGCCTGGGGGCTGGCGGGGAGCCATGCTTGCCTGGCATTGTGAGTGAGGGCTTGAGGACAGTCAGGAAGACCCTGTGCTCTGCCTGGCTGGGCTGGCACTGGGGCAAAGCTGGGTGGTGGCAGGCGTCTTCTGCCTCTTCCACAGGTAATCGTGCCTATAACTTTTCTTCCTTTCCCTTCCAGGTTTGTCTTATTGACCTGGAGCTCACCAAGAAAGGATCTGTACACACAGATGTGCTGGCTCAACACAGTTTCTTGGAGTCTGAGAATAAATCAGCTCTGATTTGGCCTCTCTCACAGCTGAGTTTAGACAAACAATCGCACAGTTTGATTTTAGTATTTTCAGCAAGAGACTCCAGCATGAATCAGCTCACTTGCCTGGTGTTGGGCCCCAGTTGGTAGTGTATACCAGTGAAGTCCCAGTCACTGGAGTACTTTCTTAGGGGGATGCAGGTGAAATTCCTGCATGGAGATTGTGGTGTGTGACAGCAGCTAGAATACCAGATCTGGAGATCAATGTGATGCTCAGAAGTTCCAGAGGTCAAAGGTAAAATCTAAAAAGATATACAGAAAACTTCACTGTTTGCTCAACAGAGCTGCGGACTGAGGTAAGGCACCTTCTTGGGCTGTTGAAACTAGTGACTTGTTCATTCAAAAGGATGGAGGAATCTGTGGCCTTGACAGGTAGCAATCTGTGGGTCACATGGAGGGTTCATTGTGACATGGAAGGCACTGGGCTTGGTGGAATGTGACTCTCCCCTGTACAGCTGTTCCACCATGAGTGGGTCACCTGCCTGGGCTGTGCCCCCAGCATCTCTCAGTCTGTATGATGGGAGACAGGGTACCTGCAAGTGTGTGTTGTTCTCTGATGGGACACAGAGTACCTGCAAGTGCTGTGTGCTGACCTGTGATGGGACACAGGAGTAGCCATACATGCTATGTGCTATGTGCTGTTCTGTCCAGTCACTGGGATTATCCTCATCAAAAAAATGGGCGTGTGGAGGAGGAGACAGATGCCTTTAGATGAAGGCAACATCATTGGTCTGATAAACATCCTCAGAGCTTCATACATAGTCTGATACCCATAAGAGTGTGTGAACATGCATATGAATACATGTAAGTATGTGTGAACATGTATGAACACACATGATGTGAGCACTGTGAGCCCTTGTGTGTCCATGTACAGCTCTCTGCATGGTGCAGATAATTGAGTGGATCATAGCCCCTACATCTACAAGCCCAAAGTCCTACAGTGCAGTATTGCATTTAAGGTTCTGGGATTTCCCACTGAAATGATAATGGTAGTGCCCATGGAGCCTTGTACTGAGCCTAGGCAGAACCAAAGACTCCTAAGCACCAGTCATTCAGTCCTCACAGAGACTCTGCCGCAGCTTCCCCAGTCATCCCTGTGTTCCACACAGAGGGGAGGGTCAATACTGAGAGGCAGTCACCATTCAAGTGCTGTGTGGTGCAGGTGGATAGACTTAGCTGATGGTTTGCAGGCCCTAACCATTGGGTCACTTTTATCATTGCTGCAACTAAATACTTAAAAGAAGGAATTATGTATTTGGCTCATACTTTCAAAGGGTTTGGTCCACGGTCACGTGATCCCATGCTCTTGTGTAGAACATCACACAAGAAGCAGAAGGCTGTGACAGATGCCGGTTATTCCACGAAGGGAAGCAGAGAGGGAGCTACAGGAGATGCAAAGAGCAGAGCTGGAGGCCACTCCCCTGATGTCATACTTCCTGTGGCTAGGCCCCTCCCACCTTTCACTGCCTGTCAATCCCATCAGTATACTGACTCTACCAAGGGACTTGTCTGGGTCTGTGAGGACACTTCCAGAGACCATGGGATCTCTAATCAAAGGAGTCTCTCAATCCAGTCAAAGTGACACGGAAGCCTACCATCTATATTCACTAATGTTGGGTGTGATGATCAGTTTTAACTCTCAACTTGACACTAACATCACCTGGGAAGAGAGGCCAGTGAGGATTTATGTAGAGCAGACTGCTGTATGGATATGTCTTCTTGATTACACTAATTGAGAAGACTCAGCCCACTGTGGTTGGCAGCTTTTCCTGGGCTTGGAGCCTGAGCTGTACTGGAATAGAGAGAAAGAGAGCTGGGCACAATCAGGCGGGCATCCATGTTCTCTCCGCTGTCGCCCGCGGCTGCGACTTGCTGTGCCACAGCCCTGCCTTGACTTTTTCGTCTAAGTTGCTTCCTGTCAGGGTTTTCATCATAGCAACAGAAGTGAAGGGAAGGTGTGGGGCTTTGAGGACATTCCCAGGAACCTGCCCCGTGACTGCTTAAGTCAAGTGGCTGTCTGCTGAGCCCCTGGCTTTGTGAAATGCTCCACAGCTCTGCAGGGCAACGGGCTACAGCCATACCTAAGGCCTGGGTGCAAACATTGAGCAGTGTGGCACTCTGGGTAGCTGTGCCAAAATTAAAATCTGCCTGCACATAAGACAGCGCTCTTCAAGGGTTCAGAAAAATCAATCCTACCTCAGCTAGAAATAACTGTTAAAGTACACTGGATATGCGTTATCAATACGGTGCCTACTTCCAGGATGGCAATGAAGCTATTCATATCTTGACTTAAAGCCTGTAATTCTTTTTATACAGACACCTCTGGAACTCAACTCAATTCATTAACAATGCATGGCATGCACTTACAGGCAGGCTCTCTGCTGGTTTATGAAGTGAGTCCACGGTAGGATCCTCTCACACGGGACTTGTATGAACCATGGTCTCTTCTTTCAATGAAGACTAGAGCCCAACAGTTTGGAAGATGGCAGGACAGCTATGTGGGGAGTGACCCATGTGATCTCACAGGACGCTGCACTCAGAAAAGCCCTGTGCTGGGCTCTGTGCTTAATGGGTACAGTTTGGGGATTCTTAGTATTGTAAATAAGGATTCCGTAGAGGACTAGGGGACTTGGACAACCTCATCACCTCCACTATGGTTACACTAGACAGAGGCTGGCTCCTGGCCAGCTTGACGCTTTTCCTCACACCGAAGGTTTGTTTTCTTGCTGCTCCTAACACAGACCTCATCTCCTGCAGCACAAGCAGCACTAGTAAACCTCAGACAGACCAAAATTCACAAAAACCAAAAACAAAAATCACAACTGCCTCCCCCTCCAAAAAAGAAAGAAAAAAACATGCCTGAGGTCAGCATCTGAGCAGGACTGAGGCAGAGCGGACTTGTGATTATACAGGGAGGTAAGCAGTGATGATTAATGTGCCAAGAACTCTCGAGGAAAGGCAGGTCCAGGGGAGAGTGGAAGGAGGGAAGGACAGAGGGAGAACAGAGCCCTCAGCAGCAACAGAGAACTCCTATGTTGGGTCCTTAGGGGAGCCAGTGAGTTTGAAGATGTGTTAAGAGGAACTTTGCAAACTCTAACACAATAAAGGACACACAACAGAATATTCTGGAGGAACAGGAAAATGTCAGAAGGTGTAACATGATCAAAAAACAAGAAGCAGTATAAAGGACAGGAGGGGAGGTAACATTTGATGTCATGGTGGCTGGGGACTTACTCGACTAACGTTAAGAAACTTGCAGGAGGTAACCATGAAAAAGAAATCACACAACCAAACCAAACAGCAGCCTGTCCCTGGGCATATCAAACACAGACTGCTAGAAACAGACGAAGGGAAAGCTTTGAAAGCAGACAGAGGAGGAGCCGTCACACACGGAGAAGAGAGAGGGGCACATCCACATCCGGTAGACATTTCATCGGTGACTAGGTGAGGAGGGAGAGGAAGAGGAACAGAGAAATGTGGCCTGAGCTTCTGCCAAATGCAAGTTCTGCATCCAGTGATAAATTTAGTCCTTAAAAGTGGGGAGACAGACTCTCCAGACAGGCAAAACTCAGGGAGTTCACCACTAGCCAAAGCACTCTGCAAGTGTCATTTTTTTTGTTTGTTTATTGTTTTTGTTTGGTTTTGTTGTTTTGACTGATGACCAACAGCAACGTGGGGAGAAAGGGTTTATAATTATACAAGTTCAGGTCATAGTCTATCACTGACGGAACTTGGCAGGAGCTCAAGCGGAGACCAATGCACATGCCCTGCCTTGCTCAGATATATTTCTTAGACATCCCAGACCCACCTGCCTATGGATGGTGCCGCCCACAGTAGGCTGGGACCTCCCACAGCAATCACCAGTCATGGCCAACCTGACAGAGTCAAATTCTCAGTTGAGATTCCCTCTTGCCACGTGACTCAAGGCTGTGTGAAGTTGGAACTAAAAGCAGATCATGGCGATATAGCCCTTGTCAACTTCCAGTGTTGGGAGAAAGTTCCTCAGAGAGAACACGGAATGTCTATGAAGAAGTCCTGAGTCAGAGACGAGGAGAAGAGAATGAGCAGAAGATGTCTCTCTCTCTAACCCTTAGGTGATGATGAAAGCTGAGAGTTTAAGGACGGCAGCAATGCCTTGTGGGTATGGTGTTTAAGTGTCCAGGTTATTAAGAGTGATGAGAGTAATGAAGAGAACACTAGTCTGAGGAGGACATGGAGCACTAGCCTGAGGAGGACATGGAGCATTAGCCTGAGGAGGGCATGAAGCACTAGTCTGAGGAGGATATGGAGCACTAGCCTGAGGAGGCCATGGAGCACTAGCCTGAGGAGGACATGGGGCACTAACCTGAGAAAGACATGGAGAACCAGCCTGAGGAGGGCATGGAGCACTAGCCTGAGAAGGGAATGGGGCAGTAGCCTGAGGAGGACATGGGGCACTAGCCTGAGAAGGACATGGGGCACTAGCCTGAGGAGGACATGGAGCACTAGCCTGAGGAGGACATAGAGCACTAGCCTGAGAAGGACATGGAGCACTAGCCTGAGAAGGACATGGGGCACTAGCCTGAGGAGGACATGGAGCACTAGCCTGAGGAGGACATAGAGCACTAGCCTGAGAAGGACATGGAGCACTAGCCTGAGAAGGACATGGAGCACTAGCCTGAGGAGGACATGCAGCACTAGCCTAAGGAGGGCATGGAGCACTAGCCTGAGAAGGACATGGAGCGCTAGCATGAGGAGGACATGGGGCACTAACCTGAGGAGGACATGGAGCACTAGCCAGAGAAGGACATGGGGGACTAGTCTGAGAAGGACATGGAACACTAGCCTGAGGAGGACATGGAGCACTAGCCTGAGGATGACATGGGGCACTAACCTGAGGAGGACATGGAACACTAGCCTGAGAAGGGAATGGGGCACTAGCCTGAGAAGGAGATGGGGCACTAACCTGAGGAGGACATGGAGCACTAGCCTGAGAAGGACATGGGGCACTAGCCTGAGGAGGACATGGGGCACTAGCCTGAGAAGGACATGGGGCACTAGCCTGAGGAGGACATGGAGCACTAGCTTGAGGAGGACATGGAACACTAGCCTGAGGAGGGCATGGGGCATTAGCCTGAGGAGGACATAGGGAACTAACCTGAGGAGGGTATGGGGCACTAGCCCGAGGAGGGCATGGGGCACTAGCCTATTAAGGGCTCACTCTACCTTGAGTCACAGAATGTTGCCTTTAAGGTAGACTTAGGTCAATTACAGATGTGTATCAGTGAAACACTAAGTCAACCCTTAAAATATAAAAATGGCTAGCTACGTATGATGGTGCATACAGTTAATTTTAGCTTGCTAGAAGTCTCAAACAGAGGACTATGAGTTTAAGTCAAGACTAGGCTACATGGTAAGACCTTGTCTTAAGTAACCAAAAGAGTATGAATGTACATTAGTAAAGAACAGACAATGTAGTCACACTAAAAGTTGAATAGAAGATGAAGATGGAACGGAAGAAAAGAATTAATGAAAACAATAAAACCTTTATATGTGTGATAGATAGTGACACAAATATACTTAACAATCATTTTCAAATTTTATTTACTCAGGTGTGTGTGTGTTTGTATTTGTGTTTGTGTGTGTGTGTTTGCATGCACACAAACACACACACAATACAAGCAGAAGACAGCTGACAGCATCAGACTCCCTGGAACTGGAGTTACAGGAGATTGTGAGCCACCATGTGGATACTGGGAATTGAACTTCTTATTCCACAAGAGCAGTAAGTGTTCTTAACCTCTGGGCCATCCTTCCAAACCTCCAATAGTCACTTCTGAAGACAGATTGTGTAAATGCACAATTGAAGGGCAGTGACAACCAGAGTGAGGCTTTCAAAGCTCAACTGTACGCCACTGATAGAAATCCAACTTAAGCATGATTCAGACGGCTTCAGTAAAGTATGGACAGAAACAGAACCACAGAAGGTCCATGCCAACTCAGACATGCAAACACCAGAGAGCAGGTGAACGTGAGGGACAGAGAGCAGTGCCAAGTGACGCCACTGTCCCAAGAACACAGAGCAAGCAGAGTTGCCGAGTTAGCAAGGAACGCTTTGTAATAAGTGGGGTAAGACATCCCTAATAGAACTGCAAAGAGAAACAGATAAATGCACTCCTATGCCTGGCCTCTTCAACATCTTCTCTCGGTAATTGATTGATTAAGCAGGCAGGAAATCAGTAAGGATATTGTTGCACTGAATAGCACCATCCATCAAGTTGATCTAATTGACATTTAGGGAATTCTCCATCTAATAAGAACGGCGAGCACATCCTTCTCAAGTGATATGGACGACTCACTAGGACAGACTTCAGCCCGAGGCTTGCAACGCCGCTTATATGACAGAACCCACATGGGATGGGTCCTCATGCTGCAAAGGACTTAATGGTCACAGCAAGAAGATCAGGGACACTCCCTAAGTTTGCTGGAATGACTCAACGCACCTTTAAATTATACAAGGTTAGAAAACTGAATCTTAGGGGAAAGTTAATTTTTTGAATAAACAAACAAACAAACAAACAAACAAAAAACGCCCAAAGCATCAAGATATTCATGGTACAGAGAAGGCAGGAGCTAAATGGAGATCTGCAACTACAAATACATATACTGGGAAAGAGAAAAGGTTAAAAAAAAAAATCAACACTCTCAAGTTGTGTCTTAGGAAAGGAGAGAAAGAGGAGTAAGTCACACCAGATAAAGCAGAGTAAACAACCAGCCACACAGTGGATATTAATAAGGTTAAAATAGAAAAAAAAGGGTCATGGGTGGTGTGATGGCTATTCCCAGTTGTCAAACTAACTACATCTGGAATGGACTACAACCCAGAAATGGAGGGCTCACCTGTGATACAGATCTTGAGGCTAGAAGACAAAGGCTTCTTCTGATCCAGATCCTGACGTGGGATGACACACTCGATCTGGATCCTGAGGCATAGTGGTCATGAAAAGCTTAGGCCCAGGCAATGTAGTGCACACCTTTAATCTCAGGAGAAAGAGAGAATCAGATCTCTGAGTTCAAGGCGTGCCTGGGAAAGAGCAAGTTCGAAGTGGAAAGCTTAGGTACGGGCTTGGTCTGGGCCACACTTTCTGCTGGAGGCCTACATAAGGACATTGGAAGAAGACTCTCTCTTCTTCACTTGCTTTCACTTATTTGCCAGCACATCTGTTGGAACCTGCTTCTTCAGGATTCCAGCATATACAGAAGACCAGCTGAAACACCTAGCCTTGTGGGGCTGAGCAACTGCTAGATTCTTGGACTTCCCATTCACAGCTGCCCATTGTTGGGTTAGTTGGACTACAGCCTGTAAGTCATTCCAATAGATTCCCTTAATAGATAGAGACAGTCCAATAAGTTCTGTGACTCTAGAGAACCCTGACTGATTCAAGTGAGCTCCCTCTCATGGCACGGATCTCAAGGTAGACTAGTGATTGCTTGGCCAGACCCTCAATTTCTGCTCCATCTTTAATCCTGTACATCTTTTGGGCAGGACAAATTGTGAATCTAATTGTGGTTGGGTTTGTGTCCTAGTCCCTCCATTGGAAGTCGTGCCTGGCTATAGGAGATGGATGCATATCCATCCATTCAGGTTCCATAGCCTCTATTTCTAGGAGTCTTAGCTAGGCTCACCATCAGATTCTAGGGTATTGTTAATGATACTCTGCTGTACTTGTAGACAGAAGCCCAGCATAACTGTCATCAGAGAGGCTTCACCCAGAAACTGATGGAAACTGAGGCAGAGACCCACAGCCAAACATTAGGCCACGATTCTCGAATCCCACAGAAGAAGGGGAGTAAGGATCAATGAAGCCAGAAGGGTCAGGGCACCACAAGAAAATGTCTCTCAGAATCATCTGAGTTCATAGGGGTTCATAAAGGCCAAACACCACCCAGAGGTCATGCATGGGACTGACCTAGACTCTCTGCATGTATGTAACTGTCGTGCATCTGGGTCTTCATGTGGGGGACTCCTAGCAGCAGGAGCAGGGGCTGTCTCTGACTCTGTTGCCTGGCTGCCGTGTCTAACTTCAGTGGGAGAAGAAGAGCCTAGTCTTACTACAACCTGTTGTGCCAATGCTGGTTGATATCCTTTCCTTTTCTGAAGAGAAAGAGAGGAGGATTGGATGGTGCAGGGGAGAAGGACTGGGAGGAACAGAGGGAGGAAAAACTGTGGTCACAGTGTAAAGTAAATAAATACTTCGATTTAAAAAGAAATATTTTATTTATGTAGTTAAATTAATTAAAATTCATTAAATTTAAAAATTAAAATAGGAACAAGAAAGGCAGAAAAAGTCAAAACTATTTCTTTGAAATGGTTAATGAAACTAAAAATAGAGAAGGCAAAAATTAAATAACAGAATCAAAAGGAGGACCATCACTACAGATCCCACAGAACTGAAAGAGAGAGGTTGGTCACACCCCTTCCTTTCCCAGCTCCCACCCCTGTGGTAAGATGGGCTGATTTAACGCTAAAGGCAATACCATAGAGTCACCCAAGGAAAACTAAATGATGATTAGATAATGTATTCATGAAATTAATACCAGCAATTGTTAATGACCTTCAGAAATGCCAAGCCGAAGATGGAATCCATTACATTACATTCTGTTCAATACTCAAGTTGGAAATGGTACTATCCTTCTATAATCTCTTCCTTCAGGTTCGCCCCACATGGCCAGCAACCCACTGCTGACAGAACCAGACACTTCAAGAGGGAAAACTACCTCTTTTGTGAATTTAGATTCGATACTCCTCAATGAAATGCTAGAAAGTTGAATGCAAAATGTATGAAAATAATTCTGCATTGCAGCTGTGCAATACAGCCTTCACCCTTCCTTCAAACTAGCTGAGACAGACCCCAGACCTAAGTGTGAGACCTACCCAAGGATAGTTGGGAAATGAAGGAAGCAATACTTAGCCTTCAACTTGCAAGGCCTTAATGGCCTTCATACCATGAAAAAAAAAATCTCAATAGGATGGATATAGAATTATGCTTAATCTTTCAAATTTTCTTCTTGAATCTAAACAGAGACAAAAACAAAACAAAACAGCAAAATTTATGAAACAAAACAAAACCAGCATCCACCTTAGGGCTCTGGGTGATGCTGATATTCCTGTGTTCCGAGAAGCTAGCCTAAGGCTGATGGCTAGGCCACAGTGACCTTTTGCTCCTCACAGTGTAAGCCACCTGGAGAAATGGACCCAGAGAGAAGTATTCATGCCCTGCTGAGTTGAGGGAGGCTCTAGAATCTCTGGAAATTCTGAAAGGGAATCCCAAGAACTGAACAACTCACAAGTCTAAGGAAGTCCCTGAAATTGAACAGATGCATACCCCACTCACTCTCCAAGGTCATTTAAACAGTAAGGATGGCTGAGGAGAATCAGATCAGCAGAGCTGCCTTGGAAGAGGCTATCTTTCTTATTAAGTTGCCTGCAAATTGCACAGGAAACTCAGAGCTCCAGCTTTCATGAGCTGTCACCCATGGTGGGTGGGTGTTCTATGAAACAGCCGTCTTTGATTCATCTTTTTTCTTTTAAGTAATGTCAATAAAGTCAGTAATTTACCAATCCATACCTCAGGTGTAGTGTTACTTCTGTCTTTCATCAGTTTCCTATCTGGGAAAAGTTAGCACTTGTGTTGAGTCTCCCCAGAAAAGTGTCATACAACACTTGCTCCTTCACAAGCCCTTTCTGTCACTCTTCTCCTCAGGGGTCCCAAGGCTCCCAGTGTGTACAGCATCACAGCAGCACCTAAGAAAACGGCTTGTCCTGGGCAGTTGGATATGGACACTATGCTGGACAAGGAAACAGTAGCCAGGGAGTAATGGCTTTTGGCCCAGAAATGCACTTGTCAGCCATGGTCAAGAGAGTGAAGACTTGGAAGGGTGTTTATTTCTTCTTTCTGTTTGATTTTCATGACACCATTTGACCTCTATTTGACCCTGTGCTTGAACAGAGCCCTAGAAACAGCTGCTTTTGAATTTATTCAGATTTCATGTGTATCTGATGCAATAGTGCTAAAAATGTTCCTGGTTGCTTGGTATCCTCCCTGTTTGATGACACTTTTCTCAGATCAGTTGTAATAGCTGCTTACCTGGACTCCAAACAGCTGCTGTGTTGCAGAAAAGAGCATGGCAGTCCTCTGCAGAGCAGGCAAGTCCAGTCTCCGCTCCAAACTCAGCCGAACAGCTTGGACCATGACGTTGCCTCTCACTGCCTGTCCATCTTGCAAGCCAACATCTGCTACTGATAATGGCAGTTATGCACAGCACGGGGCCCGGGTTCATTTGTTGCCCCTAATGTGAAAGAGAGACAGCTGATTGATATATGTTCAATACACCATTATTATCAACAACAACATTGTCGTTTTACTGAGAGGCACACAGCTGGCTCCTGTGCTTCCAAAGTCTCTCAAAGCTGCAGATTCATACAGAAGCCCTAACTAGAGTTTGAGCAAGAATAGCTTCGCTCAAGGTGTGAAGCGTTTAGTGCTAAACAAATTCTCTTTCTCATAGCTGTTACCACAAACAATGTGATTCAATGTAACAAGGCTGCAAACAGAGAACTGTGGAAGAGCCAAGTGCGTCTGGTACAGGCCCAGCTACCTTGAGCACTGATACTCTGCATCACTTCTGCAGACGGTCTGCATCACTGCTCTCTTAATTCCCCCCTTTGAATGTATTCGTATAGAACCACTGTATTAAGCAACAGGTTCATGGTGCGATTTTAATTTATGAGCACCATGTGCTTTTGCTGGACTCACCCCATTTCTCTTTTCTGTTTCCCAGACCCCTTATTGTTGACCCCCTTTTTTTCCCTTCTACTTTCTTGTCATATATGTACTTAGCTTCATTCACGGAGGGAAACATGGACTAGTTGGTTTTCCGGCGATGGCTTCTTTTGTTTAACACGATCTCCGGTCCTATCCATTTTCCCACAAATGGCACCATCTCCTCCTTCTTTGTGGCTGGATACAGTGTACAATGATGACAATTCTGATGGGTGGCTGCCCCCCTGGAGGGCTTCCATGACGAGGTTGGGGGATGTCTCAACCATCACCAGAGGTACAATCCCACCCTCTGTGCCTGCCACAGAGAGACTGAAAAGGCTACTGTGTGCTATGCTCTGTGAGATCACCCAGTCAAACCAAGGAAAGGCCTGAGGAAGACTTTCTTAGTCCCATGTGGAATCGAATGCAATGTTTATTATCTAGGGTGGGTGGAGAGACATGGAGAGAGAGAAAGAGAGGGTGGGGGGGACGATTCCAGAAGTTAACATCAACATTTCTTTCCTCAGGAACCTCACACCTGTCCTTTGAGATGGTGCTGGGAGCTCCTTGGCACAGGCCACCACACTTAGCTTCTTCTTCTGAAAACCCCCTATTCCATCCCCCTCCCCCTGCTTTCCAAGCCTCCCACTTTCCTGACCTGGCATTCCCCTACACTGGGGCATCGAACCATTGGTCACAGGACCAATGATCTCTCATTGACACACTTAGCTTCTTACATGGGTGTTGGGGGTTTAACTCAAGTCTCCAGGGTCTCCATGTCAGCAGGGCATGACTTTGCCGACCCGGCAACCTCCTCAGTTCAATTTGCACATTTTTGTAGAGAGAGAATAAATGTGCAGTTCATGTTTCATGCCCAGTTATCTCTGGATCCATCTGTATGGAACAGGAGGGGTGTGGGTGATCTCAGAGCATGTGACCACAGCCATCAGCTCAGCCATTCTCATCTCAGGGTCTTGCCAGGGGGGCTTACTCCTGCTCGCCACCTCAGGGATAACCCAATCTCCATGCTGTCTGCCTTGTCTTTACTGCCCCCTCCCCCACCCAAGGCTGGCAAGCCCATGGGAGCGGGCATCTCGCCAAGGGAGAGACTGAGATCTGCTAATGCTCAGTCTTCTGTGCTGCATCCAAGTCTGTTCACACCTCAGAAAGCATTACTGCGTTTACATTTCCCAACAATTTCTCATCATTCATATTTAAATTATGTTCCTTTGAGAAGGAGATAAAGGCTGGGAATTTTATCAAGAGGCAAATAATGTAGGCAGGGAAGAATCTCACCTTTTATTATCAAATGTGTAAACCATTTGAACAGGAAACAAACTCTTTAAAGACTGCCTTCCATGCCAGGAACGGCGGACCTAGGGCTTATACTCTGGTTGCCATGTTTAATGAGCTGGATAGCCAGGCAGCTCTAACTCTAAGGATAAGTAGGTCACTTTATGTCAGGTATTTCTAAAGCAACCTCAAGTGTGTCTGATTTCCAGGGGCAGGTTGCTGAGGCCCAACCCCAAAGCTACTCAGGGCTCGCCTTTGGCAGATTATACCCCTGAAACAGGAGCCACAAGCTCTTCTCAGGAGAAGATACATTGAATTTAGATAGCCTGTATTAAGACATTGAAATGTAGAATTCAGTTTTCAGTCTTAGGAAAATATTGACTCATTTGTGCTGAGTGTAGCCTGCAGATGGTTGCCACAGTCAAACCTGCCAGGGGCTACTAGATTGCCTCTCCTTCTCCAAGTCTCCTTTACAGGAGCCCACAAAGGAGACCTGGACATCCCAGAACCACTTCTTAGGTGAAAAGACAGGTTGAGAGTGGATGCTCATAGCTGCAACGACTACACCTGAATCTAGAGATGTTTGCCAGTGACCACTGAGTCCTAAAGTACTTACTTAGGCCCAGGCCAATGGAGTTTGGGGTTAAGGGGATGCATAGGAGGTATGCTTTCTCTTGCCTCATTGTTTGAGAGCTCCACCCCCAAGCCTTGGCTTCCAGAAGCTCAGGGAATACATGCCAAGGAGCATGCAGTCTCAGGCCAAACGAACAAACAACAAACAAACAAATAAACACATCAGGATATAAGCACCCATCCCAGTTGAGAGGACATCATAGTCCGTTAGACAAGAGCTATTCAGAAACCTTTGTTCATTAACAGCACCAAGTCCCAAGTCCTGGAGCCTGTGCTCTGTGGCTTGACTGGGAACTAGCTGGGAATCTGTCCTTAACAATCTCAGCAATACCCTGAGCACGGTGGCCTTGAAGTGGAGGGGTGGCCCAGGGTGCCACTAGGAAAATAACATTCCTCATACATTGCCAAGGTTCAAAGCAGGGGCCAGATGTACCCAGATGTCCCAGAGATAAATGCTCACCCAAGGGGATGGGCAAAGCTCACATCTGTATGAAATAGCTCTTAGCTGCACAGAGAAATGAAACTGTGCTAACTTCATGGTGGGAAGGGATGAGAGACAGAGGGGACACTGCTGGGAAGGGATTGGAGACTGAAGAGTAGCTGGGAGTTGGCTATTTGTAGAAAGTGTGCTTTTTTTGTGTACCCTCCTTTGACATGCCCCTCAACAGTAGGGAATCTAGTGTAGACAAACGACCCATCCAAGGCAACAGATCAACAGCACCTAGGTATGCGTAAAAGGCTGAGACACTGTCGTAGTTAGGGTTTTACTGCTGTTGGACAGACCCCATGACTGAGGCAAGTCTTATAAAGGACAACGTTGGGGCTGGCTTACAGGTTCAGAGGTTCAGTCCATTATCATCAAGGTGGGAACATGGCGGCATCCAGGCAGGCATGGGGCAGGAGGAGCTGAAGGTTCTACCTCTTGTTCCAAAGTTAGCTAGCAGAAGACTCGCTTCCAGTTAGCTAGGACTAAAGTATTATAGCCCACACCCACAGAGACACACTTACTAGTGGCACTCACTGAGCCAAGCATACACAAACCGTCACAGATACCATGGAAGGTCCTTGTTCTGGAATTCTGCAGCAAGACATTCAAGAATGTAAAGGTAATTTTAAAAAAATGAGAGGGATAAAATGGAAAAAAAAAAAGAAATAGATGGTGAAAGGTCCGCCAGTAAATACAATTTCTGTCCCAGAGATGAGATGCCCTCTGATTATGTGGTATTTGCCTGGAATTTAGAACAGAGTCAGGAACAAGAAACAGACACTGAGAGCTCGGATCTCACACTCAGGGGAGTGTGAAAATCCATATGGTGCCTAGAGGCTCCCCACTTTAGAGATCTAAAGAGGTGGTTCCTGGGGAACCCATTGATAGAGGGTTCGGGGGACACCTGTCCTCTGACATGGAAAGTGGGGGGGGGCTGAGAGAGATTTCTGGGTGTGGCCAGGGATTTTGTTTTGCTCTGGCCTTTAATCTTTTCTTGGTTCTGGTGGCCTTTCAAAGGACACATGCATCTCTCTGTGAGTCTGTCACCTCTCCTCAGGCTTGGCAACTCCTCTTGGAATCTCTTTGTGGGGGCTGAAGCGATGTCTCAGAGGGTAAGAGCACTGACTGCTCTTCCAGAGGTCCTGAGTTCAATTCCCAGTAACCACATGGTGGCTCACGACCATCTGTGATGGGATCCAATGCCCTCTTTTGGTGTGTCTGAAGACAGCTACAGTGCACTTACAACAAATACATAGTTCTTTAAAAATTTTTTTCATTTAAAAAAAGGAATCTCATTGTGAAGGGCTGAGCAAACAGACTGCACCTCTGTAGGGACAGACACAATCCTGTACCCTTAAATGCCCCCTTGACCTGGGTTGGCTGGAATTATTACTAGGCTGAGGGGAGCATGTAATCTAACAGAGGTGGAGAAGGCACCTGGGCCTCTGACCTACCCTCTGGTCTCTGTCCCTTTGCCTTGCATCCACTGAACAGCCTGTGAAGAGGGAAGGGAGCTGGAGATTCTCAGGGCATGATCTGAGAAATGAGGCGAGCCACCATCAGGTCAAGGAACAAGACATGGGCCCTCCCATTTGCAGATGTAGAAGAGGCATGTTTCCAAAAATCCTGCTCTAGATTTCCTGTTTATAGGCAGAGAGAGCTCACAGAGGTGGGCAAACAGTCGCTTGAAAACATTACCTTATTTTAATTTAGCTTAAAAATCAGCACATCTGAGATAAGGATTGTGTGGTGCAAGCAAATTCTAAATGAGTACAAATGGCGCGTTTCCCAAGGAAAGTCATTTTTCAGTCAGATGCGATGGCTTCCCTCTTTCTGGAGTTCTTTCTGCTTTCCCTACCGTCTTATTTTCCATTTTTCTTTGTTCATATGCATGTGAGGACTTGCCTTAGTAAAGGGCTCCCATCTTTCTGGAGAGCTCCATTCTCCAGTGAGCTCCTGTAAGCAGAGGAGCCCAACAAGTTGGTCCACTGTCTCTTGAGCTTGGATTTACAGGGCATAAGTGTCTTAGGGTTTTACAGCTGTGAACAGACACCACGACCAAGGCAACTCTTATAAGGACAACATTTAATTGGGGCTGGCTTACAGGTTCAAGGGTTCAGTCCAGTATCATCAAGATACATGGCGCTGTTCAGCAGGCATGGAGCAGGTGGAGCTGAGAGTTCTACATCTTCATCTGAAGACTGCTAGCAGAAGACTGACTTCCAGGCAGTAGGATGAAGGTCTTAAGCTCATGATCACATTGACACACCTACTCCAACAGGGTCACACCTTCTAATAGTGCCACTCCCTGGGCAGAGCATATACAAATCTGTTGTGGGAAATATTTAAAAAAAGAACTCCCCACCATCATGGAAGTGTGGGGCTGGTGCCGCTGGGGACAGTTGGCGGGATGTTCTTTTTTAATATTTACCACAACACAAATCATCACACTAGTAAGAAAACAGTACAACCACCCCACCCCAATTCAGATGAGCCCCGAGGTTGTCAGAGTACCCTAACACTCACAGGCCCCACATCTGACTGTTCTTACCCTGTCACCACCACAGCGACCAGACATCAGGCAGAGAGGGTTCCCTCTGAGCCCAACTCCAGGCAGGCACCTACAGAGAAGCAGAACCTAAGTGTAGCCCGGGGGGGCCTCTCAGTGCAAATGCTCAAAAATAGGGATCCTGCTGGGCAGTGGTGGCGCACACCTGCAATTCCAGCACTTGGGAGGCAGAGGCAGGCAGATCTCTGAGTTCAAGGCTAGCCTGGTCTACAGAGTGAGTTCCAGGACATCCAGGGCTACATAGAGAAACCCTGACTCAAAAAACAAAACAACAGTAACAAAAATAGGGATTCAAGTTGGCACATGTGATAAAAACATATGAATATAGGCATGCCCCTGCTTATAGTGGACACACAGCAGATACTGTATATCCAGGCAGGAGACTCCCTGAGTCTGTGGCCCTAAAGTCTACCGAGATAAGACTCAACGTTTTCATTTTAAGATCCTGAGATGGAGAGAGGGGTTTAAAGGACCAGGCTGCGTAGCTCTGGATGCAGTGATCGGGATCTCAGGCTCCGGAGCTTGTCCGCCGTCCTGCCGTGCCTCAGCCAGAGCCCAGCTGGCACGCTGTATTGCGGGATGGGACAAGCTCGAGGACTTCACCTGTCCTCTGCTCCTCACACCTGCAAGCGCAGCCAGGCTGCGCGCAGGACCTGGTGTGTTCTGTCACCTCGTCCGGTTGGAGGGCTGGGCTCTGCTCTCCCAGGGGTGAGTGGGGAGCAGGAAAGCCTCATCTGCCCTGGGGGGATGGTGTGACTCTCACTGAGCAGCAGGGGGAGGAATGGAGAGGCAACACTGGGGTTGGCACTGAGAACAGCAGGATGGGATGGGATGGGGTGTGCGTGCTGCTCCGTGGTCAGAACTCAGCAAGGATATGTGTATGTTCTTTTCAAGTGGAAGAAAAGATAAAACCATGAATGATTGTCTATGTCTTTGTTTCATGTTTGTATAGTTTATACATAAACACTTGCCTTCATCACCACCACCACCATCATCATCACCACCATCACCACCACCATCATCATCACCACCATCACCACCACCATCATCATCACCATCACCACCATCATCACCATTACCACCACCACCATCATCATCACCATTGCCTAAATTATGAAACTGAGAACTTCACTACTGTGTAGCCTGTCAACTCATGTTCTCCAGAAAAGCAATCTTGTGGGAATGTGGAGAGAGAGGGGGGGCGGATTTTATCTGTGTCTGTCTATCTCTGTGTGGTTCTCTATGTGTTTGAGTGTGTCCCTCTGTGTGTTTGTGTTTGTGTGTGATTCTCTGTGTGTCTCTCTGTCTCTTCTCTCTCTCTCTCTCTCTCTCTCTCTCTCTCTCTCTCTCTCTCTCTCTCTCTGTGTGTGTGTGTTTGTGTTTGTGTGTGATTCTCTGTGTGTCTGAGTCTCTCTATCTCTCTGTCTCTTTCTCTGTCTCTCTGTGTGTGTGTGTGTTTCTGTTTGTGTGTGATTCTCTGTGTGTCTCTCTGTCTCTCTCTGTCTCTCTCTCTCTCTCTCTCTCGCTCTCTCTGTGTGTGTGTTTGTGTGTGATTCTCTGTGTGTCTGAGTCTCTCTGTCTATCTCTCTGTCTCTTTCTCTGTCTCTCTCTCTGTGTGTGTGTGTGTGTGTTTGTGTGTGATTCTCTGTGTGTCTGAGTCTCTCTGTCTCTCTCTGTTTCTGTCTCTCTTCTCTCTCTCTCTCTCTCTCTCTCTCTCTGTGTGTGTGTGTGTGTGTATCTACACATTGCAGGTGCATACACTGCTGGGGACTCAGGAGTGGATACATTCAGCAGATGCCTAAGCTGTAAAGTCAAAAATGATTTACTCAGAATTTTATTTTCTTTTAATGTTTTCTTCCTTTAATTAATTCACTTTACGTCCCGATTGCTGCCCCACTCCTGGTCACCCCCTCTCTCAATCCTTCAGCTCTCAACCTATCAGAAATTTCAATCTGAGAGAGAGAGAAGAGAGGGAGGGAGGGAGGGAGAGAGAGGAAGAGAGAGAGAGAATGAGGAATGGGGGTGGCGGGTCTCTGCTTGGAGAAAGCAGGGCAGCCTTTCTGGAGGAGAGCTGATACTCAGGAGACGGGGGCAAGAAAAGTGCAAGACAAGCCACAGAGTGAAGAAGGCAGTGTGCAGTGAGTGACCGCAAGTCAGTCAGGTTGGGGAAAGCTGCCTTCGTCTCCCTCAGAGTTTTAGCACAACTGTCAGCTTTGTATCATTGAAGAAGTGTCCTTTCCCAGACACGCACAGTTCCCTGTAGATATTTAAAACATTTTCATATGCGACTCTAAGAAACAGCGCAAAGCTTCCGTGTACCTGCTGACGGTGGTGACATCTCACTTGGCTTGGAGCAGTGTCTGCAGGATGTTTCTGTAGACACTGTCTCAGGCAGCTGCAGCTTGCCTGGTGTGTGTGTGTGTGTGTGTGTGTGTGTGCACATGTATGTGTGCATGTGCACATATGTGTTTCTCTTGCTCTATGTGAATGTGCTTGTGCATATGTGCATGTGTCTCTCTGTGTGCGTTTGCTTGTGCCTGTGTATGCACATGTGTGCATGCATACATGCGTGCTCATGTGTGTATCTGTGTGTGTGTCTCTTTTTCTGTGACTGTGTGCTGGTTCCTATGTGTATGTGTGCATGTGTGTATGTGTGTGGGGGGGCTTGTGTGTGTGTGTGTGTGTGTGTATTACCTGTGCGATTTCATTTTTCACCATTTTAAATGTTCTTTCTCTATGTGAAATTCACTTTTCCTGATAATTTTACTAATTAAGTGAAAGGGAATTGACACAGGAATTGAATACTCAAATAAATGTTCTCATTAAATTAATGATGTGGTGCCCACTCATTGATCTATTATAAAACTTGAAATTTCTTAATTGGAATGTGGATGGGAGGGCGATAAAAACCTATGATAAAAGCTGATGATAGAGTGGATTTCTCCCGGCCAGATTATGCGGGGCTGTAACTAACAGGAATGTGCAGCCGTGAACCTTTTGTCCTGGGTGTAGAACTGCGGAGAAAATGGATTTGTCTCAGGTAAGGATTAGTGCCCAAATTTATTGTCTTAGCAAAGACAGGGCACTGGAGCCAACGTGTCCCCATGGCTTCAAGGACAATGCTTTCCTTTGTAGACGTGATCCGGACACACAATGTGGCTTCCCGGGAATGAAGTGTGAATGGACAAATAGATTGTAACTTCTCCATGCCCCTACTGTGCGCTAAGTGCACTGTGTGACGAGCTTTCTGGGACACCTGCTCGGCTCGGCAGTCTCCTGGAGGCTCCTGCTTTTGGGCTACAGCAGAGGAAACAGAACACCAAACATGAATGATTTCCTGGTGATGGGTGCAAAAAGATGCATGGCAAAGGAATGTGTGTGTGTGTGTGTGTGTTTGTATGTGTGTGTGTGTGTCTGTCTGTCTGTCTGTTTTTCTCTCTGTGTGTCTGTATCTGTGTGTGCATATGTGTCTCTGTATGTATATGTGTATGTATGTGTGCCTTTCTGTCTCTGTGTGTGTACGTGTTTGTTTGCCTGTCTGCCTCTCTCTCCCCGGTGTGTGTCTCTGTGTATGCATGTGTGTCTCTGTGTGTTTACACACATGAGTGTGTATATATGTGCGCATGTGCATGCATCTGTGTCTTGTGTGTCTGTCAGTTTGTCTGTATGTCTCTTTGTGTGTATCTGTGGATGTACACACATGTGGGTGCATTCGTGCGTGTGTCTGACAGTCTGTCTCTATGTGTGTGTCTGTCTCTCTCTCTGTGTGTTTGCGTACGTGTACACACATGTGTGCATGAATGTGTCCCTCTCTCCTATCTTTCTCTCTCTCTCATTCTCTCTCTCTCTCTCTCTCTCTCTCTCTCTGTGTGTGTGTGTGTGTGTGTGTGTGTGCATTTTCACATGCATGCCTGTGAAAGCCAGAGGACAACCTTAGGTGTCAGTCTTTGGGTGCCATCTGTCAATGCATTGGGACTGAACAAGTATGCAGTGTCAGGGATTGAACTCAGGTCCTTTGGCTTTCAAGGCAAGAGCTTTACTAACTGAGCCACCTGCACAGCCCATGCCTTATTTCTTCATCCTTATGGCCTGCATATCTGTCCTATTAATATAATCAGCATATGAAGTCATTCAGGAATATTTGTACCCTGGCCAAAAGGTTGATCGATGTGGCAATAACAGCCTGAGCCTGAAAGCTGGACAACTGCTTCTCTAGCCAATCACCCAGAGGAAGAGCAGAAGGCGCTTTCTTTAAGATCCGAATAAGCTGCTGGTAATTAGATCCCCACTTAGCTCAATAAATTCCCTTGTAAGTGTATAATTCATTATAAATAAATATTTCCATGGAGATGGCATGATTATAATAATTCTTAGAGTGTTTACTCTATACCAATGATTATTAACCATATGCATTTCACTATTGTGTGGCAAATTCCCAGGCCCTCTAATGAGCAAGCTGCTTTCTGTTTACATTCTGATTGTTATAAGACAGAATAAGCAAAATCTCCCTGAGCTCAGAAACAGTACGAAAGGTGCGAACATAGGAGACAGTGATCTGGTTGATGCTTTCATCCCAGCCTGGGTCAGAGGTTCTCAAGGCCCTCTAGGGTAATGCCCTTTATGCAACAACAGCAAAGTTCATATATGTTTATTTTTCCCACGTTTTGAGTACAAAGGGTAATTTTCCAGCGTCCATACTAGATTAGATGACACCCTTTAGGAGTCAAGGTCCCATGAACACATTTCGAGCTTCCTATCAGATAGAAACTGGTAGCATTGCTTGAAATCAAGCCCTAGACTTATCATACTTTTTTATTATATGCATGCACCTATTATGAACTCTAACTTGTAAGCGCAATAAGAGACTGGTAATGTCGACCGTGGTGGTTTCGATGAGAAATGTCCCCATATTTAAATATTTAGTCCCCAGCTGCTGGCACTGCTTGGGGACGTTTGGGAGGTGTGGCCTTGTGTCCCTGGGTCTGGCTGTGAGAGATTAAAGCCTCCCTTGGCTTCTAGCCTTCTCTCTCTGCTTTGTTCTTGCCTTTGGGGAGCTCCCACCAGTCAGCCTGCCTGCTGCCATGTCTTGCCGCCCCGTCTGCCTGCTGTGATGGGTTCCAATTCCTCCAGAACTGTGGACCCAAATACACTCTTCCCTCTACAATTGTGTCTTGCCACGGCAACAGCAACCTGACAGATATTAACTCACAATAAAACTATGATGAGAACATGCTGGAAGGAATTTTTTCGGGAAGTAGTTGATCACAAGGGACTGATACTGCAGACAGCAAGTCCAGAGGCTTGGGGACGATTCCTTGTTCCTGCATTTTCTTGAGTTTGGAGAAGTTCTCAGCCTCATTTTTAAAATGTAAGCAGTGACGGACACCACCCACTACTCCATCTTGAATGTAAAATGCTCAGTAAGAGGGATGGATGGTTCAGTCGGTGACGTGTTTGCCACACAGGCATCAGGTTCTGACTTCAGATTCCCTAGATCTGGACGGGGGACAGAAATGCCTGTAATCTCAGTCCTGAGGCAAGGAGGGAGGAGGAGAAAGGAGAACCCGTAGAAGCGTGCAGAGCAGGCAGCCAGGCGCACATGTCAGTGAACAATTGACTGTCTCGAGCTAGGTGAGAGCAGAGACCCAACACCCAAAGTTGTCTTCTGGTCTCCATACCTGTGCTGTGACACATGTGCAGCCATAGACATACACATTCTACAGACTCACACACAACCATAGACAGACACATTACACAGAGTCACACACAACCACAGATATACACATTACACAGACTCACACACAACCATAGACAGACACATTACACAGACTCACATACAACCACAGATATACACATTACACAGACTCACACAGAACCAGACAGACATATTACACAACTAGCACACAACCATAGACAGACACATTATACAGACTCACACACAACCACAGATATACACATTACACAGATTCACACACAACAATAGACAGACCCACATTAAACAACTAACATACAGCCATAGACAGACACATTACGCAGACTCACACACAACCATGGACATATACATTACACACAGACTCACACCTAATCATGGACATCCACATTTCACACAGACTCACATATAACCATAGACATATACATTACACAGACGCACACACAACCACACACATAAATATAACACAGACTCACATATAATTATAGACAGACATATTACACAGACTCACAGACAATCATGGACATACACATTACAGACTCACATACCACCATAGACAGACACATTACACAGACTCACAGACAACCATGGACATATATACACATTACACACTCACACACAACCATAGACAGACACATTACACAGACTCACACACAACTATAGACACAATACACAAACACACACACAACTGTAAATAGACACATTATACACAGACTGACACATACCATACACAGACACAATATACAAACACACACACAACTGTAGACAGACACATTATACACAGACTCACACATACCATACATCACACAAACACCCTACACACATCATGCACAGGCAAAATACTACACAAGTTATCCCCCAGAGGCTAACATGTCCGACCACTTGGTCTCTTGCTTGTGCTGCTGTTGTGAGATGTTCTGGGACTTTTAGGAGGCAGGGTCTAGCTGGAGGAAGCATGTCACTAGAGGAAGGTCTTGATTGAGCTCTCTCTACTTCCTGGTTAGTACCATGTGAGCAAGCTGTGACACGAATGTCTACTGTCCCAGTCAGAACCTCTCAGTCGTCATGCCTTTCAATGGAGGAATGATGCTTTTAAACTGTTCCGGAGTGTATCCTCCTCCTTTAAGTTGTTTCTGTCAGGTGTTTCTGCATGTGGAGGAAGAAGCCAACATGCCTGCCTGAGCAGCTCTCTGGGCTCTCAATAATCTTGAGAGTTGAAAGCCAGTTCCTGGACTCTGGGTGTGGTAAACAGGGTCCGAGTTGTATCCTCTACCTTTGTGTGAATGCTGGAAGCAATTCTCCTTGGTGCTGTGGTCCTAGCCAGATGCCTGAGGTTATGAAGAAGAAGGGAGAGCAGGAGCGAGAGGGGAAAAGAGAGATGCCGTCATGGGGTCTGCGCTACTCCAGCCCTGTAACAAATTGCTCTGCTCTGTAGACTCCTGACAATTGCCTTGGAGACAGCACATGGTCTCCAGTTTGATTCTCAGCCCTTGCATTCAGGCATGCAGCTTTTGGCTGGGCCCTGTGGCCTCAGCTGGGCTCTCTTCCTTGTCCACTGGACCTGCTGAGGTGCCTCTGCTCACTGGGCTCAATCCGTGTGGCCACACCTGTGGGAGGCCGGGATCGCAGAACGCAGACAGTGTCTCCGGGTCTCTAAGGCCTCAGTGTGGGTGGAACTTCTTTTGGCCTGGTCTGTTACCAGCTTGCTCCTATGCAGGGCTGAGGAGAAAGATCCCACCTGAAAGCTTGCTCCCGTGCACTGCTGAGGGTGGCTATCCCACCTCTTCATAGGAAGAAACATGGAAGAAAGGGGTGATAGTATGGTGAGAGGAAGAGCCCTTCTGCAAACAGCCTGTGTGTCCCTCTGCGCTGCTGTCCCCTGACCCTCCACCGTGCACTGAGGCACCCAGCCTTCTCTCTGCAAGAGGGTAACCATTTGCTTGAGAGAGGCAGAGGCGACAGACCTCAGCTTCAGCACGCGACCCCCTGCTTCTCATCTGCTTGCCGCTATTTGTAAGAAGCAGATGTTTGGGATTATAACTCATTTTGCTCTGAATCAAGGATGATTCGGATTCTGGGATTGCTCTCTGAAACCTGCTTTGTGCTGACAGAACTTGGACATTAGCCAGAGACGTGCACCTGTATGTCCTGATTCAAGTCACCCAACATCCCAGTCCCCGGAGTCCCGTGAGCACAGAGTGTGACTCTCACATCAGTCATTTTCAATTATTTCTTATAAATATATGCAGCTGTGAAAATTGTTAGGGGGATATAAAACCTTTCACATGCAAGATGGTTCTGAGGTGGAGGGAAGACTGAAGGGGCCGCCGAGGTGACAGGCTGTGTTTGCTCTAAACTAAAACACAAGAGCCAGAGAATTTGGAATCTTCAGGAGAGAAAAGAAAATGATTTCATTGTCTCAGATTTTCTTACTTTCCATTTTAATTGTAGGGTTTGGCTTTTGAAAGAAATGTTAGCATTTGCAAAGGTGTGATCATTAGCTCCCATCAAGCCTCTTGTTCCCGTGCCAGCAGCCTGGAGATTCTAAACCACAGGCCATCGTGTGGTCCTCCAGCTCCACGTCAAACTCAAAGTGCCAGTATGAGCAACCTGGGTGTCACTGCTGGATCTCACAAAGAGATTCTCAGAACATATCCCCAGAGGAACCACTTCTCCAACCTCTAACTGAGGAGGAGCCAGTCCCTTAGAGATTTTAGTGTACAGAAACCATAAGCCCATGGACAAAGAGCCTCACCCTGAAGCCCCCAGAAGGCTCTTCTGCACTGGTGAGTCACACCGAGATTAAGACTGATTAGCGGCATCAAGCCGTAAGTGGGATGAAATATGCCCCCGTGTCTTGAGGAGCCATCTGTTGGAGTTACCACTTGTCCGATTGCCATCGGTAGCTGAATTTATCACACAGGCATGAAATCCGCCCGTAGTCTGTTCCCGGCTGCCTGACTCTTAATCAACAGCCCACTCTTGGGGATTTTTGGCTGCCTCACCTGGTTATGCCCATAAATCTGAGTGAAGACCTGCTTGATTTGTTATTGATTTCCCCATGGACAAATTTGGGGCTGTATCTTCAGCGATCAGTCTTCACCAGGTAAAGTCGGGGCAAAGGAAAAGCCTTGGCCACCTGGGGAGCCTCAGGGGCCACTTCTTTGTGTTAAAGCACTTACCATCTCAGATGACTGAATTTAGTCCATGAGATGTTCTAGTGCAAGAGGGGAGAGGAGGAGGGTGTGGAGGATCCACACATCCCTCACAGCCTGGCAGTCTGGGGAATAGAGAGGGCATGCCAGCAGAATGGACCGTAAGCATTGTGGTCCCGACTCCAGCTAGTCCTGACATCCCAAAGACAGAAAGACCAGCTGTGGACCAGGATCAGTCACTATCCTTGGTTGAGATACAGTTCATACCGAGACCTCATAGCAAGACCAAAACTAAGACTGGTTTGCTTGAGATATTCTCAATGTGAACTAAACCGAGGTCCCAAGAGCAAACTCCTGTAGGATAGAAACACTGGGGCAGTGGGGTGACCTCAATGTCTGTCTCACCCTTCTGTTTGGAAATCATCTCAGCTGGAGATCTTCTGTTGTCTGTGTTATCTTTGTAATCTCCTTGGAATCGAGCTTACCTAGAACACTGGGGAGGAAGATCGCAGCCTCTGCTAACACAGCAGGGACCTGGGAGGGAGACATGGTCTCATCTCCTGACTTGCAGATACATGTATGACACCGTCAGTCACCATGACTCGCCATTTCAGAGAGAAAAGTCACCTCACCTCCTTCCCTTGGCCATCTCCCCACATCTGTCACGACTTGCTCATCCAACACCAGCAGCTTTCTCCGGTGCTTGCTGGGAGCATGTTCTCACAAACAAAACATTACTTGCTGTAAGATTTTTGAAATTAAACTAATGACTGAAGACTTTAAAAATATTTATTTTTATATATGTTCTGGGTGCTGAACTCAGGTCCCTAGAAGAACTGTATATATCCTAACTGCTGATCCATTTCTCTATTTCTCTGGTTCCAAACTGCTTTTTTTTTGAGTCAGGTTATCATATAGCCCAGGCTTCTCTAGAACTCGCTATGGATGGTCTTGAATCTCGGATCCACTGGCATCCACCTCCCAAATGCTGGGATTGAATTCCACTCAAGTTATACAGTATTAGAGATCAAATCCAGGGATTTGTGCACTGCAGGCAAACACTACCAGCAGAGCAGCGGCCCCTGCCCCTGCCCCCCTTCCCCGCCCCAGGCCCAGGCCCCGGATCCAACCCCAGCCCAGGCCCCAGCCTCTTCTCAAGCACTCTTCAAGCAGGAGGATAGTTGAATACCCTTCAGTCTGCGGAGAGTTGGTTGCATTTATGGAGCCTGTGCTGGGGCTCTGGCTTTGCGTGTTCCTCAGCAGCCTTCCCATGGAGACACGTGTCCTCTGCCTGCTTGTCTGGAGGGCCAGGTTGTAGGGTTTCTTTGTGGCAATCTGAGCTCACTGTAAGAGGCCACCAGATCTGAAACAAAACCCTGGGACCCTTGGGAGTATTCATCTCTCCCGGTAAACAGCCATAGGCTTGAGATGTGAATTCTAAAACTACATTCATCAGGCTCCGGGTTTTCAAAAGTGAATTCCTAAGTCTCGGCAATACACAAGAAATAGAATTTCCAAACTCAATTGCACTCTTGGTGGGTGCAGAGGGGAGAGCCTCTAACTGAATTCGCAAAGCTATCGAGCGTTATCTGCAGGCGCGCTCTCTCAGGGAAGCTTCTGTTCAAGTTGTCCTTCAAAGCAACCTGGCCTAAAGGGTCTGGATGGAGGGAAGGGCCCTTGAGAGCTCTGCTGCCCCTGATAGCAGTGGACACAGCGTGTTTTTATTAATATTTCTCCAGCGCGCACTCTTAGGAGTAGCAGACAGCTGCAGGGGCACATGTGCTTAGCAAAGGGGCCGTGTGCAGGCTCTGTCAGTCTGACAGACCATCTGACAGGTCTGTCTGTGAAGTCTCAAGTCTCCACCCATCTTACGCCCCCAGATAGCCCCTGCCTGGCACAGAGTGATGGCCACTGTTTCTCTAGCCCACTCCCTGCAGAACTGTCTCTAATTTATTTATTCATCAAAGACTTCATACACATATAAAACATTGCTTAATTTCCCCCCCAAAAATTAACAGTAAAAATGTTAATGTTTTAACCTCTTCAGCTCCTCTGTTTGTGTTTCTGTCTGTCCGATTTTTGTCTGATGCACATTATGTCTCAAGCACCATGACTGCTCACACTGTTTCATTTTTATCCTTTTAAAATTCTTTGTAAAGACAGGGTCTCTCTGAGTAGCCTTATCTGGTCTTGAACTCAAAGGCATCCACCTGCCTCTCCCTCATCTCTTGGCAAGCCATGGGACAGCAGAAAGAGCTCAGCAGAGGAAGGAAAACACATCTCCACTCAGACCCTGGCAGTGCTGAGACCCCAGCACGCCCTCCTCCCGAAGCTCTGTGAGTTCTCTGGGCATCAGTTTCTCCTTGGAGAGTGAGCACCATCACAGCCACAGTGCAGGGCTGGTGTGCAGTAAAACCATCTGTACTCCAACTCCGCAAAGACATGAATAAAGAGGGACACTCTTAGGGGACGCTGTAGCAACCACGGGCAACACGTGCCCGTGGCCTGTTTGGCTTGATGACAGCAATTATAAAAAAGGCATTTTCAAGGCACTCGGAGAAGTCTGAATGTGGACGTGCTGTCAGACAGTATTAAGGGAGAGTGTTTATTTTGTTAAGTCTAATAATAGCATTGTGGTTTACAAGTAGATGTATTTTTATTTAAGAGACAGATACAGAAGCGTTAAACTAGAATTGAACTGCCTTAAAGCCAGGAAATTATTTTCTAAAATGCTTAAGCAAAAGACATCAGAAGCAAACAGCAGAGTCTTAACAATCAGATCAAGCAGGCGTTTGGGGCCCAGTTTGCGCTTTTCCTTGGTGCCTGGTACAGGATTTACATTGCAGGGCTACAGCGATGGCCTGGGTAAACTTTGGCAGGGGCCCACATGTTGCCATGAAAGTGAAAGGCTGTTGACGTACATTTATTGATATTTTTTTCTTTATCCAAGAAAGGAAAATGAATGAGGTGATCTCATGACAGAGAGAGCAATGAAGCGGCAGACACAGACCCCTAAGCTTTCTTAAATTATGACGTGACCCTCTGCAATGTTTTTAAACTCGGCTGTGCCATGCTGGACTGTAGACTTTGTAGATGGTGGTCTCACACTGCTATGTCAAAAGGTTGGGTACACCTGCTCTAAGGCTCACTATAGTTCTCCTGAGGAAGGGAGGTGTCCATCTTGCAATTTAAGAGTGGAATACCGGTCCAGAGGAGCTGCGTGAGGCTCATCACTGTGAGTCTGAGAACTCAGGCTGACCCACAGGAAGAGGAGGTGGAAGAGCTGGGTCCAATGGGGCCTGCAAGGGAGGAGGGAATCGTTGGCCTGCAGTGGGAAGCCTGCAAGTGTCAGGGGATGCATGTCTTCTTAATGTCCCTCTAGCTTCCTCTCTGTCTATATCCATGGACCTCATTGTGTGTGTGTGTGTGTGTGTGTGTGTGTGTGTGTGTGTGGCGTGGCTCTGACTGGTTCTTCAGGTTACAGCTTCTCCCAAGTTGTGTGGTGGGGTAGGCCTGAGGATGTGGTAGGGACAAAGAATGATGGTGTGCTTGTGGGGGAGGAGGTGTGAGAAGGGTGTGCTGGGAGGAGGAGTCTAAGAATGCTTCAGTGCTGTGGATATGTGTGTACATGCTTATGAATATGCCAAAAGAATTAGTACCTGTAATGAATGCCAGCTATGAACCATGTTGATGCTTTGCATGAGTTTCCCCCCTCCCTTCATCCTTCCCAAAGCATCCATAAAATCACTACTCCCTGTTTAGCACCCGGAAGACTGAGGTTAGAGTTACAAAGGAGTGTAGCTGTGGTCACAAAACTGAGCGGCGGAGCCGGGCTTTGATTCGAGTTGCAGGCAGGCAGGCAGGCTGTCCTCCTCCTGCCTCCCTACAAGGCCCCTTTAGACTTTGCACAAGATACTGAAACTAGAGCCTTTGGAGGTGGCCCAGTTAATGCTCGCAAAATACTTGTGCAAGCATGGGAGCTTGAGCTCCCAGAACCCATGTCAAAGCATCATCGTACATGTTTGCAACTGCAGTGCTGGGAGGCAGAGGCAGGAGGATCTCCAGAGCTCATTACCCAGGCGTCTTAGCTGAGTCAATGTGGTTCTGGTTCCGTGAAACACCCTACCTTAATAAACAAGGTGAACATGATCAAGAAATACCTGACATGCATGCTGGTGACAAGATCTGTGAGCTTCATGTTGAGAGGGCTCCGTGTAAGCTAGCAGGGAGATAGGGCTCCATGAGCACGGGTTTGCAGCTGTGTTGTATCTTCTCTGTGCGTGGATTTGTAGCTATATTGTATCTTTCCTGTGCCTGGGTTTGTAGCTGTATTGTACCCTTCCTCTGCATGGGTTTGTAGCTGTATTTTATCCTTCATGTGCCTGGGTTTGTAGCTGTACTGTATCTTTACCAGCCTGTGAACACTTCCCTCTTCCTTTCATATGCTCCTGGAGGTGAGGAGGCCATGGCTCGTCAGCGGGGAGAAAGGAAGACTTCTCTTGGATTTCCAGCTGTACCTTGTCTTCTTCAGGCCTGTGATGTGGAGATGCATCAGTCAGATTCATTAGGAGGCATAGTCTCCCAGTGGGATGTGAGCCACTGTGTCAGCCTGAGGAGAAAGGAGGACAAAAGAGAAACGAATGAGCTCACCATGCCTGAGCCCGGAAACAGAGGGTTTTCAGAACTGGAGCTGCTTCTCTTGACACCCAGAGGGCCTAGATGTTCTGCTGGAGTTTAATGTTGGGGTGTTCTTAGATGCTCGGCTCTGTGGGATGCCTCAGTGTCTGAAAACCTCTACTGATGGAAATTCCAACATATAGAAAATAAGAGCCAAAGATGGATCCTACAGCATTGCTGGTGTGTTCTGGCATCAACTTAGACTTCTTTACCTTCCCAGGAGAAGTGAGACACCTTCAGAACACCATGGCAGGGGTGGTTAGATGGTGCAACAGGTAAAGGAGCTTGCAGCGCAAACTTGGTGATGCAAGGTCTATCCTCCAAAACTCACATAAAAATTGGAGAGCCTGCTTTACAATGCTGTCCTCTGACCTCCACCTGCATGCCTAGCATTCATGTACACACTCTCCAAATAATAATAACTAAAAAAAGGGTAAGGTTGAGGAGATGTGTGAGTCTGAGGAACAAGACCCAGCTGTTAAAGGGGCTTGAGGTGTGCAGATCCACCCTGTGTTTCTCATTTTACGGAACAGCCCAGCATCTCCTTAATGTTTAAAGAGGTCATTCAAGATTGGCCATGGTTCCAGAGGGGAGGAGCTCCAGAATGTAAGAGAGGACAGTCTCACCTCCCTGGGGCCTCAGTGTATAGTGCTCGTGGGGAGGAAGCTGTGCTGAGAGGGGAGAACTCAGCGTTGGATACCTGGAAGGGCCACTCCCCACTCATGGCTGCTTCCAAGGGAGCAGAACCTTTCAGAATATGCCGGTGAGCAAGATACACTGTGAATGTCATGGTGTGGGAGAGAAGGTCCCATGTCCTCTGCTCCGTGATATCACCGTAGCTCATCAGCTCTAGAAGTGAAGGGCTAAGGTAGCAGATGACAGTTGGTACCGTGTAGGTCCTGAGCCCTTCACACAGCAGAGGTTCATTCCCACAGCTGGCCAACCTCTTTAACTGCCTGTGACATTGATCCCTTCCAACAACCCTAGGACACTAGTCTAATTTCTTCCCCACAGATGGAGAAACCGATCAGTGTCTCAGCTGAGTCCTGTGGAAGTGCTTGTCCCTTGTCACCCACAGGTGTGGGCTGGGGGCTTCAGACCGGAGATGACTATCAGTTTTTCTGGAAACTGTTCTTCATGTGCCTGGCACATGAGGCCATTGACTTCAGAGTGACATTAACTCTCGCAACACTAGGTAAAAAATTTAAATCAGATTAGGGATCTGGGTTGCTATGGCACCGGGAAAGTACACTTTCATGCAAAGCAATTTAATAGATGTGAAAATGTGTACCTTCTTGCAGAAACACTGTATTTTTGAGATAAAAGCCTCCAGCAGTCACAGGCTAGCAGACAGACATCTCTTCTGGGGCCGTCTCCCACCCCTAGTCTTTTCTGATTTCCTGTCAGGGAAGGTTGATGTCCACAGGAACACAGTGTAGGTAATGTGTAAGAAAGAAGGGTTTGGAGCTCAGTTCAGGAATTTGAAAGTCTGATGTTGGTATCCCATCTGTTTGGCATCTGTGAAGACTTCTACAGGACAGTGTCATGGTGGCAGTGCATAGAGGACTAAGTCATATAGCCAAACAGGAAGCTGAGGATAGAGGAGGGCCAGGTTTGCTCTCAGATAACAGCCTTCTCTTCAGAGAAGAATCAAGTGCAACGGTAACTACCTCAGTTCCATCCAGGGTGGCCCCTGATCGCCTGATTTCCTTACTATTGGTCTTCATTTCAAGGCTCTACTACTTCCCAGAGTTTCCACCTGAAGGTTAACCTTTGCGTGTAAAGCTTTGCAGGGCACACTGAAGACCAAACCACCAACATGGTATGGAAAATAAGTATACACATGGACATCACATATGTGCTGACCCTGCCCCCTGAGCACACCATGGTAATACTGAGCTGGCTTGACAGAGTCTAGGAGGAGCAGTCTGGGAGGATCAGCAAGGCAGAAGAAGCTCAGAAAAGCTGAGAAAGGTGCGCGCCACCTGCTGGGACTGCTTAGAGGGATGTGCACACCATCACAGCTGCCTCTGTCAGCTCCATCTGAACAGAGAATGAGCCCCCAGGACTAAATACGTACTCATTTATTTCTTCTGGTTCAATACTGCCAATTCTATCTCAGACACAAAACCACTTTCTCTAGAAAGTTCTACTATGGATAACCCTATCCGTGCCATCGTGGTTCTGAACACCCTGAGCCTCAGTAGCTCTTGTTACAGTCACTGTTCTGTCCACATCTGTACTATCCCACGGGCCTTGAGTCTGTGTGGTTGTCCTTCTTATGTCTGTGTTTCACTATATAGAGGAACATGAAAAAGGCACTTCAACTACATTTGTATTGATCATATGGATGGGTGGGTGGCTGGCTGGCTGGCTGGCTGGCTGGATGCGTGTATGTATGTGTGTGGGTGGGGGGTGTATGTATGTATGTATGTATGGGTGGGTGGGTGCATGGATGAATAGATGGGTAGATGCATGGACGCATGAATGCATGAGTGTATGTATGGATGCATGGATGAATTCATAGGTGAGTAAGTGAAAGGATGTGTATATATATATATATATATATGTATGTATATATATATATATATATGGATGGATATGTGTGTATGTGTGTGTGGGGGGGTGGATGGGTGGGTGGGTGGGTGGATTGATGCATATATGGGTGTATGTATGTATGGAATGAACTAATGAATTAGTGGGGCATGAAAGATGGTGTTTCTGCACTCTTGGGAAATAAGCGAGCTACACAGATGAATATGGAAACTATATCACTTGACCATGAACTCTCTCCTACATGCTCATGTTCTGAAACTTGGTCCTCAAGATGGTGTGCTTGTTTGAGAGACTGTGGAAACTTCCAGAGATGGGTCTCCCTGGGGCGGGGGAAGTGGACCACTATGGAGTGACTTTTGAAGGTTATACCTACCCTTAGTTACAGATTGCTCTCTGCTGCCATGAATAAGCTCTGTCACAGGATTCCACTGCAGTGAAGAGCCATTTGTCATGCCTTCCCCAGGATGATGGATCCAAAGACTCTGAAGCTAATGTAACTGTTTTGCATGCCAACTGTTCTTGTCATTCATTCATTCATTCATTCATCCATTTTGATGGGAGTGACCAGCACAGGGGACATAGGTATTTCTGCTGCTCCTCATTGTTCATGTACCAGGGCGCATGTCTCTCTGGACGTGGTGTAGGGATGGCTATTCTTTATACTGCTGGCAAACTGGTGCTGGTACAGGGCTGGCACTCTGCAGGAGCACCTCAGTGGGAGCACCTACAGCATCTGTTATCAGATATCCTCATGACTCATCAAAAGTAAGGATGGGCAGACTCCCCCACCCAAACCTGCCTTCCATAAGCTCCAAGTTTTCACATTCACTTTGCAAATGAGACAGTGTGTGAGAACATCAAGATCCGGCCACATGAGTTTATGGAGCACTTTTAACCCAGTGATGTTTACCTCTGGATGGCAAAATGGCTTGGCTGCTTCCCCCACAACCCCCCAGATCTGAGGTGCCCTGTCTGGCTCTTTTGCAGTCATAGATCCTGGGCCACAACTGCCCTGGAGGCTCCCAGGGAGCCTTTCCCATGCTGGAAAGACGAAATATACCTTTGAAAGAGTTGTTTGCAAATTCACAAGGTACACATACCAGACCAGCAGTCATCAAGGAGAGTTGACATGCTCTTAGGCCATTGTGGTGTCAGGCAGTTGACGTCACATCCATAGAAAACTGTGATCGCAGCAACTCTGTTATCCTCTGTTTTGCAGGCAAGAGGCCAAGATCTTCATGCTGCCGTTCCTCCCTCAGTCAAGGACACACATCTTGAATATTGGTTCTGGATTCTGCCAGTGGTGGTAGATAGCTTCACATGTTGGTCTTTGGGGAATAATGGAGACCCACTATGCACTAAGGGCAAAAGTGGCCATAAGAAGGCCTACTGGGTGCCAAAGCATAGGGAAGGCATAGTCCATGCCAGTGGGGTGGGGCCTTGTCTCTCAGAGGTTGGACATTGAGGAGGGAGCTATGGGAAGACCTTTTTGACCAGGGAATCAGCCCTACTCATTGCCACAGCCCTGGGTATCTTCATTAATGACCCCACTGGTGTTGATTTGTGTGAACATATGCAAGTGTCAGCTGCAGTAAGCCACAGAAGCATTGGGGGCTTGAGGATAGAGCCTGGTGAGCTCCCAACTTTAATTCTCACAGGAAGAGCCTTGGGAAGCTTCTGCTGGCTTTCATCCCTGCTTCTCTCATCTTCGGAGAAGCAACAATGTATCCATGTTCTGATGGTGCAAGGCTTAGAGGCAACAATGTATCCATGTTCTGATGGTGCAAGGCTTAGAGGGGTTAAAGCCACCTATTCAGCTTCAGCCTTGGCATGATTGAGTATTCTGAGATGCAAAATGTAGATACAATGATTTCAAGAAATTCTGGTGACCCCGTTTTGTGTCTCATAGGAAGAGTTTCGCTCTCATTAAAAATGACCCATGGTGGATACTGGCAGTTCACCAGCAAGATTCAGTGACTGCTCTCGAAAAACGAAGACAACGTAGTGTTCCTCCTGTGTGATGTCTCTGTGACACTTCCCAGGAAGCAGAGCACTTGAAAAACCCAGAGCTAAGATGTCCTGGCAGTGGGGCTGGTAGAGCAGCTGCAGACAGGAACACGGGAGATGTTCGCTTCTTGGCTTTTAGTGCTCTGTTCCTGTCAGGATGAACGTCGGAAGTGTCAGCCCCGCGGGCTGTGCCACCAGGCGAAGCTGTGCACTGTCTGCTTGTGGGTTCTGCGGGCTCAGCCTTCAAACGTCTACAAAAGGACGGAGGCACTTGGTTTCTGGCAGGATGTAGCTAAACCATGAGTCGTGGCTGCCTCCCAGATGGTCATCCAAAATAAGCGAGCAGTCAAACCTCATTTGGTGGGAGGAAGCACAGCAGCTGTCTCCACACAGCCTCCCTGGCGACTGCATCAGCTTCCTGTGATATCGCAGAGCACAACGCAGTAAGCCAGGTACAACTTGTCTGTCCCTCCACGTCCTCAGGGGTTACCTTTCTGTCATGTTCCCTATTAGGAAATGCCCAGACCACTGGTGTTCATGTCTTCCCTGTCCCAGGCAGAGAGCTGGCAAGTCAGTGTGTTGACACTATTAAACACAACCTGGGGACAGCAATCCAGGAAGTCAGTGTTCTCAGTGATTGAAGCAGACAGGGCTCTGAGGCTGCAAGATGCTGGTTCTATGGGAGAGAGGAGACTGCATGGGCTTACATAATAGGAAAGTTCCTGCCTATCTAACTGTCTCTGTACACACTGAGGGGTGTGAGGTGTCCTGTGTCAGTTCTGTCTCATCTCAGGTCATTTCATTAGGGGCCAGCTTCCCCTTGCTTGGCGGATACCCCAAGGCCAGCAGCCTGGCTTGATCTGGAGCAGGGGGCAGCCTGGAAGGATCATTTGTTTCCTTTCCCAGGAGGCCCATTTCTGAAACAAAGGACTATAGTCTCTCAGCCACAGGGTCTGGTTCTAGTTACCCTGGGATGAAGTAAGGGGCAGGTGTGTGCACAGCTTCATCTGAGTGGTGAAACACCAGACAGCTCCGATGGAGTCTTGCTGCACTAGGGGGGCTCTTGGTGTCACATAGCGTCAGCCATGTGGGGGTCATCCTGCAGTAAGGGCTCAAGGGCTCGTGCTAGGTCTTCCCACAGAGTGATCCTGCTACTGCTGCTGCTGCTGCTGCTGCTGCTCCTGCTGCTGCTGCTGCTGCTGCTGCTGCTGCTCCTGCTGCTCCTGCTGCTGCTGCTGCTCCTGCTGCTCCTGCTGCTGCTGCTGCTGCTGCTCCTGCTGCTCCTGCTGCTGCTGCTGCTGCTCCTGCTGCTGCTGCTGCTGCTCCTGCTGCTCCTGCTGCTGCTGCTGCTCCTGCTGCTCCTGCTGCTGCTGCTGCTGCTGCTGCTGCTCCTGCTGCTCCTGCTGCTCCTGCTGCTCCTGCTGCTGCTGCTCCTGCTGCTCTTGCTGCTGCTGCTGCTGCTCCTGCTGCTCCTGCTGCTCCTGCTGCTGCTGCTGCTGCTCCTGCTGCTCCTGCTGCTGCTGCTGCTCAGGTCCCAGGATGAATAACAAGGAGAAAGTAAGGTGAGCGTCAGCGTGTCTCTCTGTTCCCTTCCTTGATTTGGCTGTGATGTGACCCTCATGTTGTTGCTACCATGATGGTCTGCACCCTTGACTTATGAACCGAGATAAACCCTTCATCTCTCTCTTTTTTATATATATTATTTTATTTATTTTTATTTATATGAGTACACTGTAGATGTCTTCAGACACATACCAGAAGAAGGCATCAGATCCCATTATAGATGGCTGTGAGCCACCATGTGGTTGCTGGGAATTGAACTCAGGACCTCTGGAAGAGCAGTCAGTGCTCCTAACCGTAGAGCCATCTCTCCAGCCCACCCTTCTCTTAAGTTACTTTTGTCACAACTGTCACAGAAATAGCGAATGCACTCTGGTCCATTCAGTGTTTATTGCTAGTGACTTATGGAAAACCCTGACCTCAGGATTGGAAGCCATCAGTTCAAAAGTGTGGATAACCTCCACAATGTGGTATTCTTCTCCTCCTTCTTAGGTCTGGAGTTTACCTGTGTTGCATTCTCTAGTTTTGAAAATAGAAACTGGACTTATGCTCCAGTGTTCACTTTAGCAGGGTGGGGAATAAAATATGGAGTATATAAAAATAATGAATTAATAAAAAAAGGAAAAATAAATGGCATGTCGAATGCTTTGCAACCCAGGGCTTACTGATATGGTCTCGAAATGTAGGTGATTTCTGCATGTCGATGGTTGTGGAGACTGAGGATGCCCATGCCTCTCTCTCGGGTCAGAGTTGAAGTCATAGTACCTTGGAAGCATAGAGCATTTGCAACCCACAGGGTTCAGTTTAATCTCACTTGGGGAGGTGGCTTTTCTGGAGAGAACTACTGTCTTAGTCAAGATTTCTATTCCTTCACAAACATGACCAAGAAGCAAGTTGGGGAGAGAAGGGTTTATTCAGCTTACACTTCCATGTTGCTGTTCATCACCTAAGGAAGTCAGGACTGGAACTCAAGCAGGTCAGGAAGCAGGAGCTGATGCAGAGGCCATGGAGGAATATTACTTACTGGCTTGCTTTCCCTGGCTTGCTCAGCCTGCTCTCTTATAGAACCCAAGACTACCAGCTCAGCGATGGCACCACCCACAAGGGGCCCTCCCCCCTTGATCACTAATTGAGAAAATGCCTTACAGCTGGATCTCAAGGAGGCATTTCCTCAAGGGAGGCTCCTTTCTCTGTGATAACTCCAGCCTGTGTCACGTTGACACACAAAAGCAGCCAAGTACAACCACCTTGGCTAATGCTAAGTCTCATGTCACCTTCCTTTGGCAGCACAGCTGAGTGGCCCAGCACTGTGTACAGGGGGATCCTTGGGGTGCAGGATGGCTTTGTGAGCCCTACAGCGCTGTGGGGCTTTCTTCAGACCCTGTCTTCTCTTTACCTCACCCCACTCCTGTCAAATCCTAAGAAGACTGCCAGAAGACCTCTGCATGGACTTTCCCAGAAACCCCTGATTAGAAAAATGCCCCGCAGTGTTTGATACCCAGATTGATCCACAGAGGCTGCTGAGTAGGATCCTGACACTCAGACACCTTATTCCGGCTCTGAAATCATCCTGCCGATGAATGGAGTGTTGGCAGCAGTCCCAAGTCACATGGCTTCAACATGAGACTCCCTCAAGGCCTAGTGTTCTGAACAGCTGCGGAAAGTTCTGGAGCTGGGTCCTGGCTAATGGAAAGTGGGTCGTTAGGATTTGTTTGAAGTCTGTAGTCAAAGGGACTCTAGCCAGCCCAAACGTGGCAAACATGGCCTTGTCCTTCTCCCCCCCCCCCACCCCCCACCTTCCTAAGAACCATTAGATTCCATTCCTACAGCTAGCCACCAAGGTCAGTTCCCAGGTTTGGCTACTTCCTCCTCCTGAGGCTGACTACCAAGGCCCAGCTATCAAAGTATTGAGGTGGGGCAATCAAAAGCCCCCTTTGGCTCCCCTAATTAACATGCCCAGTCCAACTTAAGCACCTCATCCTAACCCGGTGCTTTACCTTTATAAACCTCCATATGCCTCTGGGCCACTTCTGTCTCTTCTCTAGCCCAAGGCAGTCCTTTGTCCCCAGGGAACAAATATCCTCTTTCTCTTTCTCCTTCTCCTCCTCTTCCTCCTCCTCCTCTGTTCCCTTCCCCCTCTCCCTCATCTTCTGTCTCCTGTCCTTTTGTCTTGTCCCCTGCTCCCTGTCCCTCTGGGGCACATGAATCTCCTCTGTGCTGAGAACTTGGTCTTGGGGTGTCTTTTGCCTTCAATAGTAACCCCCAGCCTCTCTTTGATTCCTATCTGCCCCATGCCACATACAATCTGCACCCCTGCACCTCCCCACTGCGTGTCTCATGCTTCTCACATCCCCATGTGTGTGCTTCAAGTGCTTGTGCTTTAGTGACTGGACAGAACCATCTGGAACAGTAAGCAAATGAAAGCTCTCTTCCTTTTAAGTTGCCCTGGTGGATGCTTCCTGTCTCAGGGAGGAGGATGGTCACGCCCCTAGTGGGGGATGCATTCTTGGAAGGGGTGGGCACCTTGAGTTTTGTTTGTGGGGCACTTGGTGACATTTAATTTCAGTAAAAGGGGAAGACAGGGGGTTGGGCGTCTCTTCGTCGGTGCTTGTGTTTATTGTACACGTTTTGAGAAGTTAAATGTTTTAACTTCAGTTCCATCTATATTTAAAACTGACTGGCATTAATTCTTTCTTAACTCGCTTATCTCTTCATAACCATGGCGCCTCAGCGAGGGCCCCTCCCGCATTTCTGGTGATGGTGATTTTTAATACTGTCTCATCTCCATCGATAGCAGGTTTAATTTCGTGTAGCCGTTTGAAGCTCTGTTTGTCTTTTAATTTTCTCTCTTGCTTACTTCACAGTTCTCTGATTTGGATGCCTCTCTTTGTAGGCTCCTTTTTCACTGTGCACTTCACTCTTGGGTCCCACACAGAGCAGGCATTTGCTTCAAGCAAGTGTTGAGCAGTCAGGTGTGGCCTGATTAGTATCCTAAAAGACATGTGCGGTGTGGGTGACTGTCAGAGTCATAGTCAGAGCTGGCAGGAAGGTGGCAGAGCCACTAGGGTCAGAGAGGGGTGTGGGCTGCATGTTTATTATTTCCTAGGGCAGTGTGAGCCATCTCATCATTACAGGACAAAAGCAACTTGAGAGAAGTCAGGGCAAGACCTCAGAGGCAGGAACTGGAGCAGAGGCTATGGAGGAATGCTTCTTACTGGATTGCTCCTCATGGCTTGATCAGTCTTCTTCTTCTTCTTCTTCTTCTTCTTCTTCTTCTTCTTCTTCTTCTTCTTCTTCTTCTTCTTCTTCTTCTTCTTCTTCTTCTTCTTCTTCTTCTTCTTCTTCTTTCTTCCTCCTCCTCCTCCTCCTCCTCCTCCTCCTCCTCCTCCTCCTCCTCCTCCTCCTCCTCTTCTTCTTCTTCTTCTTCTTCTTCTTCTTCTTCTTCTTCTTCTTCTTCTTCTTCTTCTTCTTCTTCTTCTTCTTCTTCTTCTTCTATTAAAACCCTGTACCATCAACCTAGGGAGTCCTCTCACTTCAATCGCTAATCAAGAAAATTTCTTACAGACTTCCCTACAGGTCAGTCTAACACTGGCAATTCCTCTACTGAGAGTCTCTCTTCCCAGATGACTCTGGCATGTGTCATTGTGACAGAAATAATAACCTGGACATGTACTTACAAGTAAGGATGAAGGCAGTGTGAGGAGGGGAGAAGCGTTGGGGCTTGAGCTAGGCTGGAGTCTGAGGTTCCCACTGCCAACCAGTCACTTCTCTTTAAGAACATGGTGGGGGTCTTGCTGACACTCCTCTGAATGCTAATCTAGGTCTGGCACACAGCAAGCACTTAGACAGAACTATTTCCTGAGCTCTCTGCCTGGAGCAGGTGTTTCCAGATGCTTATCATCTTATTTAAAGACAGAAGAAATGTACGCATCTAGAGAAGTAGCAAAGGACCTGTATCTAAAAATAAACACACAAGTTGGGGTCTGAGCCAGAGAGCTTGAAGGTCTTGATTATTGGGTCCAGCAGGAGAAGCTGAGGAGCTCCTTGTGGGTGGCTTTCTGGTTTGATTAGCAGGCTGAGGTTATGTAATCCTTTGCTTACCGATCATGTCCCTTTCCCAGGGTGCATCTGTTTTAATCATATGCATGCCCGATGCTGCATAGGCATAAGGTTGTAAATGGGGACAGCGGTATTTTCCCATAACATTCAGAGGACACAATTCGCTGACTGAATGTGCACACTGTCTTAGTTGGTTTCTGTCTGTTGCTGGGATAAACACCATGATCAAAAACAGCATGGGAAGGAAAGACTTTATTATAGAATACATGATTTAAAAAAAAGTTCCTGCCGGGGACCCAAGGCAGGAACTGAAGCAGAGACCACGGAGGAACACAGCTTACTAGTGTCCTCTGAGGCTCATGTTCAGCTACCCTTTCTCAGCAGCCCAGGCCCACCTGCCCAGAGGTGTTACCACTCTTAACAGGCTGAGTCCTGCTGTGTCAATTAGCAACCAGGAAACACTCCACTGGTGTGTACACAGTCTCCTGGAGGTAATTCCTCAGTTGGGGATCAAGCTGACAACCAAGATTAGCATGTGAAAACAATTAGCGAGGCATTGGTCCCCTACCTCTGGCTTCCAAATATGTTCTAGGACATTTACATGGAATTCAGGGTTGACTGAAGGATTTCTAGGAAGACATGGTGTTTCGAATGGGGTGTGTCAGCAGCCTGATGCAGATGGGGGTCTTGTTAGAGGGAGCAGTGTGTGGGTGTGGAGTCCCAGGTTGCTAAGATTTCCCTACGCTTGTCTGCCTCAAGACTCACACATGCACATGACATTGCCCCATGTAAGAGAAACTAGGAAACATCTAGGCCAGATTCTGCAGCCTTTGGTGGCCTGTCCCACCTTCATTTATCTCATCCATCAAGGGACCATTCTCTGCATCCCGCAGCGTGTCCTGAAGATGCCTTCATTCTTTCAGTCAAATCTGATATTCAAGAAGAAACAGCTTGCGATGCACCTTAGGAAAAAAAAAATTCTGCTTTGAAATCTCTGTGCAGCTCCTTTGAATGTGAAAGTCCTTTCAAGCTATTTTTAAATCTAATTTTACATTAATCTTTTAATATGATCTAATTCAATCATGAGTCTTAAATCTCTCCTGGTGAACGGGTAGTAGCTCTATTGAACACCCTTAGGTGGGTTTGCAAAGGTGAGCCGCTCCGTGTTCTGCAAGTGGAAATTGTCTGCTGTGTCCTCTCCTCTGACACGGCTCTGAGCCGGAGCTCTGGGGTGTGATCTCAGCACATGCCTGTCCAGTCCTGGCCTCCAGAGGAGAGGGAGCTGTCATCCTTGCTTATGAGAAGCACGCTGGGGATTTGGTTTGGTCCTCTGCCCATAGATGCTTTACAAACTAGTGGGCTGTGGGGCTCAGGAGAGTCTCAGGCGAAGGTGCCATGGGCGCCACCACATGTCACTAAGGCAGCCATTGTCCCGTAAAGAAACAGGAGGATCAGAAAGCAGAACGGGCTGGAGCTTCATGCCCCTTCCAACAGTCATGTGGGGCAGTCTGTTCCCTAGAGGGTGTGTGGCAGGGTTTGGAGATGATTTGACTGTCACAACTAAGCTGGAGATGTTTCCAGCACCTTCTGCAGAGACCCGGGGTACAGCTAAACACTCGTAAATCCCTAACAAGCAATTGTCTGATCCAAAGCCTTAGTGGTGCAGAGGTGATCAATTCCAGCTCATAACAGTGCCCTCACTGTGATAGATCAGACGTGCTTCTGAGTACGTTTGTCCTGACAGGTGTGGGCAGGACTGGAAATCACGTCATCAAGAAAATGTCAACCAGGCTCTCGGGATATCTATGACACTAAGCCCAAGAGATTTCAGGAAAAGCCTAATTAAGAGTCATTTTCCTGGCAGGTGTGGGGAGGACCACATAAAACTGAACGAGCACTGGTAGCTAGAACTTCCCCCACCTGCACATTCCTGGCCTCAGTTTTATTGTGTGTTGCCATGGTTACTTACATGTGTTTATTGACAGGGCCTTGGGCTACCTGGTGTTGGTTAAGTGCTACTCTGGCTCTGTCTGTGAGGGGTTTCTGGGTGTGATGTCATTTGAGTGGGAGGGTAGAGTAGAACAGATGACCCTCCCCCATGTGGGTGGGACTCTTTCTAACAGTGAAGGCTTGATTAGAACCCAAATGCAGGTATCTAAGTCAGGGTTTCCATCGTTGTGAAGAGACACCATGACTGAGACAACTCTTATAAGGGACATGATTTAGTTGGGGCTGGCTCACAGGTTCAGAGGTTCAGTCCATTCTCATCACAGCAGCAAGCATGGCAGCCTGCAGGCAGACATGGTGCTGGAGGAGCCGAGAGTTCTACACCTTGATCTGACTGCAGCAAGGAGAGAAGGTCTCTTTCAAACCATCACAACAGGCTTCCCTTGAGTAAGGATTGCTGAGTACCTGTTTTTGTGGACTCAAGCAGAACCCTGGATCCTCTTGGTCTTGAGCAGATCTGTTGGGATGGAAGGTTCCAGACTGTTCTCTAGGCTGTAAAACTGCATATCATGGGGCTGGGTAACATCCGTATACAATCTTATGCTTAAGACTTGTGCGCGCGCGCGCGTGTGTACACACACACACACACACACACACAGTTGGCTCTGCTTTTCAAGAGTGCACTCACTACACATACATTTTTAATTTGAGAATGTATGTTTAATTTGACATGTACTTCTCTTGTTTTTTCTTTTTTTTTTACTTAGATATATTCTTTATTTACAAAACTGTTGTCCCCTTTCCTCTTCCCCCCTCCCCACCTCCCCCCGGCCAAAAATCCCCTAACCCATCCTCTCTCCCCCTGCTCACCAACCCACCCACTCCCACTTCCCTGTCCTGATATTCCCCTACATTGGGGCATCTAGCCTTCTCAGGACCAAGGACTTCTCCTCCCTTTGATGTCCAACCAGGCCATCCTCTGCTGCATATGCAGCTGGAGCCATGGGTCCCTCCATGTGTACTCTTTGGTTGGTGGCTTAGTCTTAGGTACCCTCTGTGACTATGTAGAATGGGTCTGTGGCTGATTTACTCCATAAGCCATGTGCCCTCTGTGGCATCTGATGTCTGTCCCCACACCCTGTCCCAATAGCCCTACAGTACACTGATTCATCAAGAATCCCCATGTTACCCTGAAATGAAATAACATAACTCTACGCACACACATAATTTAATCAGAAATCAATTTCATGCCCTAACTGTAATATAAAGGTCACTTGAAGGGAAAGCAATTTAAAGCAAAATATGTACTTCAGAACACAAAGGCTTAGGAAGGCCTGACCTAGAAGACACAGTGCTTTCCCAGCTCTTTCATGGGTGAAAAGAGAAACAGATGTGTGTATATGTTATCAGGCAGCTTCCTTCAGAGGCAACTCTCCAAAGCTGGAGGCAGCTCATAGGATTGTCCCCACACCCAAAAATCAGGTCACATGGAGGAAAGTTCCTGCCAAACTCACTGCCAACCACAAAGCTTTGTGTGCACTATGAACCAGACCAGGATCTGGGTCTGAGTCAGAAAATGAGTCGTCTCTGCAGGCCTGACATTTGAGTGCATCTATCGGCTGTGCAAAGTTGTCCAGGGACCTTAACACTTCTTCCCCGACCAATAGCCAATGTCTGCAGCATCTTCCAACTGTACAGACACAAAATCCTCCAAGAAGCCCGAGCCCTGGTTGAACTCCACTGAACCTGTCCTTGTCCTATGGGCTCTTCCTTCGGGGTGATGAGGTGGATGGAGGTGCTGGCCCTCCCCAGCTGCTCATTCCATTACCATATGGATGGGGGTGTGGAGGCAGACTAAGCCATCTCTAGCTCCTGGATCCTGAATGATGTAAAGGTAGCTCCAGTCAGAGAGGAGAGATTTAGAAACCAAAGCTTCCCCATGGTACCTGAGCTAATTTGAGGTCAGTTCCAGTCTCCGCAGTTGGGAGAGCCAGCCAGTAGTTAGTGTCACAAAAAAAATCTTCCAGCAGAATGAAGAAGATTGGAATGTTCAGATGCGGCTGGTGCTCCAAAAAGAGGTGCCCTCATTTCAACCAGACAGACACTGCCAGTGGCACCCAAGTCTACTTCAAATTATAGCTGCCTGACTGGGCTGGAAAGAGCCACACAGGCTGGCTTGGTGCTCGCCTGTTCACCAGCAGTATTTTCGGTCCCCGTATCAACCAGTCTTCATGCCTACTTTCACCAAAGTTTAACATATAGACCACGAGATGGAGAGATGGCAGGACCAGGGGCGAACTAAGCATTTCTGAAATCATAAGAAATGCCCGTTTTCTAGACCGTGCACTTCATCAGCTGTCTCTCTGGAGAGTGGTGTTAATATTTTAATGCAGGAACTGTTGTAGCTGACACTGCCCCATGGAAACACCCTCACCACACCACACTAACAGGGCTCTCTAGTCAGGGACAACAGCTGTGCACAGACAGAGAACCTGCTGCAAGGGAGAAGCAGCAGGAGACAGACCAGCAGAAGGGAGGGCTGATGTTGCTGCCCGTTTGCAAAGTATGCTTGCTTCTCAAAGCTCCATCCAAATCCCCAAACTGCATCCTTGTCTCTGCAGAAGCAAATTCATCTTCAGAGCAAGTCCACATCATGAGCTTAACCTTTCATGGAGATATGTGTGCAGAGGGCCTATCTCACCCCATCGGGGAACACAGCGTTCGTTCAGTGACCGCGCTAATGAGAGGTCACGCCAAGCAGACATGGGAAAGCGCAACAGCCTATGTTACAGCTTGTCGTCCTTCCACACAAGCTGGGGAATGGATCGTGAGGATTTTGCTCAGGTTTTCTCCCATACTAATTAGCCATGGTGCCAAAAATGGAGCCAAATAGTTGTTTTGTGAGTGCTACTTTTCAGACGCTCCCTTCATCTATCAAGCTTCCTCCTCCCCATTCTCCATGCTGCCTTCAGATAGGAGTCAGCTTTCGAACATCCTCAGGGGCACAGGAGATCATCCTGTCTACAGCTGATGTTATACCTAAAATCAGAGTTGTAAAATTAAGGTTATCTTCCTGGGGGCTGACTGTGTGTTTTGAACCTGGTTGAGACCTGTTTTACTTCGAGCCAGTCTCTAACATCAAGACTTACCAACACAACCTCCCGCACAGGTGGGTTAGCCTAAAGCAATCTGGAAACTACACAACACATCTTCCACATGGTAAACAGTTTTTTGGAATTCATGCATGTTCCTGAGCAAGGAAAACACAGCAGGAATATTTTAACTCTGCATTAAATGTCTCCACCACAAAGGTTTCTCCACTAAAAGGTAATTCCTCGGAACCAAGCACAGTACCAGAAGGAACTCAGAATATGCCATGTTGCTCACTAATAGAAGGAAGGAAAAAATGTATGAAACATGTATGAAGAGAGTGTTTCATGTGCACATAAGCAGAGAAACCAGGCGCTCACATGGCCTGAGGATGGGCATTTGTGATCTCACAAATCCCTCCTGCTGGTTAACTTCATGCACCTGCACGTGTTTTAATGACTTCTTGGTGACTGTTCAAGCTCTCTCTTCAATGCATCGGTAAGGGTGGGATTCATGGAACAGGGAGATGGTGGACATGGGAGGGGATAAAGGGTGGGGGGTCTGTCTCCTTGAATTCTGCACCAGGCAGGTGGGTTTTGCAGAGGCCAGTTCTCCAGGGTTCCTTGTACCCAAAGGCATCTTTTCATAATGGAGGTCCTGCGATTTCTCAATAGGCCATCTGTAGACGATCTTGTTAGTTGGTTCTGAAAATGGCTGCATCTGGGAGAATGTGAGATGGAGAGAGGAAAGTTGCTTAGCTTTTAAGAGGATCCTTTCAAGTCCCGTGGAGTCTGCATGTCTCCGCGTGGGCCACATCCTGGCCCTGGAGTGGCTCTGGTGCTAATTGGCAGCAGTCTTCAGCTTGGAAGTGACAGCACAGCTGCTTCCGAAAACCCCTCCCTGCCCTTATTCCTGGGAGAGGCCATCTTAGCTCTGCTCCCATGATCCTCCTCTTTATGAAAACCACTGCCTTTATCTTGAGTTCCAAGATGATCTCCAGTGATGACAGATAAGCTTGAGCAGGTAAGGAGGAGAGGGAGACAGGCAGAATGGCGGGTTTCAGCTGGGAACAGTTTCCACAGACATTGCTGTGGAAGAGACACTGCTGTTAGCTGAGATTCTGGGCCTTGGTCAGCATGCCACAGATGGACCTATCTGCCAGGCTTCTGAGCAAGAGGGCAGCGTGGGCTGATACTCCAGAGCAGTTCACCATGAGAAAGGACAGCTCTTCAAGGCTCCACACGGTGTAAAAGGCAGCTGTCTGTGTGGTAGGTGGGAGCCAGGAACCCGCAGCTCCCTGAGCCATGACAGGGGCTGTGCCAGGCCCTGTGTAGCATTGCCTCCAGCTTATGCCTGCTCAGGAGCACACCCCTGGAAACCACGCACAGGATATTCAGGAACAGGATGGGTACGGTTAGCTTTTCCTCTGCCACATGCCACCTGGGAAGGCCTTTGAGGTTCTGAATTCCCATGTGATCAGTTCACTCAGCCCAGAGAAGTTCCAAAGACAACTGATCCTTGCGTAGAGACTGGCAGCAATTTCTGCCTGTTTCCTGTTGCCATTCCTCCTCTATCTGGTCTTTTTTACTGAATGCATCTGACTCCCATGCATGCAGGCCTCAGGATACCAGTGAGCACTAAGGTCTGGCTAAGGATTACTCAGAAATGCACCTGGATCCAGCTGCACCTGAAGGCAGCGCCCCTCGGTTTTCCATCTTCTGTACCCACAGACACTCTGCGCTTTGTCCAGCAGCTTAGCAGCTGGTTCCTATGGTTGCCTCTGGGCATGGCTGGCCAACTCATGACCTCCTATGCACCAGGTCCTCTGAGGGGCCTGCCACAGGATAGATTGTAAGGGTCAGCCTATTGTTCCCAGGTGATGCAGTGGGTGCTGGTCTCAGAGGATTACACATTGAGGAGATTACACATAGAGGATTACACATGTGTTTGCTCAGCCTGTACCTGAGGCTATAGCTGGTGCCTTAGCTGTCTCTGTCATACTGCATGTTACCATAAACACAATGTCTTGAAAACATCCATTTACTATCTTGTAATTTTTGATTCACTCCATAATGACCCTGGCCACACTTTCTGTTTGGAGATTCTCCAGGCTGCGCCTGAGGTGAATAGGGTTCCTTTCTGGATTGCTGAAAGTCAGTTCCTTGCGGCTGAAGGAAACAGGTCTGGGTCTCCGACACGCCAATCTCTCTTGGTCCTTGCTGGGCATGGTGGCTTCCTCAAGGCTAGCCATGAACTCTCTGAGGGCAGAGTGCTGGGGCCCAGGTGTTCTACTGCCTAGGTACAGTTCAGGAGTTCTGCCTCCTTTCCAGGTGGGCATCCCCTGAGGCAAGGTCAGTGTTACTCTCAGGGTAACAAAAACATACAAGACACTTTCAAATGTTCTGTCCTTGAATCAAAGCACTGATACTTGATAAGAAAGTTCTCAAGGTGCATTAAAAGTTGGATATGGGACCCCTAACATCCTACACAGAACCTGCCAGCCAGGAGTCCAGCCCCCTCTTACAGACTCTAAAAGGCAGAATCCAGAGCAACAGACCCTTCTTTGCATTTTTCTACCACATGTGACTGAACTGACTCCCCCCTCTCTTCGTGGAAGACCTGGTCTCTGTCTCCTGTGCTGGCTCCTCTCTGGATGTACCTAAATCCCAAGAGGTAGATTCTAGATGTGGGTTTTAGACCCTGGCACTCTGATGCCGTCCTTCAGGAGGCTGTGGTTTCCAGGCAGAGCCAGGGCAGCACAAAGTTGGGTCAAGGATATGTCTGTGTTCAGACTGAGACAGAGATGTCCACGGGACACCTGAGGCCACCTTTCAGTGGCCCTTCCATTCTGAAAGCCCCACCATATGCAATTGCTCCACACCTGGGGAAGAAAGATGGCTGTGGTTCCCAAGCACACATCACTGCTGCCAACTGGGTTTGCAGCAAGCACACTGTGGCCACTTCAGCCTGTGGTACAAAATGATGCCATGCCCTCCCTAGAGGGACTTGGAAGATGACCTGCCTAGTCTCTGTCTCAGATAAGGTATGGGCAGAGGAGGGGCTGGAAGCTTGGAACACAAAGCAGCCTACAGCTGACCTCCAACCCTACCACAGGAGAAGGCAGAGCCACATGGAGGAAAATCAGGTTCTTCACCGGGCCACTGTGTGATCCCCAAGTCTCTCTGCACCCACACTTCCTGCAGGGCCTCATGGGGTGACTTGTAGCAGTACCCTCTCTGCTCTGACTTCTACTCTCCCAGCCAAATGTGTCCTGTTGGAAAGAACTGCACAGCCAAACCTCTGTTCTCACACCGGGCAGCCCTTTCGCCCGGGGATTTCCTGTCTAGCCCCTGGACCTGCCTCTCCTTTTAGGACCAGAAAGCTCTGATTGAATCTCTCCAAAACTGGCCTCTCTCAGTCCACAATAACCAGGATCGGGAGAGGCTGAAGGGAGTTGGACTGAGAGAGAAAATGAAGCAATCTCAGCTCCCAGGCTCCCCAGGCAATCCGTGCTGCCCCTGGAGGACTCTACGAGTTTCATGTTTGCCTTGCTCCTTAATGAAGTCCTTTCTTGGGCAAACTGCCTAGAAACTTCTGTGGGAAGCCTGACCCTAGAAACTTCCTTAATTAGAACTAATGTAATTAATAATGATGCCCCCAAACTGCTAATCCTTAAGCTCTGGCTTAAAATTTTAAAAAGGGGATGCTCAGGAGAAAGGGTTAATCTTTCGTTTGCCTAAAAGGACAGTGTGCTGGTGTCTTAGCCGTCATGGGACTAGGAAGCCAGCACTCGAGGGTGCTTAAGGAAGAGCTGATAAGTCAATAAAGTGGGTCTGAGTGACAGGTTAGTGGCCAAAACATCCTCTGTGTAAGCAAAGAACTTGAACATGGATCCCCTGCACCTCTGTAAAAAACAGGCTTGGGAGCTAATGCCAGTGACCCCACACTAGTACTGGAGAAGGGGGCAGAGGACATGGATACACACAGTCCTCTGAAGCTTACTGTCACCTAGTCTAGCTGAACCAGTGATCAGCAGTTTCCATGAGAGACTAAGTCCCAAAAGTTGATGTGGAGACTCAGACAGATACGGACACCCAGAGCCAAACAGTGGAGGGAGCTTGGGGATTCTCATGGAGGGACAGGAGGAAGGATTGCAAGCAATCCTGGAGCAGATAGGAACTCCACAGGAAGAAGGACAGAGTCAACGAACTTGGACCCTTGGACCCCAGAGACTGAACTACCAACCAGAGCAATGCACGAACTGGACCTAGGCCTCCCCACACACATGTATCAGGTCTGCAGCTCTGTCTTCATGTTGGTCCTAAAGTGACCTGAACGAGTGGGGCTATCCCAAAAGCTGTTGCCTGTCTGTGGGATATGTTCTTGTAACTGGGCTGCCTTGTCTTGCCTCAGTGGGAGAGGAAGAGCCTAGTCTCACAGAGACTTGAAGTAATAGCGTAGGGGATACCCAGGGGGTGCCCACACACTCAGAGGGGAAGGGGAGGGGAGGGGGATGGACGATAGAGGAAGAGGGAATGTGGGGTGGTGAATTTTGCATAGGCAGCCTGGTCCTTGGTCGAACTCAGGCTTAAAACCCTGGAGACCTACAGGCCCACAGGCCCACAGGCCCACAGGGGGATGGGGGATGGGAGATGGGGGATGGGGATTGTGGGAGGTGGTAACTGGGAGGGGGCAGTGAATGGGATGTAAAATAAGTAAAAAAAAAACCCTTAAATTAAAAAATTTGCATGTAAAAGAACTTTTAAAATTATTAAAATACATTGAAAGACATAAAAATCAATTAAAGTGGAAAAAGATACAGGCATACACCAAATGGCCATCTTGGCCTCCACATTCCTGTGCCTTCCGAGTAAACATGCACATACAATCACCTCCAGTGGCAAGCTTGCTGGTGCACACATGTGAGTGTGTGTGCATACACATATACTCACATACATACACACACATTCACACACATGCTCACACACAGGTACGTACATACATATACTCACACACTCATGCACACACACACATACACACACATGCAAACACATACAGACACATACATACATTCACCCACACATGCACACACACTCACACACACTCACAAGCATACACACTAATAAATAATGAGGCAGATGGTTTCAAAATCTAGAGAGAAACAAACGGAGTCAGAAGGCTGACGGGCCATTTCAATTTGGACCCAGGGTGGGTGGTGTTGGATTCTCAGGGTAGCCTGCACGCGGTGTTCTCCTCCAGGAGGGCTTCAGGCGTGGGCAGCTGTGGCAGAGCTCAGAGAGGATCTGAAGGGATGGCAGAGGGCAGGCTGGCTGCAGTGGGTCTGTTTTCTGTCTTAAATGGGTGAGGATCCAAGGCAGAGGGTAAGGAGGAAGTTTTTCATTCCACAATGGTTGTCATCAGAGGGTACCTCTCGGACCCTCAAGTCTTCTAAAAGGGTTCTACAAAGTGCCAATTCCTCTCCTGGTCACCCTAAGGCACAACCTGCCTTCTTCATTGGATATTGCTGGTGGGTTAAACACATGTTGAGCAAAACTGGCATCTTTGCTCAAGCGGGGTGGGGAGTTCAGAACAGCGTTGGCCACAGTCACCGTCATGTCTTCACCTCCAGGAACGTCTTCAACAGAAACTGTTGCCAGTGTTCCCCAGCATATACTCACTGATACAGCAGAGAGGACTCATCCACAGCTTGTGCTTCTTCCTCTGTGTACAGCCCTTGGAAGCCAGGCCTGACTCTTGTGTGCCACACTGGCTGTGCTGCGAAGAGCTGTGTGTGAGCAGTCGCGTGATGAAGCGCTCTGTGTTTGACAGCAACTATAAAAGACTGGTTATTCAGACCTGAATGTTCACTGGTATTTCCTCTGAAATTAATTAGATCAAACTTCCTCTTGGACCACATTAAATAACAAGCAGCTCCCAGCCCTCAAGGAGTGGGCAGGGATAAGCCTTCTGCCAAACCCTGAGGAGACATCAGTGCATGGGCGGTCTCTCGGGCAGTAAATGGCAGAACTTTCCAGAAAAGGATGCTTAAAGGTGCTGGAGCTAGGGGATTGGGGTCACTGTCAGGGCTAATGGGAGTTACCCTGGGCGTGCTGTGACTAGTGTGTGCTGCAACTGTCCAGGTCATCTAAAAAAGGGTCAGTAGAGTAATGGTTCGAGCTACCTGGAGCCCCCCAAGTGACAGTGACCTGGCTGGGGACTGACTCTGAGTGAAATCGAAGGATGAGAAGAGCAAGGAAGCCAGCTGTAGAGTCGGAGGGCTTGAGATTGAACCTTGTTCCCATGTGATGTAGGGAAAGAACTGACTTCTGCAAGCTGTCCTCTGACTTCCACACTTAAAGAGCAGAACAAGCATAAACACACATATACACACATGCAAGCACATACATGTACAAAATACACAAACACACTGCATACAAACATACAGCACATCACACATGTATACGCACATACATGCATGTGCATGCACATACAAACACACACTGATTAATATAGCAAATATTTTAAATGGTGGGAATGATTGTATACATTTGTAACCTAGTACTCAGGTATTGAGGAGATAGGAAGATGACATGTTTCCAGTCTGGTCTACAAAGTATGACCCCATCTTAGAACAAGCAAAAAGAAACAGAAAGGTGTCCAGGGAAAGGCTAGAACTGAATTAGAACAATGTATCAGCGTGATTTTAACAACTGTCCTGTTAGCCTGGTGTTAACTCCACGGGACCTCTGCTGAGTGGAGGCTCTGACCCTTCTCTCCTCCAGCTAGCTGGTGTCTCTAACACACCTCTAAACTAAAATGATTTAAAAAAAATGTAAAGAGATTCCAGGCATAACATTCCAGCTTCTTTGGAGGCTGAGGCAGGAGGACTGCCTGAGCCAAAGGGCTGGAGTAACATAGTGAGACTAAATTTCAAAATAATAAATGAAAATGAGGGTGTAGCTCAGCTGAAGAACGCCTACCTAGCATGTTCCATCCACAGCACCTTGGAAAGTGAAGCTAAAATTAAATAAACAGCAGCAAGCAAGCCTGCCTCTCAAAGTTTTACATCTGTTTCTGAGTTCAAAATAGAAGTTGGAAAACTTGTTTGTGTGCTGGTTTTTCTTGCCATCCCACCAGAACCCACATTCCAGAAGAGGTGTGCTCTAGCAACCCATGGCATGTGGGTGCCTGGTGACGGACAATCTGGATGATGTCTTCCAGATGGGTCACAGAGTTACTCCACAGAGTCACATGATGGGCCTGCAGGCTTCATTTAACACAGTATGGAGGGCTTAGTGAGACAGCTTCAGACCCACACTGATCTAACCTGTAAGAAACCCCCACTCCTGAGTTTGGAGTGCACTCCAGAAAGAACAGCCACCGTGATGAAGAAGATGTCCAAAGTCAATTAAAACCCAGCTCCCTTTCCCGCCAGATGTCTGGGTGAGGTTTTAGTTATGTATACGTGTGTATGCCTGGCTGTACATGCCTGGGTATAGGCGTGTGCACATGTGAGTATGGATGCCCAAAGAGTCCAGAAGAGGACATGGATGCCTGGGAGCTGCTGTAGTTACAGGAGAGTGTGAGAAGCCCAATGTGGGTGCTGGGAACTCCAGTCCTCTACAAAAGCAGCCAACCCTCTTAATTACTGCATCATCTCTAGAGACACATCCTCTTTCACTGAACCAGGAACCCTCTAACTAGGCTGTACTAGCTGGCCAGCAAGCCCTGGGGATCCTCCATCTCCGCCTCCCAATGGTGGGAGTACAGGCTTCAGCACATGGCAATTTACATGCGCCTAAGGCTTGCATAGCAATCACTTTACGGTTTGACCTAGTTCTCCAGTGCCTAAGTGTGTGTGTGTGTGTGTGTGTGTGTGTGTGTGTGCATGTGGGTGCACATGCACACATGTGGTGCAGCTATAGGGGTGTTTGCCAGTGACTAGCCTCCAAGGCAAAATGCTGTATGAACAGAACTGATGAGACCTGGGTCTGGGCACATTCCTGTGCTGCATCAGCAGGGAGTCATCTCCCCTGGGCTGGATTTGCTCACCACCACACAAGAGGCTGGACCTGGATCTGAGCTGTGTGGTTTCTGTGCTTTCTCCCTGGGTGTCTGTCTCCTTCATAAAACTGTAAACAAGCGTGGACATAGGAGAGTAGAGAGAGTGTCATGGAGGAAAGAAGACAGTGCTGCACAAAGAAGACCCTGTACCCATGCCCTTGGCATCAGGAGACCCTGTACCCATGCCCTTGGCATCAGGAGACCCTGTACCTATGCCCTTGGCATCAGGAGACCCCTGTACCCATGCCCTTGGCATCAGTAGACCCTGCACCCATGCCCTTGGCATCAGGTGACCCTGTACCCATGCCCTTGACATCAGGAGACCCTGTACCCATGCTCTTGGCATCAGGAGACCCTGTACCCATGCCCTTGGCATCAGGAGACCCTGTACTCATGCCCTTGACATCAGGAGACCCTGTACCCATGCCCTTGGCATCAGGAGACCCTGTACCCATGCTCTTGGCATCAAGAAACCCTGTACCCATGCCCTTGGCAACAGGAGACTCTGTAACCATGCTTTTGATATCTTGAGCACTGGTAGAAAAGGGAAAGCCATGGGCATTTGAAGAGTCTGTGCCAAAGCTTGAGAGCATGCACAAAGACTTAGGGAGCCTTGTGCAGGAAGCTTGGTGCTGCAGTGTGAGGAGAGGCTTCTGCATCACAGCTATTTCCATGGAGCCCAGGTTACTAAAGCTGTGCCCTGCAGTCACATGTCCTGCCCTGCAGGGTCTTGTGGAGGGGTGGCTGACTTAGCAGTGAATACCCCCCAAGAACTGCATGCTGTGGCTGAGGGGTGAGATCACCATCCTGGCTTGGGTGAGGGTCAGACAAGGAGTTCTTATACCACGTGGGCACTCCAAGGCCATGTCCCAACAGATAGCACGCACTCTCCCTTCCGGTTACAGTGGGTGGCTGGATGGGAAGTCTTGGGCTGGAGGTATCAGTCAATGACTTCAGCCTAGCAAGTTCCAGGTCTGCCTGACTCTCCATACTCTCGAGGTAGGATGGAAAGAGAGCTGTTGACCTGCGGGCCTTCTTCTGCTCTCTAGACGAGGATTGGTGATGTCCTTTTGGCCCTTTTACTGAAGAAAAGGGTTTTTCCTCTAGGAACTTCTGGGAAAATGCAATGACGAGAATTTTGTTACAGGGTCATTTCCACTGCAAAGGGTTCCAGTAGGCTAAGAATAGCACAAACATGGCCTCTGTCAAGGTGAACATTCCGGAACACCAAAGGCTTTCCTTTAAAATGCTATTAAACTTACTCTTTGTCTTCAAACAAAAAGACATTTCAAGCTGTTGCCAATTAAATATGTTGTTTTCTTTCTCAGTCCCTGGATTAAAGCTAAGCTGACGCCCTTGTCCTCATGAAGGCTGGAATTCCACCTGGCCAATCTAGGTCCTCTGGGGAGCAATTCCTGGGCCCTCACCAGGCTTTGGGGGGATGGGTGTCATTTCATTGATGCATGCTTAATTAGATATCTTAGACTTGACACCTGGAAGCTGGGGTCTTGAATTGAAAAGTATGGTGAATCTCTTCTGTCCAGAGCAAATGAATGTTGAGAGCAAATGGTTATAAAATTGCCACAGTTAAAGCTACCCAGCAGAGACATATCGATCACTGTTTGATACATAAAATAAAAACAAAATGGCCAGAATCTCAGGAGTTTGAAAAGCAAAATCTTGGAATGAATTTTGTACTGCCAAGTCCCCCAGCTTTGCCCCAGGCTGAGGATGAACCATGCCAACTGGTTACCTTCCTGCCTATGTGGTGAGACTTGTTGTCTCTGTGAAGATGATATAATGGCCTTTCAGCAGAGATGGAATCCCCAAAAACATTTCTGAGGCCCAGGATGTACCAGAAACACGGTAAGAATGGTCATTAGGCCAGACCTGTCAGCCTAATGCCTATAATCCCAGAACTTGTGAGACTCAGGCAGACTGCCATTGTTAGAGGCCATTGTTAGTGGGTAGCAAGCCAGCCTGGAGTACAGAGTAAGACCTTGTCCCAAACAAACAAAAGAAGGAATGTATGTTGGATGGAATGGAAGAAACAGAAGAGTGAAGGGTGGAAGAGAGGAGAGAAGGAATTGGAAGGGAAGATGAATGGGTAGATTCCTGGATAAACTGAGGGATGCATCAATGGAGATATAGATGGATGAGGGTGTGGATAGGTGGTGTATGGGAGGATAGATAAAGGGATGGATGCATGAGGGTGTATTATGTTTGGACGGGTGTGGCTGACATTTGCGGATAGATGGATAACTACAGATGGGTATATGGGTGGGTGGGTGGGTGGATGGATGGATGGGTGGATGTGGGACCATGGTGTGAGGCAGTCAGTAACCTGGTTGAAGCAAGGCCACTCTGGAGACCCTTTCTTCTACAAGGCATGGAACCCATGAGCTATGCTCCCAGACTGCTGACTCCTCAACTCCATAATCCTGTGGCCATCAGTCATGTGTGGTCACGCCCCAGGCCCCTAGTGTTCTGGCTGGACTCCGCACCTACAGTCACCTGGCTACAGCCAGGCCTTCCCCATCCCTCAGTTACCTGGATGTTGCCAGGTAACCTAGCCCACTATAAAAGGAGGCTTCTTTCCCCTCCTCGCTCTCTAACCCCCCTCTCTCTGCCCCTTTCTCTGTTCCCCTCTTTTTCTGCATTCTTTTCCCCCGTTCCATGTGGTCATGTCCTTCCCTCATCCCTCTGTCTTTTTTTCTCCTTATTTCTCTATCTCCTTTTCTCTTTTTATTTTCTAATAATAAAGCATGGAAACTATGAACTGTCTTTTCCTATTAAAACCCGCCACATAGAAGCATGAAGCAGGCCTCCGCGTTTCCAGCCGCCAGAAAAGGATAGAGCCTCCTCACAACCAAGCTGCCTGTCAGGCAAGCAGCTTTTACAGATCCCCGGGGCCATGCAAACGGCCCTGCCCTTCAGGCAAAGACCTCTCTGCTGGCCAGATAGTCTCATACTCCATAGGAACCCAGCGCCAGTACTCCTTTTCGCAGGGCGGTGTGCAGTCCTGCTGGTGCTCCCCTATCCCCTATGTGGGCCTTGCCTGCCAGGGTTTTTCCTGTGTGGGACCTGCCACCATTGCCCCCACCCCATTCCCGCCCTGTTCCTTTTTTCCCCCACAGGTGGATGGATGGATGGATGGATGCATGCATGCATGCATGGATGGGTGGGTGGATGGGTGGATGGATGATGGAAAGTTGGATTGGTAGGTTGGTAGGTGAATGGGTAAGTAGATGGCTAGAGATGGATGGATATGGATAAATGGATGGATGGGTGGATGGAGACATAGATGATGGATGGTTGGGTGGATAGATAGATGGATGGGTGGATGGATGGATGGATGGATGGATGGGTTGATAGACGATGGATGGGTGGATAGATGATGGGTGGATGATGGATGTATGGGTGGATGATGGATGGGTGAGTGGGTGAATGGGTGTGTGGGTGTATGGGTGGATGTTTGAACAGGTGGGTGATTGGGTGGGTAGATAGATGGGTAAATGGGTGTTGGGTAGATGGAGTTTCTTTTTCCTTCCATATTCCTAACTTCCTTAATCTGTTATGAAAGGCCCTTACTAAGCATGACACACAAGCCTAAGAGGTGTATGCCTGAGGGATACCACCCGGGAGCTTATGCATTTGACCCAGGGAAGTAAACAAAAGAAGGATCAAGGTGTGTGGCAGGAGATTCGTGGTAGCAGGCACGTGGCAGGAGGCGAGTGGCCGTAGGTGTGTGCCAGAAGGAAGGGGATCTGTACTAAGAACGCCCTGGATGGGAAGCACGCCCAGCAGGTTTCATCTGCTTGCTTGCCACTTCCCTAAAGTGTTATCTCAGGGGCCTAACACCAGGCAAAGTGGAGGAGCCCTGAGTATAGATAGAGATGGGGGATAGTTTGTACCCCCGATCAAGTGTTGAGGGTTACTTTGTTAACAGGACTCAGTGCACGCTGGTATGAATTTAGTCTGGGCCTTGTTGGGTTCTGAGAGCTACACCTCCATTAGGGGACTCATGTGGACACATTTAAGAAGCGGGAGCTAAAATCTGCCGTTTATAGAGAATACCTCCGTAGAGGGAGAAACTCACCCAATATCCCACACTATAAATGAATCAGGGATCAAGTTCAGGCGTTCCTATACTGAGACCACAATCATAACCATTCTTCCAAATCCTTCCCAAGAATGAGTAAGGTCCCAGTTTAAAGTGTCTCAAGGACCTCAGAAGTCCGTGATGAGCTCTCATTAGATACCTCGTAGGAACAAGCTGTGGAGAATGTTCCTATTGTGCCCGTAGTGTATGAGATGCTGAGGACCTTTGTGTCTTGTTGCCATGGATACCACTCCCCCTCCTCAGGTAGAAATATTTTCTGTATGCTGCCTGGAAAAATAGTAACTCAGTTTTATCAGCCAATTACTTTAAAGACAAAGCTTTTCTTTATTAGAGGGGAAAAGTCTTGAAAAGAAAGCAACATGTTCTCAGACATCGTGCTTTGTGTTTAGGTAATTTAAACGTAAAGCTGTTCTGTCCTGGATGCAGACCTCCAGGAAAGCTCAGTGTGGGTGGTGTTGTAGAATTCCCCAACCCATGGACTAGGACACGAGGATGAATGCCTGAGTTTCAGGTAAGGAATTTAGAATCTCATCCAGGGAGGCTCAATACCAGACGGACAACTCAGCTGGTGAGCACAGGGAATAAGGACCAATGCACAGGAAATTTGATCCAGTGGACAGGGAATCATGATTGGTGGACAGGAAATCAGGATTGATGGGCATGGGAATTAGGACTGGTAGACAGGGAATCAGGACCAGTGGACAGAGAATCAGGACCAGTAGACAGGAATCAGGACCAGTGGACATGGTTTTGCTAATGGAAACAACATCTCGAGAAGAGGACTCAGGAGGCAGCACTGCACTGCAATCAGTAAAGTACTTGTGTTCTGACCTGGAGGGCCAGAGTTCATTGTGATAATCCCATGTCAGGATGCTGGGAGTGGCGGTGAGCCCCTGTCACCCACAGTTGGGGAGACAGGGATAGGAGGACTCCCAGGCTCAATGAGCAGCCAATACAGTATACCTGGTGATCCTTAGGTCAGTCAGAAACTCAAAGAAGGTGGACAGTATAACTGAAAAATGACATTGGAGGTGGCCCTCTGGTCTCCACATGAATCTGCATGTATGCACTGGCATATCAAACATACTTGCACACACAGACACTAGTATACACATGCATATACAAAATGACACCAAAAAATCATCACCATACCCACCAGCTCCAAGCATCCCAGGTCACTGAGGGAGAATGATCTAGAAGTCAACAGGCAAGGAGCTAGCCTTATAGTCTCCAAATTGTGTCCCAAAGGACCTGGCGAGGCTCTGAGCCTGCAGGTCTAAGAAACCATGGGCTTAGAAATGATATTTTTTTCTTAGGATATAATTTCAATGCGGTGAAACTCGGTCTTGTTAGTATGCAGTTCTGCGAGTTTTGACAAATGTATCTTGTCATGTAACCATCAGCATAAGAACCCCAAGCCTCCTCTCACCTCAGCCCCTGGCAATTTGGGTCTTTCTCTTCCCCTCCTTTACCCTCCCCTACCTACTTGGGTGTCCAGTAAATAGAGCTCTACAGTGTGCAGTTCCTGAGCCTGGCTTCCCCCAGTAGCACAGCAGCCTGCTGAGACTTGCCCACCTGAATCAGGATCTCCTTTCACTACAGGCTTATATCATAGGCCATCAGTTTGTCTATCCACTCCACAGTGATGGAATGCTGCAACAAGCCCATGAATAGATGTGATGTCACACGGGTTTCTAGACCCAGATATTTTCATTTTTACGCTGGTGATTGGGTTGCTGCTTGCAGGGAAGTCTTGGTTTTGTAGGAATGAGTGGCCCCCATGGCTTATCTCCAGCAGAGCTCCTCAGACTGGTTGATTTCAGTTTCATCACCTCTTATCACATTTAAAGTAAGAAGACAGCAAGCAACCAAGCTTCACCACCGAGAACCAAGCTGACTTTCTCAGAGGCCCTGATAAGAGGACAGAGGGGGCTTCGGTTCTGTGTCCTCATCCAGGAGTGGACTTGGCAAAGGCTGGTCTAAAGCTGGAGCCAGTGCCTTAGAGGAAGAGTCAGGCTGTGACTTCTGGAGATCCGAGTCTTCCCTCAGGGCTCCGGTTATAATTCTCAGGCATCTGTCTGCAGTAACTCGTGTTCTCTTTGCCTACATAGTCTGAGTTAGCTCTCTGTTGACCTTGGACATTTTACTTCCTGCAAATAATATATAAGATGTTATAGTTATTTGGTAAATTTTCTTGGCATAAAAACCACAGCTTATGTAACAGGCCCTGGTCCCAGATTTTATTCATATCTTCTTTATTTCTCTTTCTTATCTCTGGTCCTCCTCCCCCTTGACACATCTCCATTTGGGACCCTTATTCCTGTTGGCTCAGGACACTTTGTGATTTGTATGGAGGCTGTAGGGTTTTAATTGCATGGTTGATATCATCGTATGGATGTTACAGATACTGACCAAAGTGTCAGTTACCTAAAACCATAGCAGAACAAATGAAACACCCACTAGGAGGTCCCCTTTTGATCTGAAGAAGCAAGGTCTCTATTTGGAGAGAAAATTAAAGATGTACTCTAATACTAGGTGTTGGAAGCGAGTCTTAGATATGATCTGCATGGGCAGAGTATTGTGAAGGCTGAATGAGGGAATCTCCATCGGAGCAGGAGGGTTGGGGTAAGGATAAAAAGGTGACAAGGGACTGGCTCAACCCTCACAATCATGAAGACCTAAATTTCGTCCTCTAACCAATGCGGATAAAGCAGGGTGTGGTGGTGCCTGATTATCACCCCAGCCCTGGGTTGACTGGCTAATCATACTGCTCTACATCACATGCTCCAGGCTTTAAAAGAAAAGATGGACAGCTCCTGAGGCATGGAAGCTGGGGCCAACCTTCAATTTCCATGCACATGCACCCCCACATACATGTTTTCCTGCACACATACAAACATACATGCCCCACCTCCATATATACCCAAGGGAGTCAATTGTAAATGAGCCAATGAGCCTGCAAAGAGGTGTGGGGGGGTTCAGGTAAAAGGGTAAGCAAGCAGTAGCATGTTAGGGTCACGAGCAGCTTGTAGGAGCAGAAGACTGGCACGGGCAGAGTGTGATGGAGATGACGGGTCTTAGCAAGCAGGGGAGGAGAAGACAATGGTGGCTGCATTATGAAACAGGAATTGGCCTTGATCTGTCAGGATTCTGCTTTCTCCAAGCCCTGCTTTAATTTTGGCATCGATGTAGCTGAGGTCACTGAGGTCAGCTCAAAAAGGGTACCTGTGAGGTACAGAACTTGCTGATAGGTTTGGCTCAGGGCAGACAATGTAGCATGCCATCCATAAATTTCTAACATCTGCATCAGAGAAATCTGCTCACACACTTTTGGGCTGTGTGTGCATGTATGTGTGTGTACATGTGTACGTATGAGTGCCTGTATGCATGTATGTGTGCCTAGAAGGATGTGGTGTGTGTTCACTTGGGTGTGTGGAGTAAGTACAGGTGCGTCAAGAGGACAATAACATCAGATGTCCCTGGAGCTATGGTCACAGGAGGCCATTAGATGCCTGCCTGACCTCTTCTACAAGAGCAATGTGTTAACTGCAGAGTCAAATCTCCAGCCATCCACAGAACTTGCCTTAAGAGCTATGCACAGCTACATGCAGGTGTGAGATAGTGATTCACACCTAGAATCCCAACATCTGGACAGTGGAGGCAGGAAGATCACAAGTTGGGGCTAGTCTGAGCCGGGAAGTGAGATTGAAGCAACAGCCTTTCTCACCAAAACAAAACAGAGACGAAAAAGAACTGTCAGGCCGTTCGCCTGCTCTTAGATCGCCTTGCTTTGGGTTGTGACCACTTCTCATGTTCCCTAAACACCTCCTGCTTAGCTTCCTTTATTGAACGGGAAATCTATCCCGGCATTGATCAGATTGCTCCAGAAACACAGCTGCCTTCCCATTGATGTAGAAACTAAATCTATTTGCTAAGACTAAATCCATGCTCTGCCCAACGACCAAGTCCCCTGGGTTCTCCCTGGGGTCGGGTGGTGTGCTGAGTCCACAGCAGGGTTTGTAGCTCTCAGAGATATCCCATGGCATGTTTTTCCAGCCTCAACATAGAGAATTTTAGGAAAATGGGGCCTTGAAAGAGAACATGGCATCTCATTTTAAACATCGCTGAAGTCTGTCTGGCCCAACAGGTTGTGCTGTCTGTCCCCCTGTACCACCCAGAAGTGATGGTGATGTTTGCCTTCTGTCTTGATTTCTCCTAGATGTGAGTGACTCTCTGCCGCTGCACATGTATCCTGCTGCCATTCTGATGTTTCTGGAGGAGCTGTGCTCAGTGGGACCTGTGGGGTTACAGGAGGGGGACCCGACAGATGGGGTTGGTGATGCTGGTTTGCGAGGACAAGTCAGGAGTTATATAACTGATCCGCATTCCAGAAATCCAAATGCTGGGGCCCGTAGGAGGCACACCGCAAGTCAGAAGCATAGAGCGCAGTTGCTGAGAAACACCCCAAACCTCTAAAACCTCTCTTCTCTGGTAAGACCTGATATCCACATTTTGGAGAGAAAGAACATCGTTCAACCAGTCAAGCATGCGGTCCAGCTCTTTGACAGGCTCTTTCCAGGAGAGTCGCCTGTGCGAGGAAGACTGTCCCACAGAGTGGGCAGCAGCTCCTGGCAGTGGCCCAAGTATAAAGAGGTCCAGGAAAGCAGTTCCCCTGCTTCACGTCTTGCTGGTGAATGTGTCTACCACATTGTGGCTGTCATCCCTTGCTGACATTAGAACCAGGCTTCCTCAGCCTTCTAATGTGGACTGGAGACTAGAGGCTCTCTGGGAATCCCCCAGGTCTTCAGCATTGGTTTGTCACTGCTGAGACATCCAGCCTCATGGGCTGGGCGGCTACTGGCTTCTCAGCATCTCCATTGTGCAGCCAGCCATTGTTGCGTTAACTGGCCCATGCTCCGGCAGCCTCTCCAACAAGCCCTTCTAATATATGTGCACCCTATCAATTCTGGAGAACTCTGACTAACACTGAGACATGGGTCTAAGGGAGTCTGCGACTTGGTCCCACTGTTTTACTGGGATCAACTTTGAGATTCTGTGCTTCCCCATTTGGGTGCCATGTCTCCCTGCTTTACGTGATCACCTGTTTGCAAAAACACTTTCTTAGTAATCTCTTACCCCCCAGGACCAATGCACCACAGTCCTTAGGCTACAGGCACACAATCTCATTTTATAAGTAAATAGAATTTTACTGGGAAATGGGAATGCCTGTGCAGAGACGTAGATGAACAGCTGTGATAAAAACATTTGGTATCTAACTCTGAGCTATGTATTGTGTCTGACTTACTTCTACAGCACAGAGCCACATCCTGATGACAAGTGCAAACTACCCTCAGTGTCCCCTAATGCTTGGGGACAGTGACTAGAGGACAACTTTCTGAGAGCCAGGTGGAATCTCTCTCCATCTCATCCCCTAGATGCCTTCCCACCTTGGGTCATGCCAGCTCTGCCTGCCTTGTGAGTTCTCCTGCTACAAGCACGAACTTGGTGCGGGCAAGGGTGAAAGGCCTATGGCAGCTCACCTGTGGCTTAACAGGGCTGTGGAGGAATCAGGGAACTTCTGGGAACCCACAGACTCTGTGGCTCCCAACCCCTTCTTTTTTGCATCTCTGGTAAGCTTTCTAGTTGTATGAAACTCTCAGTATTTGATTGTCTCTGCCTGTTCCAGTGAACAGGTTCTTCACGGAGTCAGGGCAATTGCGACCTTAACGATTTGTACAGATGAGCGCCACTTGAAGCTGGAGGGAGGCACAGTCCCGAGCTGAAGGCAGCAGTTTAGCTGCCAGCCCGCTCCTCTTTCTCATCCTGTGAGCGCAACCCTACAGCCTGTCTGTAAGAAACAAAGCTTAACCGGGGTGGGGTAGGAGTTGGGAAGTAGCATGTTCAGAATGCAGTCCTTGTTAGCATTCATTCTGGCTCTTTCTCTTGCTGAACTCGCTGAAGGGAGAGAAACTCACCCCACAGGGGAGATACGGAGCCTCCAAACACCAGAATTTCCTCAGCCCTGAACTAAATGTCCAAGTACATTTATGCTCCAAGAAGTCAGGCCAGCAAACCAGAGACTAGTGTAACAAGCTCTTGTCCCCCCACCCCCCACCCCAAGATCTGAATTCAGTGGGCTGGGTGCAGCCAGAGCTGCATTTGACGGAGTCTCTCGGGCATTCTTAGGATTATACGGGTTTGGGAGGACATGGAATGGTTCACACATGCATGTTGATTCTGGATGACATCTAAAACTGGGTGCTGGGTGGGGAAGGCTTGGGAGGAAGAGTGGGCTATGGGGAGAGTCCATTCCCCATTCACTCCGCGCCTGGAATCTATTCTACCATGTATGCACTGGCAGCTACAACCAACAGTAATATTAGCATCTGCTCACCACGCACAGGGCTGTCTGTTTTTAGGGTAATGTCTGCCTGTTTTCTGACTCATATCCTCCCTGTGTCCTCTCCTATCCTATCTGTATTCCTCATCTTTATCATCTTCTTCCTGTCCTTTTCCCTCCCGCCTCTTCCTCTTCTTTTGTCTGTATCTGGTCCTACCACGTCCTATCCTATCCTATACTGGCCCTCTCCTGTCCATCACACCCATCTCATCTCTGTGGCTTGAACAGACCCATATCTCTAGCCCTCCATGTGACTCATACCACCAGCTTCACCATAGTTATGCCACTTTTATTTGTCACCCTTGTCTATACACATGTAATTATAACCAAGCACCTAGCACCAAGTACTGGGGACCCCATTTTCCAGAAGGACACAACTCCTGACTGTGGAATTTAGAAACCACCCAGAAGTCAGGAGCTGAACTTGTCATCATACTAGATGGCCACGTAGCCACATTACCTTCACAGTGAGCAGTATGTGAGGTGCCCATCCTTGGGTGTGATGGAATATCAGGAAACAGCTCCCAGTAAGAGGGGGACATTGCAGACTGACATAGGGGGACATTGCAGACTGACGTAGGGCAAAGCTTAGGAGTAGTTTTGAGTCTCTCAGACTGGGTACGTGATTGAGTCTTTGTACAGTCTTAAATCATCTGTTTCTACTGGGCTACAAGGGAAGAATATCTCTCTGTATGAAGAATAGAGAGGCAATCTGGAGAGTGCACCTTGTCTTCATAGCCAAACACCACAAAGATTTACAAACACCACTCATATCCAAAGACACCCAAATGCTCAAGCTTGTAGTGCCATCCTAGGTGTTGGTCCTTCCTGGCTTAGGTCTTTATGAGTTTAAAACTAAGCTCCATCATCTCCTTACAGTCCGCCTTTTAGAACACAGAGATCTTTGCAGGGATCCGGGGAAGGGTGACTTCCATTAGAGGGAAGCCATTCTTTTCTGTTGAAGTAGATGCAAAGTGAAAGACCCCTATGTCTGTCTCTTGGAGTCACTGGAAGAAGCTAGGCTCCCCACCAGGATCAATTGTGAAAATTTCTTCATGAGTATTTCTAGCCTGCAAGGTCTATTTAATCTGAGGAATGCATTTAATCTATAAATTGAATGAAGAGAAGCCATTTTGATATCAACCACAAGATCTAGAGTGCCTGGTGCTGCCCTCACATCACCCCCAGAAGTGTTGGGAGGCTGCGTGCAGGGGAGCCTGGGAGACTTTCCCTGAGCCGGAGCATGTGCATTTCTGCCCTCCAGGCCCCTCCCACCCCTGCTATTTGCTTCTTGTCTCTCCTTTTTCTTGGGACTCACAATCAAGCTAGGTGCAAAACTGGGCTAAAAGCATTGCAAGGTTTCTTCATCTTAAATGACAACCTTTTACAAACATGACTTTTGCAACTGAGACCAAGCAGTGACTTCACAGACATTAAGGTTCTGAAGTTAGGGTTGAAAGCCCTGGAGCGAAGAAGACCCAGCCCACTGCCCCATTGCTTTCAGGAGGCTGGTTAGCAGAATTTTACACCAACCAGTGGGTCCTGTTTCCCTTCCTCAGGCTGAATGATTGGTATGGGAAGAGGTAGAACCTCAGAGCAGTGGATCCTAACCTCTATAGTCACTGCCCAGGCTGTCTTGTGAGGACTGCCTCCTGCTGGCCTGGCTAGGGAACCAATGGCAGAGGGGACTCCCGGAATCTCCATGTGAGCTGCTGCTTTAGGAGGCAAGTGGGTTTCAAACAAAAGGCTCTGAGACAAGAAAATGTAGACAGGTAGTCTGGAGTGTGTGTGTGTGTGTGTGTGTGTGTGTGTGTGTGTGTGTGTGTGTGAGTGTGAGTGTGTGAGTATGTACACATAGTATGTGTATCTGGAGTTGTATGTGTAGTAGTAGTAGATGTATGTATGTTGTATGTATGTGTAGTATATATGTTTGTGTGTGTGATATGTGGATATATGTGTGTATGTTGTATGCATGTGTAGTATGTATGTTTATGTGTGTGATATGTGGGTATTTGTATTATGATGGATGCATATGTAGTGTGTGTGATATGTGTGTAGTATGGATATGTGATATGTGTGTTGTATGTATGTGTGGTGTGTGTGTTTGTGTGTGCTGTGTAATGTGATATGTTTGTGTGTGGTATATATGTGATATGTGTGTAGTATGTATGTGTGATGTGGGTGTATGTGTATGTAGTATGGGTATGGGATAGTGATGGTGGTGGTGGTGGTGGTGGTGGTGGTGGTGGTGTGTGTGTGTGTTGGAAATGACCTAGAAATAGCAGACAGTGGGAAAGGAAGATGCTGTCTGCTGGTGTGAGTAAGTGAGAACAGGACACTGTGTGGCCACCCTGGGGAATGCTGGTGCTGAAGAAATCTCTGTGTCACCAGGGGCTGAGGCACTTGAGACATTAGTCCATCAACTGCTGCCCAGCAGTGTCTGGGGACTGCCTGATGGGTCTGCTTTGGAGTGTTCAGGTCTAAGAAGGACACAGCTCCATGTCCTGTCTCCATATCTAGCTGTATCCCATTAGGATAGGATGCATCCAACATGATGCAGTGTGGTATCTGGTCATACTTCACAGTCCCCCATTACCATTTGAAGGGTGAATCACCTCAGACTTCTTGTTATCTGGTCCTATTTTTCTGTCCCATCTTGATTTCAAGGTTCACTTTGCCTTTTAGATGTTATATGCTCATGTTGGGATTAAATCTGCACATTCCAGGCTCCGGATTCCCCTCCCAGGAGTGTTAGCTAACAGTCCAGTCTCCTGATGCCATATGTCTTTTTAGCAGTATGTGGTCTCCCAGATCGGGAGTCCTTGTTTAGAAAATCCATAGCTCTGAGCACAGCCTCCCTGGTGACAAGAACCTGCACTTCACACTGGGAACAAGCAAGAAAATGTACCCTGGTCCTTTTGAGAGAAGAGTAACTGGGTCATGCACAGGTGAGTGTCCAGTTGTTTGTGGAAAACAGCATCCCCGGTGGGACGTGGAAGCATGTGGGCTTCAGTCAGACTGGCTGTGGCATAAAGCCCAAGTGGCCCTCCATGAAAACCATGGACAGGTGCTATGAGCCTAGACTTCCGAATGGCTCTGCTTAGAGTCAGTCAAGACCATGAGAGGGAAAGCATTGGAAGACAGAAAGGAAGGGAAGGTGGAGAGAAAGAAAGGGGAGGGAAGGAGGCCATGCCCTTGTGTTGAGCTTTGCACACTGGAAGGCTAGAAGCATTGGGTCAGAAGTAGTTGTCTGTCTTTGACCTCATTATAGCCCTGCTCTTAAGGAGTGGATCCAGGACAAGCCCACCAGACGCAACAAGACAGTAAACATGATGGAGAGAAGAGAGAGAAGCCGCAGAGTGGATGGAGCAGCCCAGTTGTCCCATGGCCTCAATCAGTTGGAGGTGATGGGTCCAAGGAGCCCCTACGGCTTCTCGGATAATTATCCAAATTTGGATTGCTTTGCTGAAGGCATTTCTTCCAGGAAGCTTGGCGGGGGGTGCAAGGGCAAGAGACATTTCCATCATGTGGAGACGATCAATTGTAGGGCTTTCATCAGTTCTGTGACAGGGCGCTCAGCCCACAGCCTCCCGTTCCATCTGTGTCCTACATGGTGTTTAAGCATTGTGCTCCTGATCTCGTTACTGTGTGCCTCCTGGGATGCACTCATTGTGTTCTTCCATATTTAACTTGGCTCGGTCCCCTAAGTAGGGCACAGAAAGGAAAGGTACATCAGTTTCGGGCTAAGGACACACCTGGATGGCTGAGTGGGACCCAGGTTCTTGTAACAGGACCTTCCTGTCTCTGCTTGAGGGCTGTGATAGTCAGAATATCTGGGCTGCATGCAGACAGCCTGGAGACCACAAGCTACCATATAAATTGGAGATGAGATGACATCCTTATTCCATTGATCTGCCCAAACTCATAGATCTACAATATTGGAAATGGGTCTCTTGACCCTGATATCTGGATTCAGGGAATGGGATGAGGCAGGAGGTTGGGCAGGAGACAGAGTTACCCTTGAGTGACAGCTAAGTTGGAGATGGTTCAGACTTGTTCAGAGAAGCTCCAGACTGCAGCAGAGTGCATCACTGAACTGCCTTGGGACCCTTATTTTGTAGCTGCTTTGCATTCTGGGTGCTGAGGAATTTCATGTGAGACACATGTCTGATTGTCTGCTCTGCAATGGGTGTGCATGTAGCATGTGTTTGTGTGATATGTATGTAGTATGTATATGTGATGTGTTTATGCGTGATATGTGTGTATACACAGGAGGCCATCCATAGCTCCTGTAATACCCAAAGGCAGGGTCTGGGATGAGTTGGGTGGAGGCAGCTGTGCTCCTGGGTGGAGGTTAGTGCTGTGACAGGTAGAGGATTCTTCACTCTTTCCTGCCTCTGGGCCCTTCTCTCCTTAGCCCAGTTTATCCACTATCTTTACCTCCTTTGCTGCTACTAAGCTCACACAGGTCTGACTGGGCTTCCCCATGGTCCTCAGGTCAGCCACATCCTCGGCTTAGAATGCCAATCTCTGATGTTTTACTGCCAAGATACCACTGCAGCCCTTGAGACCATCATCCCCTCTGGACATTGCTGTGGTGAGTCTGTATCCCTTCTGCACCCGAGATACTCCACTTGGATCAATAATACTACTCAGGTTGCCTTCTCTGTCCCACTGGTACCATTTCCCCATGCTGTCTGTTTCTATTTCTGTTGACTGGACTTTGGTCTGAGTGAACATTGAGGCCAATTCCCTTCACAGACCACACTTCAGAAGGACTCACCAAGGTCTTTTTCTCTGGGAGTATGAACGTCTCCTCTGAGAGGGCAGAGTGGATGATCATAGCACCTAGTTGGTGCCCTGGAGACAGTGAGATCTCATCCACTGTAAGAGGAGTGGTGTGGAGGGAAAGAACTTGAGGCCTTCACTCTCTCCTGAGACCCAGGAAGATGCCACTATCAAGCGCTGAGAGACACCAGAGCACAAGGAGACTGATAGTGAGCATGGCGGCTTCTGAGAGAGACAGAAAGGAGTTGATCATGTAGCCATCTTTCACCTCTCTGAGTTGACTCAACAAAAACATCTGATGATGATCCTGCCTGTTTTCTGTAAGAAACAGAACAGGGTGGGTCATGCTCTTCTGACCGGCAGCCCCAACAGCCCCCAGGAGCTGCCTGGCCAAGTCACTGGCACCCAGTAATTTCCAAACATGTGACAACCAGAGCTGGCTACAACACCAGTCATTGGCCCTCAACCCCTGGACTATCCATCTGAACGACTTCATCAAATCACCTCCATGTTTTCATTGTTGTGACTAAATAAATACCTGTCTAAGACCTTAAGGCAGAAGGTGATTCATGCTGGCTCCCAGTTCGAAGGGACACAGTTCTTCACGGTGGCAAAGGTGTGACAGCAGGAACTTGAGGTGGCTGGGCATGTCGCCTTTGCAATCAGGAAGCAGAGAGCAGATAGGAAGTGAGGCTATAAAGCCTCAAGGCCTGCCTCCAGTGACTCACTTCCTCTATGAAGTCTGCACCTCCCGAAAATTCCACAGTCTTCCATAAGAAAGCCACAAGCTGGGGATCTCATGTTTGTGAGGCCGTGGAGGGCATTTGAATTCACAGTTCTTCACCTGAGGTGACCCAGTGTGTCACAGTGTATTGGCTCCCCAACCAGATCATCACAGTTGGGGATATCTGTAGCTCCTGATGCATTCTCTGTTTGGTGATCATTTCTCTCTGACCATCTGGAAAGACATTGGATGAACCATGCTGTGAAAACTTGAAATAAGGTGTGGTAGCACTTCAGTTCATTAGCAGTGAGATTCTTGCAGAGGCCAGAGAAGAGGGTCTAAATCCTGGCTTCCCTGACATCTTTAATTCGAGTGTTCTTAGCAATGTCATCTTGTTGAACACTGGTCTGCTGCCAGGAAGAAAGTTCTCAGGGTTATGTCAAACACCCTTGCAAATGGCCTCAGCCATTCCTTTGAAAGGAACTCACTATGAAGTCACCATGGAATCGTGGGCTGGCCCCACTGAAGGTCACGGAAAAGGATGGAGAGAAAGGGACACGAATTCCAGAGAAAATTAGATGTCAGCAAGTTCAGTTTTGACACAGAGCTACTGTGGAATGAAGGGGGATGTGAACCTGTTTTATTATTTATATACCACTTTCAAAGTTATCTGTAAAGGAAATTGTTTGATAGACAGTAAATTAAGCAAAACTGCCCTATAAATTTGGATTAAATCTTACATTGGTTTTAATATTTAATATAGCACCGTAAATCACATTATCACAAACTACAAGTTCAGTAGAGGCTTTAGAGTATGGTTATCACCATCATCATCATCATCATCATCATTATTGTTGTAGTTGTAGCTATTATTGTTGTTATTATTATTATCAATTATCATCATCATTATCCACTAAACCCTTCCTTTAAAGTATGGGTTTGGTTGCATTTTTCTTTTTAACATAAAATTCATCCCACCTCATGGAACGCAGATGCTGCTAGCTGCTCCACTTCCCTGGAAACTCCCGCGAGATGACATCTTTTAAGGTTCAGGTTGGCAAGCTCCTTCTTTGTTTGTTTGTTTGTTTATTTATTTATTTATTTATTTATTTATTTATATCTCTAAAGAAGGCTGTCTAGAAGGCCGATTTTGAGTGTGTGGTGCTGCAGAGAGGAGACAACTCTTTGTGTTAGGAAACTCAGGGGTCAGAGCAGGAAAGGACATGAGACCATACATGTAGCCACACGGGTGGCTGTCTAGCGAACGCTGCAGCTGACAGACACACCCTGGGAGACAAGCGCAGATGCTTGTGTGGTTCATGCAGCTCCCCACGGAGATGTGTGTCTTAATTAGGACCCTGTCACTCAGTGCTATGCTCACATTAATGAATCCAAGTCTATGTAATATAAATTACACTGATAAATTGCCCTACACTGTTTGTGCATGTTGAGAGCTGACTCTGAGGTCAAGATGTCCACCCCACCATCCTTGCTCTCTCAAACACATTGATTTCAAGTGTCATCTAAAACTCTGTTTTGGTCATGCTGGTCCTGGCTCTGTGGCAGGGGAAAAGCAGAGGAGCCAAAGGCATTAAAAAACATGGCACCCTTGAGAACAGCTAAAAGGTAAAGCATTTATACCAGACATAGTTGTTATTTATCCCATGGTATAAAAAACCCTGCAGTGTGGTGGGGGGTGAGCATCAAGCTCATCCCTGGAGCACAGCTCTGTTCAGAAGCCTCTCCATTCTCCATGGGGAACTCTGACTGGACCATTCCGTGGGGCTTTCCCCAGCCATTCCTGCTGGATGTTGTAAGCTCTGGATTTGATAGTGTTTTTGCGCTCTGTCTGTATATGCTGTTACTTTTTATTTGTTGTCTTTACTTTCGCTTGCTATATACTTAATATAAATACTCCTCCTGCATTGATCACTTTCTACATAGAACAGTCTAGGTGAATGGGAAAATAGGACCAGAGGGTGACCAGTGTAAGATTCCAGCTTAGCAAGACAGTCAGGGTGAAACAGCACCTGGAACGATTTGAGAAGAACCCACACAGTGAGTCCCCTCAACAACGGGCTCCCCCACCAACTCAGACATCTGTGATGGAGGCCCTAAGCTCAAAGTCAGTCTCAGAATCCTAGCCCACAAGGGCACCTCCACTCAGTCAAGTGCGCCTGGAGACCCCCAAGCTTTCTGCATGGGTGAAGAGTCTGGGTATCACGTCCAGCCTGGCAGAGGTTGGGGATGGGCATAGGCATGTGAAATAATGGTGTCTGGAGCCAGATCTGAGGATGACAGGCAGGTTTGGGGGAACCAGAGATGAAGGATCTGAGCATCCCAGTTGCCCAGAGAGGAGGCAGACATGGTCGACAGGAGCTGAAGAAGTTAAAGAAGCGATTGGGCCTGTGGTCAGACTTAGTAGGCGGTTCCACAGGAGGAAGGAGGACTTGTCAGGCCTAGCAGAAGATGCCAATAGGAATCCCAGAGGACCCTTTGGGTACTGGCCATGGTGCTGAAGATCGATCTAGTATTGGGCAGAGAGTGTCTCTGTAGGAAGAGGCCAGAGGAGGCTTATACTGGCAGCCTGCATCACATCCAGTGTGTGCTGCCAAGAGCCTGGCAGCCCTTCCCAAACCCCCCAACCATCTAGTGGGGCATAAGGTCAATGAGAAGGTCAGGAATGGGACAAAGATGACCTCAGCCAGTGCTCGCGATCTGGGACCGGTGCCAGCCTCAGAGGTTTTCTGTCTCAGAATGCTGCTCTACTTCAGAATGGAAGCACTGGAAGCCTGTTTGGGGACAACAGAGGCACAGTAGGCAGCAATCAAGGCAGGAAGCGAGGCAGGCAGGCTTTGGAGGACTTCTGAGTCCACTGTGTATACACACAGGGGGTTATCCACCCAGATGCATGTTGGGTAGTGTAGTCCATGAGCTCTTCCTTGGGGGTAAGACTTTGCAGTATAGCAAGCCAATATAGCACAGAGCCATTGCGCAGTGCTAGAGTAGACCTGGAGACATAGGCTGAACTCACATACTGTGAAGCAAATACTAGCATTCAGAAATACTGGAGAATAAGGTCCATTGCTACTGCTGTCCAGGTGTTACTACACACTCAGGAAGTCCTGCGCTGCCAGGACTTCCAGTGGAGGGAGGAGCAATGTAGGGCACAAGGGTGAGAGTGGAACTAAGAGCCCCAAGAGTGCCAGAGAATGAGGGGGTATTCATAAGACAAGACTGTGCCAAGTCCCACCCTGGTGTGTAAAAGTAGCTTTTTATACTTCTGTATTAATCGTTGTTTCTGATGCTTCCTGCCTCAGTCTGCTAATCTAGGCCTAGTCATGGAAGCTTCTAGCCTTTGCAAATCTAATCTGGGCCTATAATGTTTTCAGCCTTGAGACTTGTTGCCAAATGAGCTCACCCCCTCCTAGCTCTTCCTGAGCTCTGGCAACAAGTCTCAAGGCTGAAAACATTCTCTGGCACTGATTGAATCCGGCCTCTCTGGGATCCTTCTGGATTTCTCAGCTTGGCCCCATACTAACTCTTGCCATCCGTTCTAACCTTCTGGCTCTCTCTCATTCTCTGGCTTGTTCTGTTTTCACCTGTGTCTAGCTTGTTCTCTCTCTGCACCCCGTCTCTCTATAATGGTCTCAATGAAAGTGTCTCCTTCCTCCTTTCCTTCTTTGCAGTGCTCCTTAAGTAACTTCCCTTTCCTCTCTGTTCTCATGAGAGTTGAGTGTGTCCTATTCTGTCAAGTGTTTCTCTGATTCGTCACTTAGTCTGCCACCCAATCAGACATCACTTTCAAACCTGAGTGCTTCCTTCTATGAACTAACTTTACCTTCATTGTTTGGGATTAAAGCTGTGTATTAGGGTGTGTCTGTATTCCAACCAGATGGATTAAAGGTGTGTGCTAAGTATGAACCACACAACAATTAGAAATAGGTTTTGTTTTTCAGTAAATGACACAACCTCAGGTTTCACAGTGTGAACTATCCTGCAACACTGATATGCACACAGGACAGGACACAGGCATCCACTGAAGCCCATCACGTTGTACAGACAGGACATGGACACCCACTGAAGCCCAGGACAGGACATGGACACCCACTGAAGCCCAGGACAGGACATGGGCACCCACTGAAGTCCAGGACAGGACATGGGCACCCACTGAAGCCCAGGACAGGACATGGGCACCCACTGAAGCCCTCCCTGATGGGTATACTGGACAGGACACAGGCACTCATGGAAGCCAACCATGATGGGCACACTGGATACTGGGAACCACTTCAACAGCTCTAAAAGAGCCAAACCACAAACATACAATTTTAAGACAAACCAGAAGGACCTGGCATGGTCCATGCAGACACACCCCCAAAGAGAAGAAAGAAGAGTTAAGAGTTTAGGGAGCAAGCTCACCCCTCAGAGGGTTTGTTCTGGACAACCAAAACCCCCAGTTTGGATACAATGTGCCTCCACTCAGTGTGAGCACAGAACTTCAGAGGAAGATGTTCCAGAAAATGTATCCTTTTCACCCCAAGTTTCTCGGTTTTTTTCTGAGAAGTTGGCATTTTGTCAAGAAGAGTCCACTCCTCCCTCTGTAGCTAGGCTTTCTCAAGATCCCAAAAGGGACCTTTCGATTGTGGAGTCTCTGCAGTTTGTTACAGAAAAAAGCCTCTCAACTGCACAGTAAAGCAGGGGCAGGAACAGCCCAAAGTAGTGAAGTGCCTGCTGGGAAGGCGTGGTAATTAGTCTGGGAGGCCCTGTCACTCCCTGGCTCCCATAAGGAAACAGGGCAGTGGGTCCTTTGAGCAGGGACGGGTGCTGATGGACAGTGCTCTCCTCTCTTCAGGCCCGAGTTGGGGCAAGGCCTGCTGTTCTTTCAAACCCCCAGAAGAATGTTGAACAGTGTGGGTTTGACACGAACATGACAGCATGGTGTCTACAGGATGTAATTTGGGTCACATTTTCTCACTGGGTATGCTGGTACAGGGGGGGAGAAAGAAAAAGAAAAAAGAAAAGGCCTGGTTATTCTCTGAAAGCTCTTCCCTGTAGAGACTTCAGAAAGCAGGTCCATCCTTCCCTGCCTGAGCAGGGATGGACGGCATCACAGCGCAGTCAGCACCTTCCCCGCTGCCCCCCCCCACAGGTATTCTCCTTCCCCTTGGCACACGCAGCTGCGGGCAGCGGTG